>NW_028258320.1:12013500-12323000 GCF_053883595.1 Heterocephalus glaber | reverse complement strand
TTAATTTGTCTTCCAAGGTACTTCTTAGAAGTTGTGAAATTTATTTCAAAAAAGATTTTTGTAATATGCTTTCTATATCCTTTTAAATTCTGTAAAATCTGTGGTAATGTCTCCTAGATCTTAATATTGTAATTTAAAAAATGCGTAACTGATATTGTGTAACAGGAAGAAAAGGTCTAAAAGAGGGTAATTGGGAGGGGTAGGGGAAGGGAAAAAAGAAAAGGAAAAAATATGAGAAGAGGAAGAAAATGGAAACAAGGTCTTTGCAAATAGGGAAGGGTGGAGGGGGTGAAGGGAGGGCAAGGGAAGGGGGAAAAAAATAAGAACCAAGAGACTCATGTAATGGTACAAGATCCCAATGAGGAATGTAACTGTATTTATACCTAAAATGTACCAATAAAGTTAATGGGGAAAAAAAAATTCCGCTGAAGAGCTGAACTTAAAAACAGAAGAGAACTGAGATTGGCCTGTTTTTATTGGCCCTGAATGACATCAGTTGGGAGAAGCAACGTTTTCTGAGAGTAGAACAAGGTTGAAGATGTTCATTCCTTGTGTCAGATTCACTGACAAGTGGAGGCAGTTTTGTGTGGCTCTGCCTAGATCCATCTTATCTGAATGAGGCCTGTTGTTTCTGCCATTCTTCCTGGAAAGTAGAATCCTAAATATGGGCAGCTGGTTGGGACTGGAACCTTTTGGTGACTTCTAAAAGTTGTAACAAATGGAAGTCATTATCACTATGGCCCCTTTTACCTTTGTGCTGCTTGAGGTAGAAAATGATATTTTCCCCCTTGGTTTGTTTTGAAGTTTTTCAACCTGAGAGACAGGAATTAGCCGATGGCTATAGTAGTGCTTGCTTTCAGGGTCTTTTGGCATGTTGCAAATGTTTACTTATCCAGGTACAAATAGGTAAAAACACATAGTTAAAACTCCCAGCTGCAAGGTCATTTACCTTTTTAAAATTCAGCTGCATGTGCCAACTGAAGTCAAGGGCTTGCTGGTATGAGCCATTAGCTGCCTGTTGTACGTAACCCCTCCTTGTCTTACACACAGCTGCGTGTGAGGCGCTGGTGCCGTGTGGCCAGCCCACCATGCATGCGTTGTGAGTAACAAAAGCAGTTTAACTTGTGATCCCTGATCATATGATCCACTTACAGGGTGCAGGCTCAGTCAAGTAGAACTGGTAAATCATTAAAAATGTGCCTCGGTGCTGTGCCTGCTGCGTAAAACATCATGCTAACATCTCTGCCTCCCACCCCCAGCCAGTTAGCAGCATGGGGAAGGAGCTGGTACCAGCTGTGTGCTAGAGACAATCCCATGTCACTTCAGCCTAATGTGGTTGAGAGGTTGTCAACTGCTTCTAAGCAGCATGGAAGAAGAAGGTGGGAAGACAGAAATCATCAGAAATAGCTGCCACCATCTCCCCTTACTCTGTTCTTACTCTTTGATTGAACCTAGGCTAAGGGCCTTGAGGGCATCAGCCCTGTAATTGGTGCCCAACTTGCAAAAATGGAGAAGAAATGGCCTCTGACTTGAGGCTCTGGGTTCTGCTAAGAACTCAGTTCACTGCCAATTACTTTAACATAGGCACCCCCCAAGTGTCATGCAACCCCAGGAAGCCCCGGGGTAGCCAAAGAGAGGATGCTTAAGTTGATCCTTGGAGGAGGAACAGAATTTTGAGAAGGAGACAGTGGTCCTGGGAATAGTGTGAGCTGTGCCTTAAAGCCTTACTTGCTAGAAATCCTGCTTCCATGAAGCATAACTGCTAAATCTCTTACAGGCCTTAAAAAATTGTTATGTGACTCCATGACAGAAGACCAGATGAGTCTTCACTTGTCTCCAGCTCTTACTGCTATCTCATTGCCCTGGCATCACATTACCCATCTGCACCATAAATCTTCTGAGAAAAAACTATCTGTCCATAGTGTTCTTGATTTTCTTACAGCTCAAAAAACATTGGGAAATACTGTGGGTTGACAACCTTTCCTTTATTTTTTAAACAAACAGTTTAAAGCTGAAGCCAAATTGCCATAGACTAGGCAGTGGGACTTAGAATGGGGCCAGACAGATGTCTGTCCTGACATCTGCTAGTGAGAGAGAAGGAGAAGAGCTCTGTGTGTGCACATGTGTGTATGCACGTGTATGTGGTATATGTGATATACACTGTGCATGTCCCTATGCTCTGGAATATTTGGGTCTCTGAGGAGTCCTACAATTTTCATGGCTGATAGAACCTTTAGAAACTAACTACTTGTACCCCAGGGAGCCTGGGAAAGTAGATTTATTAATGTGTTCATTCCTTTAGAAGAAGGGAGGTTATGCCTTTGTAGTTTGTTCAGGTATTCTATCTGTTGTCTTCCGGGTAGTCATAACCTTCAGATACCTTCTGTTTGTGTCTCAGAGGGTCTTACTCAGACTCAGAAGGCCACAATGCATCTGGACACTGGGCTGAGGACATGGGTGGGTCTGGTGCCACTTCCTTTTTTTTACTTGATCTGTTTGGACAATGACTGATCAGTTACAATGTCTTTGACCCATCCTTTCCTTTGGTGGGAATAATCCATGCAAAGACAGAATAACTCCTTGAGCCCTCCCAGGAACATTGCCTAGTGGGAAAAACTTAGCATTTAGAGGGGCAGAAGCATTTTCTACTCTCTGCAACCTTGTGTTTTTATTTAAACACACCAAGAGAGACTCTTTGGTTAATTGTGGGAATGAATGACTTTGTCTGTTAGAAAGATGTCCATCTCCATAGTTCAAAGAAAGGAGACCTGGGACTCAAGCTTTGTAGGATTAAGATTTAGATAAAATGGGTTAATTTTCTCAGCTTCCGGCTTTACATCTCTATAAAGGATATAATACTCCTCATCTCCTCCTCCCCCCAACCTAGATTCCAAGAAATACGAGATGAGACACTCTAAATCCATTCAAAAACCAGGACAGTCAAGCTATCTATAAAATATTTTCCTTGTACAAGGCAGATATATAATGGTAAAACTGAGAATAAATGAAACAAGTATTTTAACTAGAAACTAATGTACAACTAACCATATGTCCATGAACCTGATTGGTGGTATTTAAAGAATCATAAAGATTTATAATGGAAAAGCTGAGATGGGACAGTGGCTCACACCTGTAGTCCCAGCTGTTCTAAAGGCTGAGGCATGAGGATCGAAAGTTGGGAGCCAACCCTGGCAATTTAGTGAGACATTGTCTAAAAATAAAATTTTAAAAGGTCTGGAATATGACCCAGTGTTACAACTCAATCCCTAGTACTTCCAAAAAAAATAGAGTCAGTGCTGACATCTGTGATCCCCACATATTGGGTTACTACCTATGGAGGCAGAACCATATTTTTAAATCTAGAAAATTGTGTGACTACTTTTGGGGCCACTCACGGTTAATGGAATAAAATTTAAACTAATGCTGTTACTGCAGAGGATGAGTGGGGAGGTATTTTACAAAGCTGAGATATAATTTTCCATTGATCATGTCAAGAAAGCTGTGTTCTACCCTGGATGATTACAGGAGTGTTAATACCTTTGTAATATACTTCACATGTGAAAATCAAAGGGGGTAACATAAGCTCTTCCATCATTCACCCTTGGGCTGTTCTACAGCATTGGTTTCAGTTTCTCCTTGTAGCTGGAGTTGCCTTGCCTTATTCCTTATTACTAGAGTGCAAGTGACCTTACCTTACAGCACCATTTTCTCCTCTCACTACTGTGCAAAGAGCAGCACTTGAGTCGGGAAGAGCTGAGAATAAAGAATGGGAATCTGGAATCCCTGCGTATGATTTCCTCAAACTCACCACCATGGTGAAATATTCCATCTGCTGCAGGAACTTGTTTGGGGAATTAAACAAAGTAGCTATGGGACATGCTAAGGGGATACCAAATACCCTTCTTTGCCTCAGTCCTTTGCACAAAGTGACAAATCCATAGATCCTTCAGGACCAGGATAAATTTTGAAGATGGGGGCAGAAATTCATGCTTTTATTTTCCCTACTTCCGGAAAAGATGTGCAAGAGAAAGATGGCCCTACACTCAGAGCTATATTGAAATTTTAAAAATTACATTTTCATATGTTGATGCCAAGTAGTCTTGAAGATTACAGAAGACATAATTTAGATTTTATTAAGTTGCCATTATCCTTGTCAGTGAAATTAGTGCATTTTTCTAATAGGTATTTTCTGCCATTATAAACAACAAGGAAATAACTCATGCCGTTGTACAAACCAGCTTATAAATTTTTGCATAGATGTGAGAGGAATCACTTGAAATCCAAAGCTGCCAAGAGGAATAATTAGGAGCCACAGAAGAGATCTCAGTAATGTGACAGTAGCTTCTGAAATATCCCACAGGATGGAGAAGCGCAAGCTGGCTTGACCTGTATACTTAATAATACAGATCATTGCCCTTGGATTGAAGCTACAGGGTAAGACCAAGTGCTTGCTTCATCATGTTTTAGGAAAAATTGCCTAAGTTTATTTATGAACTCACCACACAATGGCCTCTTGCTTTGATTATGAACTGATGGAGCTTTCTAAGTAGCAACTCTGCATGCAAAATTAAAAACAAACAAAAAAAACAACCACAGAACCTAATTTCTTATATTCTGTCATGCTTGGCAAAAAGTATTATGTAAGACCCAACTTAGACAAATGGCTATGTTAACAGTAGAAATAACCTTTTGTTTAATTAGAAAATAGGAGCTATATGGGACAATAAAAATGGTTACTGCTGCCCTCCGTTACTGTTTAATAAATATGATCGTGCTGGAGATAATGGTAAGTGTTATTTATTTGTGCAGTATCACAGACTTGGTAATTGTTCACGTTGTTGAGAGTTATCCTGTGTGGAGATCACAGTAGTTTTGGAATTTGTTTCCTTTGATCCGAGAAAAGAAAATAGTAAGTTGTTTACTTAAAATATTCACAGCCTCCCTAGGCCAGAGGACTGTACCTGTGTTTTCAGCCGTCTTCTTGCAAGGGCAAAATCTCTGTGGCATTGTCTGCTGTGTACTGAGAGCTGGTGGGTTATTTTGAACTGGCTCTTGCTTTTCTAGAGCGCCCTCAGGTCCTCATAGAGCATCCTTCTCAGCAATGCTTTTCATGCTTAGTGTAGCTTCCGCAGCACAAGTAAACTCAGTAGCCTTGCTAGAGGGAAGAAATGAGACAAAGTCTCCCACCTGAAGATGTGTTCCTGGGAAGAGAAAAACCTCTCTGATGGTCCCTCTGGAGGGCCAGCACCGGGAATCAAGATCAGACTGAATTTTGCAGAATCTATTTCCCTCTCTTTGATGGGCATAGGGGGTGCTGAAGGTGTCGCCAGGTTTCCGGGTCAGTTTCATTCTGTATTTTACTGTGAACACTCTGCTTATGAACCTCAGTGTGCATTTTGGGTTAGCTGGTGAGATTCATGTCATTGCGTCGCACCCACATGACAGTTCCCACTTGGTTTCTTGTTTTTAGTTGACAGGGTAAGTTCTGTTCTGTTTTCATTTGTGTTATGTTCATTGGGAGTAGATGTTCCATTTCCTGCCTTTGAGATAAAAAAAAAAACAAAACATGTTCATGGCTTGTGATGCTGGATATTTATTTTCTATTATGGTGACTTAAGGGTTTTTCACTCTTGACTTTGGTAAATGTGAGATATTTCCCCAGACCCTGAGCTTGCATTTGGCTCTTGTCATCCTGAGAAATCCACAGAAATGAGATATAGTGCAAACCTGTATACAAGTGTTTTATGTGATTACCTGTTTCTGTGAGTCCTA
Source organism: Heterocephalus glaber (assembly GCF_053883595.1). Classification (NCBI taxonomy): domain Eukaryota; kingdom Metazoa; phylum Chordata; class Mammalia; order Rodentia; family Bathyergidae; genus Heterocephalus; species Heterocephalus glaber. The sequence continues at coordinate 12,317,228 of NW_028258320.1, read as the reverse complement.
AATAGCCCTTTCTAGAAGGTTTCCACATGCTAACTTTATAAAAATATAGACAGAAGATAGTCAGAAGGAAAACACAACACAACAAAACCCTTTTCTTTGCACAATTCATTTTAAGCTTCACAATCCCTGAAAATCCCCAATCTCCTTTTGCAGTCTGGTTCCCACTCTCTAACTTTCCTCATCTCCCCCTTAAAGAAAGAAAAAAGCATTTCTTCCAAAGACTGATAAGTTGTAGGCCGATGCTTAGCAACAGCATTCTTGTGCTTTAAGTAGCTGCAAGCCCCTTGCTGAACTCTTTGATGTGACTGTCAGGGCAGATTTATTTTGTTTTAGCACATTGTCTACTTGTCCAGATGTATCAGGAGATAAAAAGGAATCATGTTTACACTCCTCCCTTTCTCTTTTTTTTGGAGATGTAATTAAATTGTGTTTTTGATGAGTCTTAGAGAGCTTCAGTTCAAGAAAACAGGAATTGGCTGGAGTAAAGGAGAAAAGGAAAACTAGCTTGGCAGAATGAACACCTGACTTAGAAAATAAAACCAAAGTACCAGCTGGCCTGGTTCAGAGAAGCTAGAGGATTTGTCCTGAGTCTTTTGTCCCACTTTTGTGGAAGTTACACCAAGAAGAGGAGCGGCAGCCTCCGGCACTCACTTCCCTGGCACTGTCTGTAAAACCTTTTAGCTGGCGGCTGTCTTGCCTTTCAACTTACACAGGGGCACAGAAGGCCTGTTCCTTCCTTCCTTCCTTCCTTCCTTCCTTCCTTCCTTCCTTCCTTCCTCCCTTCCTTCCTTCTTTCCCTCCCTCCCTCATTTCATTTTCCTTCTTTCTCTTTCTTCCTCCCACGCTGTTCCGGTCCCCTTTCTGCCTCTCTCAATCCCTTCATCCTTCAATTTCAGGATCTCTCTTCTTCTGTCCTTTACTGCATAGTATACCTCTGTGGTTGGTAATTGTCGATCTAGAGTTAATAAAATAGTTGAACTCCGGTGTTCTTGAATAATCAAATCTTGGTGGATGGGGTGATGAATTCTCTTGTAGTAAGATTGCCACTCCTTTCCTTTTCTTGGTTATCCCTTTTCTTTTAATGGTCGCTTTAAGTAACATCATCCTGAGTTCTATTAATGACCTGCAGTGAGCAATGATGAGCAGGAATTCAACATTCAGTACTGTCTAGGACCCTCCTGGCAGAGGCAACCATGCCAGCTTTAATCTGCAGCTTAGGAAGCACTCTATTTGCATCCTAAATAGGTTACACTACAGTGCCCCCTTCTGCTGGCTGAGCTGTGTGACACAAGGCCCGTGCGCTACAACTTAGTTTCTCCCCAGGACAGCCCTCAGGACCATTTTGCAGCTTTCAGCAACCTGTCCAGCCCTTCCCCTGGTCCCCAAAGGAGCAAGACAGTGACTAAAGGATGCTCACCTGCACTCCTGGGGTCTTTATTCAGATGAAACTACTTCGTACTCATTCATCAAATATCACAAATTGCCAGAGAGAGAAAAATAAGAATTACAAAAGGACAGCTGGAGGCAGTGGGTGTTACCTCAGATCTCTGTGACCCAACCTGTGATCCTCCAGATCCTCTGCTCAACCTCAGGTCCTCCAGAATGACATCATTTACTGCAGCTTGGAAGCTACAGCCCTGGGCTTGTACTTCCCACATGTGGACCAGGTTGAGGTTCAAGAAGGAAGTTTGTATTTGTGTGTTCTGAACAGCCTTTGGATAACTCCTTTGGCTTGGCGTACCTGTACCTCCAAGTCCTCTCATCTATGAGGAATCAATAAAATGGGCAGGCACTCAGGGAATTGTGGAGTTAGGGGCCTGTGTGCCCCCTATTTAACAGGTGAGATCTCTGTGAAGGCAGTGCATAGGGTGACTCAGAAGTCTGGAATCAACATTTGCAGGCTGAGGAATGGTGTTCATTCAGTGTTTTAAATTCCCTTATTTCACTGTTTGATATACATTTATTGAGAAGCTACTATGAGTCAGCTTTTAAGAGGCATGGGCACTACAGAGTGGGACATCACTCATGCAGAACATGCTGGAGGAAGTGGTTAGGAAGGAATTCTAGACTATGCCAAGATCCCTTGGCAGGTGGGGCACTTTACCCCGAGAAAGCATGAAGAAGAGTTGCTGGCTTGCAGGGAGGAAGGGAAGAAGGCATCAGGCAGGCTAGCAAAGAAAGCAAAGGCCAGGGCAGAGGGCCTTCTTGCCTATGCTTGGGGCTTTTTATTCACCCCAAAGCATTATAGACTTCTTTTTAATTTTTAAGTAGAGGAAATTTATATATATATATATATATATATATAATCAGATTTATGTTTTTAGCAGTAGAGTCTAAGGATTCACTTCCAGTTAGGGCATCATGGACCTTGGCAAAGAATTAAATCTTGTCTAAAAGAAATTCACCCATGTAACTGAAGTCTAAAGCCATTCTCTGGTAAAGGAGGTAACGGGGAGGAAGGAAGAAGGTCTGGTCTTGGAAAATGTAGTGGAATTTGTTTCATACTGGCCAGAGCAAGGACTGCAGTTCCCAGTCAGTCTTTCTACAGTCCTTTTAGCTCCTGGCCCTCTGTCACCATCTGAGTTGCTGGTCTTTGTGTGTTTCTTGGCATAGTGTTGTCAACCCCTCTGTGACTTATCGTGAGTGTGAGGTTGCAAGATAAACCCAGGAACTATGGAAGGCAGACTTGAGGTCTGTGGCCATGTTTACCTTTCATTCTTAGGAATCCTAGGTGTGGGTAAAAGGTAAAAGAAGTTTTGTTAGAGAATATGGGTTCTTCTATCTTACAACTTGGACAAAATACCTGAAAAAAAAAACTTAGGGGAAAAGAAAGCTTATTTTGGCTCATGGTTGCAGAAGATTCATTCCATGGCAAGCTGGCTCCTTTGCTTTTAGGCCTGTGGTGAAACAGAAGGATCATGGTAGAAGGGTGTGGTGAAGGAACACTGCTTACCTCATGGCTGCTGGAAAGTAGAGAAAAAGAGGAAGAGGCTAGGGACAGAATACACTCCCCAAGATCATGTTTCCAAGGACCTACTTCACTCCTCAACTAGGTCTCACTTCCTAAATTTCCAGCACCTCCAAATAGTTCACTAAATTTTGAGCACAACTGTGACAGTTAACCTGGATGATCAACTTGTTTGGCTTAAGAGAGACTGAGGAGACTGGTGGGGCACATTTTGGAGTTGGCCGTGGAGGTATTAGATAGTATTTCTGGTCCGTGGCTCCTTCCTCTTTGGCACTGTTACCCTGCACTGCTTCCCAGCTGACATGAAGTGAGCAGCTTTGTCCCACTATGTTTCTGCTTTAGAGCCAGATGACCATGGACTGAATCCTATGAAGCCGAGGCTGTGAACCAATATAAACCTCTCCTCCTTTAAGTTCTGAATGTTGAGTATTTTATCCCAATTATAGGAATTCTCATTGATAAACCACCAATAGATTAATCCGGTGGAATCAAACACTTACTTTCCCAAAGCCCCATCTCTGAGTATTGATGCACTGGGGACCAACGTTTCAGCACATGAGCCTTTGGTTTACATTCCAGATCCAAACCATAGCAATGTAGTAGAATGGAGTCAGGAAAATGTTGGAAGGTATTTTTATGGATGAAAAATCATTTGAGAAATAACACCCAAATATTTTCTTCTTTCTGTTTTTTTTCATCCCCTTCCCTTTCTATCATTCTTATTTTTTGTTATTGGGACAGCCACACTCCTTACATACTCCCAGAAGGCGATATACCTAAGGAGCAGACTTTGACAGTGACTGAGTCCCACCAGGCCACAAAATGATTAAAAATTTGAAGGTTTCAGAGGTGTGCAGTAGTGTTTTTTAGGAAATAAAGCTTTTAATCAAGTTTGCATTATCCTTTGGCCACAGGGAGAATAAGACAGCTAGAATGATTAGAAATCTTGCACAGGATATGACTTGCTGCTGATGATGTTAGTTGTCATTTCTCATGTAGCATTTATATATATGGGTCTGGAATCTCTCAAGGAAACAGCTTTATACATATATGTTTAAATGAAGGAAACTTCTAATGTCAACAATTATTGATAGCATTAAACAAAAATGTCCTCTGTCAAGAACAGCTCTATGAATGATTATCAAATAATTTTGAAAAAGAACAAAATAAAGGGAAAAAGATATTTTGGGGGCTATTTCTTAAACAATATTTTTATGCATGGAACTCTTTTCCACTAGTTTTTTAACTCCATTCACTATATCAAATATATTTTGTAATAAGACAAGCATCAGTATTGTGAAAATTAATATTTAATAGTATAAATTCCTTATCTAGAAAAGATCCTTGTCTAGAAAAGTTCACAAACTAGGGGTTAATATTAACTTCAAAAAGACTTTATTTAGAGCTTGGAGTCTTTTATATTCTTACTTCTTATAATCAGCACACAGGCATACATGCTCTTGTGCTGTGGCCCTTTCAGAATTCCAGCTGCATGGTTCTTTAGATTTTAGCTGTCCTAATGTAGACAGACCACTTTCAGCAGCCTCTAGAGCTTTGTTATATATCCCGTTTTGGTTGCCATAGTGGATGTTGTTGAGAGAGTCTTGCCTACTTCATGTAAGTCTCTGGAAAGTTATAAAACTCAAGTGTCACAGCCAGTTCTAAATCTGCTAGAATCCCAGTGTCACGTCCTAGCTCACACATGACACAGATCTTAAGAGAATCCCCTAAGTGGCCTAGGACATATTGTCCTCATCTATTGAGATAGCAATGAACCTGGATTTGAGTTGTATTCAGGGCAAGCATACTTGACATCTCTTTTAGAAATAGGCTGAAGAGGTAAAAAGGGAGCTGAGCAGCAGAATAACAGAGAAATTCCTTTGGAAAATAAGCAGTGTACACTAGAATTCATCTCCCTAGACATTTGACATTTACATAGATCATGATAAAACATTAGAGTGTTGTTCCTGGAGGAGTTGTTGCACTGTACTTTCAAACTGGCCTCATCCTCTTGTGTTATTTGTGGACAAAATGACAATGTGGTTTCATCCCAGGGACAGATGCCAAAAGCTGCTTGATACATGTTAATTAGTGACTTTAATTCCTGACTTACACTGAAAATACTAAACTGAGCCTCACTTTGCCCTGTTGATGTATAGTGCAGGGGGCTGGGGTATCATCCCTCCAAAGCTCTATTGTGGTATCTGGTGGTTTAGTTCTTAGTCTGTTTTGCTGATTTCTTTTTTCCATGTCACATTGTACCTCAGCAGCTGCCCTCTCCTACCACCCTTCTTGGTGCTCCTTTTAGATGCCTGTTGCTGTTTTTAATCTGTGAGACACCCCAGTTTATTAAAAAATAATTGTATGTTAAAGCTCTTTGAGACCAGCCAAGAACCTTAAAAGTATAAAATCCTTGGAAGACCTTATAGGGAGGATTTTTCAGGATGTGAAGGCCTTTAGTTGTAAAAGTTGACTAGAGTTTGGGCTATGGAGTTCAGTGAGGGCCAAAGGTGGCCAGGAGATGTTTGAAGGGGCTCCATGAAAGGTTGTCCCTTATTGAAGGGGAATTCACTGTTTTGGCTTTTTCAATGTACTTTACACCTACACCCTTGAATAGATACCCCATAGATGTCCTTCTGGGGAACCAGTGTCCCATCAACCTTAGTCAGCAGGGCCCTGGGAGTGCCACACATTCTCTCAGCACCAGGGATGGGCACTGGATACAGGCCCAGCTAGGCAGAGTATTCCTTTTCCTTGGCAGAAATATTCTTTCTGGAATGGACCTATAACACAAACCAGATTTTGTTTGTAACTTTCAGGAAAAAGAAGCATCTTTGAAGATGGTAAGGTACATCTGGAACTCCTGGGAGGTTACTATGTGGAGAAACTAGCAAAGAAAGCAAGCTAAGAGCTAGAAAGTCTGAATGATAAGTTTGAGCACCTGGGTCCAACTATGTCTGAAACTGTGCACCACTGTACTCATTCTACCTCTATCTCCCCCTTTAGTTCCCCAATGTACTTTGAGTTAGATTTCATTGCATACAATCAACAAGATAATCTTTTTCCCCTGAATTGTTCAGCAAGGGAAATTCTACAACCTATCCTGGAAATGTGGAAGTGGTCCTCATACTGTCCTATTAGTCAGCAATTCCTATCTGTGTATACCTTAATTCTACTTTGTAATAGATCCTCTGTTATGTAGCAAACTGACCACACCATCCAAAAGCCCCTAAAAATCTCCAAATCCAAAACCAAAAGCCTAATCGACATGCTTATGAAGACCCCATCATGCATGTACATGCTGAATTTCAGTGGTCGCTTCCACTTTCACATTAAGCATTTCTAAGTCCTGGTGTCTGGTGTGGAAACTCTAATGGATAGTGAGGGGCCAGACCACGTGGTGTCTGTTCACTGGCTCTTGGTCACAGCCCTGCTCATTTCTCCTCCTAAGTCTCCTTCCTTAGACTGAGACCAGTACTAAGTGACTGGAGAAGATTCAGGGAGAACTGACCAACACCAACACATGTCTCTCTCTGTAGTCTCCTTTGCTTTATGTCAAGCAAGGACAATGGAGATGCTTGGTTCTCACCTCCCTGTCCCAAGAAGGAAAGGCCACAATGAGTACCCTTTCCCACAAGGTCCCCTTCTTCCTCCACCCTCCCTCCACAGCTGTGTCTGAATCTGCAAGTGACTGCTACAATTAAGATGTGGTAAGAAAAAAATGTATAATTTCTATGTCACTTGGCCTGGCATCCACATGTTGGGAGTTAGGAAAATAAGTGTGTGGCTTCTCTGCCCATCCTAAGCACTGCAGTCAAACAAATCAATTCCGCCTTCAGAGCGGCCTCCGTCACCTTGTGATTATGTTTGTGTAAAGTCTTGGGGTCTTTGATCAAAGAATGGCATTTCAGGCCAGGCCCTAATCCTCACTGCCCTAAGATGTTTAAATGGGTCCAAAACAAGTTGATAACAGCTGGGATTTAAATTTGCCTTTGCCCAGCTTTTGTTTTGAAAGGGCTTCTATTATCCGTGGCTTCCCCTTTCGAGGCAAAGATGGATCATTGGGTAAACCAAAAAGGGAAAGAGGATATGGGAGGAAATGGGCGGAGACTCTGAATTAATCTTCTGAGGAAGAATGTTTGATCAGCGGGGAGGACGGGAGCCTCTGATGCTGACAGCAGGCACCTTTCTGACGCGGGTGTGATTGGCACCTTTGAAGCTGCCTCGGGAGCCGGTGTCCAGTGGGTTGGAGCTTCCTCTGTCTGTGGGTGGTGGTGTTAATAATGTGGCAACTGGAAGGATTAATTGCGGACAAGCAGCAGGATTATGAGGAGGGCTCCTCTGCTCTAAAGGAATAGTTCGAGGCAAGCCTCTGATCTGTCAGCCTTAGAGGAAATTAGTGGGAACAGGCTTAAAAAAAGGCATTTAGGATATTAAAGCAAAATGTGAAGAGGATATTGAAATAGGGTGAAAGGGCAGGGAGCACTGATCTCGAAAGGCGCTGGCCCTGTCTTCCTACTGGGAGTTTGCAAGATTTGTCCTGATTTCGCAGACACCTCTGTAGTGCAGCCCAGTGACTTTACTTGTCTTGTAACCAGTTAGAGAATGGTTAGACTGGAACCCGATTCCTGTGCAAAGCTTGTTCCCTTGCCCCTGCTTGGTGGTTTCACAATGTCCCGAAACTAAGACTTCTGATAAAATGTTAGAACAAGTCAGAGCATTACTGACACCCTATCTGCATTAGTTATCTATTGTATATTTTACTTCTTACCCTTCTGGTTCGAGTCGGGATGTTGCCAATAAATCCTGTGTTACCATTAAAGAGGCCATTCATCACACTTCGTAATGTGATTAATCAAGATACACCACAGTACCCTTAAAATGAGATCATTTTGATAAATCATGTATGACATGAAAAGACTTTATTCCTTTTAAGTGCAATTTAGACTGTAATTTTTTTCCTCATTTATGATTCATGGGAGAAACATGGATAAAATTCCCTTGCGCAGTTGCACCTTATCTACAGCAATAACTCAAAACTGCTTTTAGATGAAAATTCAGGGTCTTATTCACCAAAGCTGAATGCCAGCTCATTATTTTCTGGTGTTCAGTAGTCCAAAAATAATGTCCACACATTAAGCAGCATTCTCCAGAAGTTGGAATTGGCCAAGCACCAGGCACATCAATTATACTCCATCATCCTTAATAAGGAAGAAATATCAGATGTCCTCTTGGAGTTTTTTTGAATCAGTAATACTCAGCCTTTGCCCCCCCAATTTAGAGTGATTTGGAAACAAAAATGGTAGTAACATGAAAGTATGAGAACCTCGGCTGCGTTACATGGCTCTTCTCTTGTTGCATAAGGCTCCCCCTTCCATGTGGTTCGTGCTTTTTTTTCCATTCTTTTTTTTCTCATTTCACAAATGAAATTCCCATTTCTTTAGGTCTGAGTTTTGTTTCTAAGCTGCTGTGTCTGTGATGTGGGCTTCCCCCTACAGCTGTCACAATAATTTGGGAAATGATATTCATAACCTCCAATAGAAAAATAATTCGAAAATGTGCCTTCTAGTGAGATCCATCAAGTTTAAGGTCATATTTTTGGTTAAAAGGCAGACACTGATGCTATTCATTAAACTGAAAAATGGCTTGTTTTCCACTAATATTGAAATAAACTCTGAATGAATATTGAGGCATGCTGGCATGCACTTACAGAGAAAGCAAAAGGAAAACACAGATATTTTTAAATTGGACATATAAAATCAACAGAGTTTCATGTCTTTCTTGAGACAGGGAATCAGGAAGTTTGGACAAAATAAATGTGAACAATTAGAAGTTCATTTGCCTTTTTGGAGACTGAGAACATTTAAAGAAGTATTCTGTGTCTAAGAATTAAAGACCCGCTTATGTTTTTCAAACATTAGTACCTATGAATAAGGACTTGATTAACACGTAATTTATTTCACTGCTGTTCTTTGGGGTTCACTTTGGGGAGTAGATCAAAACCCAGTATTTGACCCTGTGCTTATGCAACCCAGGAACACACATTTCTTATTCATATCCATGTAACACAACAAATACAAGAAAAGCCAAATTTATTTAGGTTATCGTATTTATGCTGATGGAGTCTATATTTTAATCTGATAGCAACTGATACCAAAGATTCTTTGCACATTATTCACATTGAAATGCAATTTCCATGCTTTTAGATTTTTTAATATAAAGAGTGAATTAAGAATATAAAGCCATTAAAGCCGTCCTTGCTTTCTCTGGGTTCTTCTTTCACATTTATGACTTTGTTTTCATTATGAAAGGTCTGTGAATATGAAAGGTATGCATGTATCTCATTAAAAAAGTTTCCTAGCTGTAGCAACGTTCAGCAAACTTCCAAAGAATGTAGGTTTGGAACTTAAATATTTTACGGCCCCATAAAATTGGCAGTGAATATTTTTTTCTCCTTTAATGCTATGTTCACTTCATTCAAATTTACTACCACAATTACATTTTCCAAAACGGCTTTTAATACAATGCACAATTATTTCATCCAAGGTTGGGCAGGTCGCCTCATTAAGGCTGCAAAGAGCAGGCCTCTTGTGATCCCCACAAATATTCTTGTACATATTCCTAATTAAAATAGCCCTCCTAAATTGTCTCAAGTTTATCAATACAAATAACAAGCTAAGCAGAACAGGCACAGCAGGAAAGTGTACGGGGCGAGATGACCTGGCCCCAGAACCTCCGGCAGAGCCAGTTGTGGTATGTATGCAGTAGTGTTCTGCCACCTGTTGGCTCTGCTTACACATAACAGGGTATTGATATCCCTCACAGCGGTGCAGCAATGCTCTCTGACCCCTGTCCCAGTTCATCACCCCTGAGGGAAAAGAAGAGGCCTTTGAGAATTCTAGGCCTTCTGACTTCCTCCATCATTCATTGCCTTGGCCACATGTTTCTTCTGCGAATGCTAAAAATTTATGGCTGAGCACATTAAGGGCAGAGCAAGTCCTTCCCTTCTTCTGGATTATTTCAGAGTTTCCTGTCATAAGGAAATCCAAGAAGATGTATCCTCAGCGGATTGCATGTGACAGTGTCTGCTTATATCTCAGGAATCTGAGGCATGATGGATAAACTGTCAGTTTTGAAGGATGATATTTTCTCCATATTTCCATTATGAACTGGGCTGTCATCTCCTAATAAATTTCTTGCATTGGTATCAATTTATTTTTACAAGCAGAGGGTCTGATGTATTTGGGAAAGGCACTGACAGCAGATTTGGCCCAGCTTGACAGAGCTGGCTTCACCTCATTTTGGAAAATTACTTTGGTTCCAAGGACAGACTTGACCTGCAGCCCTGGAGAAAACTCTGTAAGAGGAAGAGAGACACATGAGGCAAGTTCCTTCTTTTAAGCCAAAATAAATCAAGCCTCTAGGACTACCATGACATAATATTTTTTCTAAGACAGCCCAGCGTACCCAGATGAGAAATGCCATATGTAGCTTTTGACTAAAGATTGCTGGATCATCATGGCAATGTAGAGAAATCTGTGGTGATCCAGGTTAGGAAATCTCACTACTTTTTCTCCTAGAAGGCTCTCAGCAGTCCTTCTGTGCACAAGAAGTGAAGAACAAAGAGCATTTGTATAATAAACATTTAATCCCAAAGTATATTCAAGTCTCTGTTGGGGCTACCATGAAGGAGGGGAAAAGCTATACAACATTAGTCTAGGGCCGGGGATTTAGCTCAGTGGTTTTGGAGACTGCTGTGCAAGCACAAGGACCCGAGTTCGATCTCCTGTACCAAAAAAAAAAAAAAAAAAAAAAAAAAAATTAGTCTAACTTGTTAGAAATTTAAAGTCAATTTAAATAAGCTGAAAAGATAAAATTAGAAGCAAAAATAAATAAATCATAGCTAATTTTTAATGCATTGGGTAAGATCATTGTCTCTTTATGTAATCTTAACCTTTATTGTGTAGAGAGGCAGGATAGTCTTTTAATAGTTATGACAGTGGCCACTGGAGGCAGCTTTCCTGTATTTCTTTCCCAGCTCTGCCATGTACCTTGTGACCCAAAAACCTAAAGAGGTCCTTGTAAATTTCTTAATTTCACCGGTCCTCTGTTTCCCCATCTATAAAACCAAATCCAGGGTTGTAACTTTTTCATGGTACAGTTATGAAGGCTGCATAAACTAATTATTGGAAATTGTTTGACAAAGTCCTAGACAGAAAGTGTTGCCCTCCTCCTGCTTCTCCTCCTCCTCCTGCCCATTATGATTATCATTGTCATTATCATTTCTAAGTCAAGGGAAGTGTGGTTTAAATCATTTAAAGAAAAAGCTCAGGATCATACCACCAGATGGACTGTGGCTCTTAATCTTGGCCAGTAAGGGATCAAAGAAAAGGGAGGAGGGAGGAAAAGATGATATACAAGTTATTGATAAATTAAGAACAGAATCCTTGAGGCTTAGTGTTTTTCTTACTATACTTTCCATTCCTAAACCACAAAATACTCCCTTTGTCTCTAGAAAAATATACTTTTGGATGTTACTTAATAAGATATAGTGGTATACTGATAAATATTTAACAGACGTTTTGCTGAAAAAAAGTATATACACACTCTACATAAATTTATTGTAATTTTACTTATATAAAGGATGTATAGACACCATTGACAAATAAAAATTAATTATGTAATACTCTATTATAAATTCTATACAACTGCTTAGTTTTCTCAGAATACTTTCAGTGATTTTGGCAAAACTCTTGTATCAGTTATCTATAATTGCAGTTGACAAGTATATTTCCAACAGGAATGCATGTTGATAGTTTTTCCTTTAATAAATATGTCAGATCTTTACTTATTTATTTATACCATAGCTAGTTTTTGTGAACTGGGTAATAGTTTTTCAATACTAGCAGATTATTTACTCATTTTTGTGCCATTAACAACTAATGGCTGTGGACACAATACCCTATTAAGTTTAATCTGAATCATTACTCTTTTTTCCAGCATTTTCTGAAGTTTAGGAAATCAACAAACTAGTAAATCAAACCCTATTTTGTAGCATTTGCCAATTTCTGCTGCAAATACTTTCACTGTGGCCCATGTCAAACTAGCATTGTGATGTCACTGAAGTGTTAGGAAGATATAGCCCATCATTGTATTTCTACCATGTAGCTATGATAGAATCAAATAATTTCAAGAGCATTAATAATAGTATAATTCTGAAGCCAGTGTGGTGGTGCATGGCTAGAATACCAGAACTCAGAGGCTGATGCAGGAGGATCTCGAATTTGAAGGCTGGGATACATAGTAAGTTCAAAGCCAGCCTAGCCTAAGGTCAGTAGCAAGACCTTATTTCAAAAAAAGTATAATTTTGTAATTAGGAAGTGATGAGTCTTTAAATATACTATCTTTTCTTTTAAAGACAATTTATTCAATTGTAAGCACATATAATTTAACTTAATTTTAAATAGTGTCTGTGTTTAGCAACTGATACACAAAATTCTTGAAAACTTAACCATTAGTTCCTATGAACTGATACACATCGAATCCAGCACACCACTCATTATATGACCCAAAAGGCAACAGAGAGCTTAAGCATTCATGTCCATATTGTATAGCTAATTTTCTTATTTATTAGTAAATAAGCTGACATTTTTATTTATGGACCAGTCTAGAAAACATGTTTCATATTATTATAAATTTAATCCTATCTCAATACAAATATATTATCTGCCTTCATTTGCATACTAAATAAATCCAGGAGAGTTTTCTTTGCCAGGCACCTTTGTCTAATGGTTGTGATTTAGGCTATGAAATCAAGCTGTGTTGTTCAGTATTCCAAATTTTCCACAGATTAAGTGGGTGTTGTTGGATAAGTCAATAATAACCTTTCTTTAAATTTTAGTTGCCTTATCTGTAAAATGGTAATAATAAAGGTACTTGCATCATAAGGTTGTTCAGAGGACTGAATGGAACGATGTATGTAAAATGCCTGCATATTAATTAGTGCTCAAGCAGTGTGATGTGAGACACCCACATATTCCTTGGATGTGATAATAGGTTACACTCTGATTTTGTTTTGTGCTTGAACACACGGCAGGAACCAAGCCTTCAGGAGGAATTAAATAGCAGCAACAGACTTTTGCTCCATCATACTTCTGGATAAAGATGATTGTTTCTAAACAGGATGTTCTGCCTTTAGCAAAATTACTTATGCAATTAGTAAATTCATTCTCACTGGTAACCTTTTTTCAATGCTTTGAGAAGTTGCCTTGGTAGGTGCTTCAAGGGGTTCACTGTCAATGTAGAACTCGGCCCCTAAAATCTTGAAGCCTGCAGCTCTGCATAAAGGAGCAGAAAAGGGCCCAGTGACAGTGATGCATGGCAGAGTGGAGTAGTGGTCAGGAGAAGGGTGTCGCAACACCCTGGGGCTCTGGTGCAGAGAGGGTGGGCGCTGGGACAGCACTGTGGTATCAGGGGTCAGGCTGACCTGGCTTCTAGTCAAACTCTGGATATCAGAACTGGATAGGCTTGGATTTGTTATTTATCTTTTCTATATCTCAGGTTTATTTTTCTTTTTCAAATGAGGATTATAATAGGACATATGTACATTGGAAGACCATTAGCACTTAGTGTAGATTGAAGAACTACTGACTCCTATCTCACAGTTTGCCCCTTTTCTTCCCTATTTTTCTCTTTCCTCCATAACTTCTAGTGTTCCTCCTTCCTCCTCTCCCACCTCTCCTCAGCCTCTGATATGAGAGATGCTTCTGGGAATGTGGGTTGTTTCATATCAGCACTGGTATATAAGGTTTTAAAGCTGTAAATATTTTAAATTGCAAGAAGCAGTACTACATTAAAGTAAAAAAAAAATCGTACCACCTGTAATCACAGTGCTAACAAACATCCTTTGATCTTTATTAACTTATATTGATTGTAAATATAAAGTATTAATATTTACTATATTAATTTAATATCATGTTGCAAATTCTTCTGCATATTTCTCTCTCCCTGATACTTAAAAGTTTTATTTGGTTACCATAAGAAAATTTGAAATTTCCATAATGTGCAGTACTTAGATTGTTTTCATTTTTATTCCATCATGAAAGTATTAGCTAAACATATTTTGGAAGTCACTTCTCTGGGTGATTCATAAGGATTTCTTTTTTGGTAGCTCTTACAGTATATGATTTGATTGCTTAATAGCCCACAAAATGCCCAAGCCACAGATCTTCCTTCCTTTTTTCCCTTTCCTGGTTCTATTTGCCTCTCCCTTCCTTCCTCTCTCCCTTACATAAATATTTGTGAATCACTACTCTGAGCCACATGCCAGATTGGGCAGTGGGAGAATTGGGCCCCCGGTAGATCAGATAAAAACAAGTGGAAAGCCTTCCAAGGCCTTCCTTATCCCACCCTTCGTCTTCTCTGAATGACTTCTGACCTGAATTTCCCCATCACTCTCACTCAGCTGAAATGTGCAGCTTTTGCCTCTGCCCCACTGGGATCTTTTCTGGTCTCTTGGTTATACATTCACCCTCATCCCTACCTTACTTTTTTTTTTTCCCCTCCCAGTTTTTTGGCATCTGTCTCTGGACAAGATAGACCTGTGTATCATTCCCAACTCAGTCCACCTGTCGTTGACACTTCCTGTCTTGCTTCACAACACAAGTCATCGTGTGCTCCTGTGTGGAGCAGGACTCAGGCTTCAGGCTGGTTCTTACCTCCTCTGACATCACCTTTCAGGTCAAGCAAGGTTTTCCACTCTGATTCTGGCAACAGGGCTCACATTTTCAGATTGAATCGTAATGATGAGTATATGGTTTTAGCTTTGACTTTCAAAAGATTTTTTTTGTCATTGTTCAATAATCATGTATGGACTTCTTGTATTTTGGTAGTAAGTTGGATATGAAGCTTAATAATACAGTTCATTTCAGCAAGTTAATGTAGTTAATTCCAAAAGCTCTCCATTAGTATAAATGAGAAACAAGTAAGGATATAATTATTGTTACTTCTGTTAGATGTCAAAATAGAGGACAGGGACAATGCTTTGTGTTAATTCAGAACATGAGAGTTAGGCCATCGTTTGATGACTCTTCATAATCAATATTAATCATGGTCTGATTATTAGTTTTTGAAGCATCAGGAATGCAACCAGGTCCTCATTTTTCTTTCTGTTGATATCCTCAGTACAGGGCCTGGAATGTACTAGGTGGTTACTAAATACTTGATAACTAAATGAGTGATGCATTTTCTTCTGAGAGAAAAAATAAATGTTTTTAGAAGAGTCAGCTTTATGCCATGGTTTCAGGGAATGAATTGTGATGAAAAGTGAAGATTGCTTTTACTTGAAAGAGGCTGACAAATTTCCCAGACCTGGGATCACTTTATGCGGCGTATGATTTAAGGGTGAGTGAGCATGCCAAAGCGTTCCACTTGAGCTAAGTGATGGGGAATGAGTTGTGGAGCTGTGGTCTTAGATGGTATTTTGTGAAAAATAGTGGGAGATTTATGGCTATTAAACAACTTTGTAGCTGCTCCCTTCTTGTTTCGAAGGCTGCCAGTTCTCTCTTCCTGTGGTCTGTATCATGTTCCTTCTGTGCATCCATGATGTTCACAAATATCCCCTGGACTGCAGTTTTCATTGCCTGTACCCACTGGGAAGAGCCTTAGATTTTAGATATTTATCTGAAGACATTTGTTTTCTGTAATCGCTGAGTGAAGTCCTCACCCTGCAAGTCTGTCATGGAGTGCACTGTGCTTTCACTGAATCTTTTCCAACAAGGTTGCCAATGTTCTCTCTTCCTGCTTTCATTATGGAAATTGTAGAGTGCAGTATATTAGTGACTATTACTGTGATTGATGGGAATTTAAAAAAATTATTAGCAATTCTCCAATTGTGCATGGGAGAAGAATCAAGAACCCTTCAGTATGCTTTGGCAAATCCTCAGCAAAAGGATTTACAAGGGTGGAATGAATACTTCAAGTCTTGGCATCAGGCAGATATTACCCATTATCAGCTTTTTCCGTTCTATGGGTCACACTCAGTAGCTTTAGAAGAAACAGAAATGAGATATTTTCATCACCAAAATCCAACCAGAGATGGCATTAATCCATGTTATGCAAGTACTAGAGAACCATTAGGAAATTTCCTAGCATTATGAACTTGTATCAGTATAGGATTGCAGGGATCAGAGATGTAAGGAGTGACATTGCTTTTTCAATTTTCATGTTTAATGTCATGAAATTTCCAAAATGTAGAAAAGTTAGAAAACTTATGAATTTATATAGCTGCCATTCAAAATTTGTAGTTTTTAATATTTTGACATTTTACATCATCTGTCCCTTAAATGAAAAAAAACATTGTCATATATAAAATTGAAGGCCCCTCACATTCTGTTAGCCCCAAGTCCTAATACCCTGCTCCATGGTGGAAAGATTTTTTTTTTTTTTTCTGGTACCAGGGATTGAACATGGGACCTTGCGCTTGCAAGGCAGGTGCTGGAACCACTGAGCTAAATCCCCGGCCCGGGGGAAAGATTTTAAAAAAAAAATAAATTTAGGGGATTTCTTTGATAATTTTTACCTGTGTCCATACACATATGAAGTCAAAGAACTATGTTTTTACATGAATAATATTATACTACACTTTTCACTTGGCAACTTGCAATTTTACTCTGTATAAATTTTTAGACCTATTCAAATTGAGATATATAAATCAGGTTTATTGCTCTTAAATGCTAAATATTATTCTGTCATATGAATATATGGCATTTTATATATCCATTTTCCTCATTGACAGACATTTAAGTTATTTCCAGTTTTTTCTGTTATAAATAATGCTGCAATAAACATTGTTTTATGTCTCAACTTGCAGACCAGTGTGAAATTTTCCATAATATATATTTTTTAAATGAAATTGCACCGATTTTCAATTTTATTAGGTGCTGCTAAATTACTCTCCAAGTTAGTTGAACCAATGCATGTTCCCACTGGCAAGGGATGAGAAGGTAACACTTTCATTTCCCTGCATTCGCGCTAGCACTTGCTATTATGAGACTTAACAGTTTGCCAGTATGACGGGTGGAACTATTATACCCTATTTTAATTTGTATAGTCTTTAGTACTATCGAATTTGACCAACTTTTCTTATGTTTCCTGACTTAAAATTTTCTCTTCTTTGAAATTCCTGACATTTCTTTTGTTTATTTTATCTATTAGACTTTCTATTGACTTTGGGACATTATTCATGTATCCTGAATACTAGTATTTTATTGTAGATGTGGCACATGTCTTCTAAGAGGAGATAAAAACAAAATCGAAGGGCCGAGGATTAAGCTCAGTGGTTTCGCCGCCTGCTGCGCAAGCGCAAGGATCCGAGTTCGATCCCCGGTACCAGAAAAATAAATAAATGAAATAAAATCTAAAAATACAAATCCTTGCTGTGGGCAGTTAGGAAAATTGGCAAGGATTTAAAGATTTGAAAAATTTTTATAGTCCTGAAGATTCAGATTTGCCCACATTTCCTTTTTCTCATTTTAGGCATTTCTCCCTAGTCTAGGTAAAAGAAAACATTATGCAAATTTTGCTACAGATGCTTCTGTTATCTCATATTTAAAACACTGTGGGTATACTACTGCTTCAGTTTCAGGGTGACTTCTTTATTCCTTAGCAGACAGTGTGCAAATTTAAGACATCTTGTCCACCTCTTTTACATCATAATTGTGCTTCTCTGAATCATGCTTCTAAGCATAATATTAGAAACAAGATCAAATAGGCTTCTTTTTGATAAAAGCCAAGTCAAAGAGGTGGTACTTGGCATCTCAATTTGTAGTTGTTTTCCTAAACATTAAGCCATACAAGTCCTACCAAAAGGCATAGTTTGTAAAATTGCTCTTTTCCTAGTTCTTTTCCATGATTTGAGTTTATAATGAACACTGAGCAGAAAAGTAATTAAGTTCCTGGGCTTGGAATGATGGCTGCAAGACAACTCAAGCCACATCATTTTGTTTTGCCTACACTTGGAAACAAAACTAGTTCTTTTACTCTTGGTTACAGAACTCTAATGTTTTGCACAATCAGAGGTATTTGCCAAAAGGTAGTGTTTCTTCCAGTAATTTTAGGAAAAGCTGTCATTAAATTATCAGTAGCCCAAATAAAAATTAAAAGTACTAAGGAACACCACAATATAGTATTCTAAATTTTAGGTTCATTTTAAATTTTATTTTTTAAAGAATGAGGTAGAGCAGAAATGTTAGATAAAAGCTGTGGCTTTGTATGGAGAAAAGATGGTAGGTCTATGTAAGGACAGTCCCAGTACACCATCCCACTGTCCTGCTTCAAGCACTGAGGAAGTATTATATTTATTGTGTTTCCCTCATCATGCAGAGGTGATAAAAGATCTTCAATGCCGAGAGAGACAGTGGTGACTATAGTATTTGAATTTTAATCCAATCTTTGGCTCTTCCATATTCTTGCAGCTCCCTAACTATCTAATGATAAATACAAGTCTTATCTACTTTTAAAAACGTTTTTCTTGGTGACTGAGCTTTTATCTTTCTGGAGCCAATACCCTTGGATCAAGTTTTAAATACCACATATTTGCCTTCTATTTGCCTTTGAGCTGGAGTAAAGAATGTTCCCTAAAATCTGTTTCTACCTAGGGACAGAACTTCTGGTTTTGCTCCACTCAGAACTCTTTCTATAAGTCTCCACTGAAAGCTGCTTAATCAAACATCTCAAATGTCAGAAATGAAGTTTAAAGGATTTTTCTAGCTAGTAGGTCTAATCTCCTACTTAGTTTTGATTCCCATATTGTAGGTAATCTCTTTGGAGAACAGCCTGCTTCTAGCAGGGTAAATATATCCCATAGAATGCATTTTCTATTCCGGAAAGAAAAATGTAGCATTAATGAAATTTACTTTTTTATGGAGCCTGGAAAGGTTGTAAGCTTAGGATTTTGATCCTAGCAGATGTTCTTTTTGGATATTAAAAAAAAGTTGCATTTGATTTAGAAATCTCAGTTAAGTATTGCAGTGGTAATTCTTGCTGTAGGCACCCGTGCCCTGAATGTGACTTACTGGCCATTGATACTGTGTTACCACCAATCCCATAGTGCAGTACTTTCTTCCTGCTTTAGCTCACAAAAACATATTGTTCAGGAGGGAGAGGATTAACATCCTGGGCCATACAACACACGGTTCTGTAGTTAAAGAGATGTTTGTGTACAGTAAAACAGCTTCATCCTTTTCTCTTAGGGCCTTGGAATTACAATGTTTTGTTGATAACTGCTATACAAGTTGAGCATCCTTAATCTGAAAATCTCAAGTCCAACATGTCCCAAAATTCAAAACTTCTGAAGTGCCAACATGATGCCACAAGTGGAAAGTTCCATGCCTAACTTCATGTAATGTATTACATTACATGAAAATATTGTATAAAATACTTCAGGCTTGTGTCAAAGGTGTGTATAGGAAACATGAATAAACTTCATGTTCAGACTTGAGTCCCATCCCAAAGTATCTCATTATCTATATACAGATATTCCATAGTCCAAAAAATAAGAAAACCAAAACACTGTGGTTCCAAGCATTTGTATCCCAAATCCAAGTTTCAGATGGATTTCTCAATGCTCCTGTTAACTTAGCCAGAAGTTCAGTTGCACAACTGGTGACAATTTATGTCCTTCTCTTTGGCAATTTCATGCTGCAGAGTCTTGCAGCTTTGACGTCCCTCTGACTCCATGCCACTGTGCCCCTGTAAGCCCTGTTTTTCCTCATCCACCCTAGGGCAGAGCTTAGCCCCTCTGTTTGTTTCCATAGAAATCTGTTCACAGCCTGCATTTGCTTTGTGGGAAATACTGGGAGAGGGCCTGTGATGGAAACCCTAAAGTCTACACCATTTCCTACTTTCCCTCTCTCTTTTCCCTTCTCCATCTTCTTTCAGCTCATTACAAAAGCAAAACATCTCCATGTCTCAGAGCCATTCCCCTGTGCTGAGACCCCTCAAAGTTCTGTGCCCTCCCCTGTGCTTACCAGAAGTCTATTCCCACAAAGATAGCTCTGGCTTCCTAAGAAGAGTCTCTGTGGATAATGTTTCCTCCAGACTCAGATCCCAGGGAGACATTTTTAATAAACAAGGGTATTTAGCATTTGGTGTTGCTTTCACTGACATTTGCTTTTATCACGCAGCCTTCCAGTGGGGACGTTGCTGCCTCTCCAGAGCACCACTACACACCCCTGCCTTCTGCTTCTAGAGAACTCACCAGTCACCGAGGTGAGAATTCAGCTTTTTATCATTCTCAGTGATCGTGGGAGGGATACTCGGCCATGCAGAGCTCTGGGCTCCTTACTGCTAGCTGGGCACTTTAGAAGGAACATGGAGCTTTTTAAGTCCTCGATGAGAAAACCATACCTGTCAAACCTACTGATTTTCACCCATATTAACCAGAATTTAGTAGCAGTCTAATGGGAGGCCTATAAATCCACTGTATAATTTTTAATTTTTTACTTAAAAAAGGAGTTATAGTGCTTAAAAATTACTAAGGAGATCATTCCTTCCAGCAATAGTAATGGAAAGAAATTGGGAAACTCACTAATATTCATAAAAAATACGGTTGTTTGGGAATATAATAGCTGAAATCTGTAATTTCAAAATGAATGAACTCTGTGTAACAGCTCAA
Source organism: Heterocephalus glaber (assembly GCF_053883595.1). NCBI lineage: Eukaryota > Metazoa > Chordata > Mammalia > Rodentia > Bathyergidae > Heterocephalus > Heterocephalus glaber. The sequence continues at coordinate 12,296,586 of NW_028258320.1, read as the reverse complement.
AGGAATTTCAGTTTGTTGGCAACATTAGAATTTGTGTGTAGTTTGCTGAATTCTCTGATCCTCAAAACGTTAATTTCGTTTACCCAGTTCTTCCAAATCCTGAATTCCTGTTTCTGTCACTACAGTCTTCAGCTTCAAAACCAGGCAGAATACGCACAAGAAATATCATTTGAAAATACCTTATCCCTAGCTGCCTGGTTGGGCAAGGTCTATGTAATTGCCTGAGTTGGAATTGTCAGGATCAAGAACAGGTCTGGTGCTGGAAGTTGTTTACCCCATTTTATCCTGGTTATATTTGGAACTGTGTGACTCTTCCAAGGTTAAGTAAGAACAGCTTTAGATTGAGGGCATCACAGATTTTAAATATTGTTTCCTTCAGAAGAAAGTTCCCTTTGTCCACAAGGGGACACTGAATAAGGACTGCCCTAGTCATCCCAGCTACATTGCATGGATGGCTAGGAGCAAAGGCTGAAGAGGTCCTCAGAAAATGGTGGAACTGGACCTCAGAGATGACTTACAGGCTTTGTGCAGTGGGACATAAAGATGAGGGAGAGTAACGCAAGATTCCAGGTATCTGTGATGGAACTTGTGATGCCCATTTGATATCTGGGTATCAATGGAACTTTACTACATTTAAACATTCTTTAATGTAATTATGATTGTCATCTCTTCGTCTTGGATTGTTCCCTTTACAAGTATGTAGTATCCTTCTTTGTCTCTCTTAATTAGTTTTGGTTTGAAATATACTTTGTTTTCAAATAAGATAGCTACCCCTGCTTTTTTCTGGGTTCCTGTTGCATGGAGAACTGTTTTCCATCCTTTTACTTTCAGCCTATGGGTTTCTTTTTGAACTAGGTGCATTTCTTGTATACAGCATATTGTTGGGTTTTGCTTCTTAATCCATTCTGCCAGTCTATTTTTTTTTGATTGGTGAATTGAGGCCATTAACATTGATCGTTATAACTGATATGTATTGACTTATCATTGTCATGTTATTTTCCTGTTGTTGGCTCTTTTTAATTTTTTTTCCCCTCTCCTTTTAATTTCTTGCCTTGCCTAATGAATTGGCTCTGTTGGGCCTCATGGAGCTGTGACCTTCATTATCTTTTTCTAGGATATTGTTTAGAATTGTTTGGAGTGCTGGTTTGGTATTCATGAAGTTTCTCAGGTGTTCTTTGTCATGGAAGTATCTTATTTCTCCATCAATTTTGAAAGATAGTTTTGCAGGATACATCAGTCTAGGCTGGAGGTTGTTTTCTTGTAGGGCTTGAAATACCTCACTCCAGGCTCTCCTTGACTTCAGGGTTTGTGTTGAAAAGTCTGCTGTGATTCTGATGGGCTTTCCTTTGCATGTGATTTGTTTCTTTTCTCTAACTGCTTATAGTATTTTGTTCTTCTGTTGGGTTTCTGGGATCTTGATTATTATGTGTCTAGGTGAAGATTTTCTTTTTCCCATTAAGTTTACTGGTACATTTTAGGTATAAAATACAGTTGCATTCCTCATTGGGATCTTGTACCATTACATGAGTCTCTTGGTTCTTATTTTTTTTCCCCTTCCCTTGCCCTCCCTTCATCCCCTCCACCCTTCCCTATTTGCAAAGACCTTGTTTCCATTTTTTTCCTCCTCTCATATTTTTTCCTTTCCCTTTTTTCCCTTCCCCTACCCCTCCCAATTACCCTCTTTTAGACCTTTTCTTCCTGTTACACAATATCAGTTATGCATTTTTTAAATTACAATATTAAGATCTAGGAGACATTACCACAGATTTTACAGAATTTAAAAGGATATAGAAAGCATATTACAAAAATCTTTTTTGAAATAAATTTGACAACTTCTAAGAAGTACCTTGGAAGACAAATTAATGAAACTAACTCTGGAGGAAATATAAAATTTGAATAGTACCTATTAAAGAAAGTATATTCCTAGCTTGAAAACCTACCTATATGACAACAGCAGGCTCATAAACATTTTAACTGATAAATTATATCAAACAATTAAAGCAGAAAAAAGAAGGAACACTTCTCCCCTCATTTTAGGAACTCAACATTGTACTAATCCTAAAACTGGATAAAGATAATAGAAGAAAAAAGTATGAACATAGATAAAAATTTGTTTAGCAAAACAAACTATTGGAAGTCAGATCCGGCAGGATGTAGAAAGTGGTTTTGTATAGGGATGGCAGTGTTGGTTGAGCATTGGAAGATCCACCCCCAAAAGTCATCATTTTAAGAGAGGAAAGGAAAAAGCCATATGATCCTGTCACTAGTTGGAGAAAAAGTATTGGACTAAATTCTACAGCTGTTCATGGTAAAAGCTATCAGGAGACTAGAAGTAGAACAGAAACTTCTCAACAAATTAAAGACATGTATTCCATACTTACAGCGAGAACGCCTTATATGAATGGAGAAGATACAATGCTTTCTCCTTAAGGTGGGGAACAAGGGCAGATATGCTTACTCTTTATCTGTCCATTAAACTTTGAAACCTAGTCCCCACCAAAATAGTCTGGCAATAAAATGACACAACTAGGATAGGATTGGCATGGCAGAAGCAAAATCTTCATATGTAGATGAAATGATCATCTACAGAGAAAATACTAAGAAATCTCTAGGAGCCCCTAGAACTTCTACTTGAATTTAGCAGGATTAGAAAACACAAGGTATATATAAAAATTCAGGTCTATGTATACTTGCTATAAATGAAGAATTGGATATTGAAATTTAAAAGTTATGTAGCAGTACAAAGAACCTAGAAAAGTTAAAAACAAAAACAAAAACAGTGTTGGAAGATGTTTAGTACCTAATTTTAAGACTTCTTCTAAAGCTACAGTAATCAAGGCAGTGTTGGTGTAAGGAAAGACATATAGATCATTTGAATAAAACAGAAAATCTAGAAATAGAACCACACATATATGGTCCACTGAGTTTTGAAAGATTATTTAACATTAGCATTTTATAGAATATAAACTCAGTTCAAGAGCCGAGGAAGAGATAGTGTTTTCAGCAAACGGCACTAGAACACCTGGTATCCGTATGTAAAAACTTAACCTCAACCCTTTTTTTCCATACATGAAAATAACTTGAAGGGATCTATGCATCTAAATAAGAAAGCCTAAAAGTATAAAACTTTAAGAAGAAATTATAAGGGAAAATATTTATGAATTCAGGGTAGGCAAGAACTACTTAAGATACAAAAAACATGATGTATAAGAGAAAAACACTGATAAATGAGATTCCATCCAAATTGAGAACTTTAAATGACATCATTAAAATGAAAAGTAGTCCTTAAACAGACCATATTTACAATGCATATAGCCTATGACCAGAATATATAAAGAATTCTTAGAGCTCATTAATAGACAACCCAATTAAAATGTAGACATAAGAAGATGATAAATAGCCAGTATAGCACAAGGAATGGTGTGCAACTCTAGAATCAGAAAAATACTAATCAGTACAATAATAAGATTGAATTATACACTCATTAGGGAGATGAAGTCAAAAGTTTTAAAAGCCTTGCCATGACTTTTTCTTTTTGTTGGATTCTCCCCCTTTTCATTTAATTTGTCACACCCAATGGATTCATTCTGCTGGGTTTCCTGGGGTTGTGATCCTCATTGTCTTTTCCTAGGGTATTGTCTAAAATTTTTTGGAGTGCCGGTTTGGTATTCATGAAGTTCCTGAGGTGCTCTTTATCATGAAAGTATCTTATTCTGCATCAATTTTGAAAGACAGTTTTTCAGGGTACATCAATCTGGGTTGGAGGCTGTTTTCCTTTAGGGCTTGAAATACATCATTCCAAGCTCTTCTTGCCTTGAGGGTTTGCATTGAGAAGTCTGCTGTGATTCTGATGGGCTTTCCTTTGTATGTGATTTGTTTCTTTTCTCTCACTGCTTGTAGAATTTTGTTCTTCTGTTGGATTTCTGGAATCCTAACTATTATATGCCTATGTGTAGATTTTTTTTGATCAAGGCTACCTGGGTCCTATATGTGTCACTTATCTGTATGTCAAGTTCTTTTCCCCTCCTTGGGAAAGATTTCTACCATCACTTCTGTGAACAGTTTTTTTATGTCATCTGCACTGTCTCTTCTTTCTTCATTGGCTCCAATCAGTATTATGTTATTCTTCTTTGCATCGTCTAGCAGCTGCTGGATTGATTTCTCATGTTCCCTTACAATTTTAAAGTAATTTTTCTTTTCCTGGTCACTAATTGCAATCTTATCTTCTATATGTGAAATTCTATCCTCACATTGGTTCATTCTGCTGTGCAGACTTTCTATGGAGTTTTTAATTTCTTGGAAATCTGTTTGTATCTGTTTTATGGATTCCATTTGTTTCCTATGTTGGGATTCCATCATGTTCCTCAGATCCTCTATTTTTTTAATCTGTGTCCTCTCTAGATTTATTAATCATGTCTTGCACCATGAGCAAAATCTTTGCTGTTATCTGAGTAATTATTTCTGATTTCATTTTTCCCAGATCCTCTTTTGTTGCTAGGTCAGAGAGTCCAGGTGGTTGAGTATCAGATTGTTCCATCTCGTTTCCCTTTGCGGTTGCTGTAGGTGATCTGGAAGTCTGTTTTTGAGGCTTGTTTATGTGTCTTCTCATTTCCACGGGGGGGGGGGCGGTGCTTCTGGCGCCCACATGGCTCACCTTCTCTGCCCTAGGAGCTTGGGATGGCAGCAGGGGAGCTTCCTTCTGGGTTCTGGGACTGACTCAGCTTCTCTGGCCTAGGAGCTTGGGATGGTGGCAGGGGAGTTTCCTTCCATGTGCTGGGACTGGCTCAGCTTCTCTGCCCTAGGAGCCTGGGATGGAGGCATGGAGCTTCCTTCTGGGTGCTAGGACTGGCTCACCTTCTCTGCCTTAGGAGCCTGGGATAGCAGTGCGGGAGTTTCCTTCCGGGTGCTGGGACCGGCTGAGCTTCTAAGTGTAGATTTTTTTTGATCATGGCTAGTTTGAGTCCTATATGCCTCACTTGTTTGTATGTCAACTTCTTTTGCTCTGTTTGGGAAGTTTTCTGTCATTAACTCTGTGAACAGGCTTTTTATATCATTTGTACTTTCTCCTTTTTCATGGACTCCTGTCAGTCTTATATTATTCTTCTTTGCATCATCGAGGAGCTGTTGAATTGATTTCTCATGGTTCCTTACTATTTTTAAGAGTTCTCTCTTTTCTTGGTCACTGATTTCTTTCCTGCCTTCTATATCTGATATTCTGTCTTCAGATTGGCTCTGTCTGCTGTGTATGCTTTCAATAGAATTTTTAATCTTCTGGGTATCTGTTCAAATCTGTTTCATGGCTTCCATTTCTTTCCTATGTTGGGAATTCATGGTTTCCATTTCTTTCCTATGCTGGGCATTCATGGTTTCCACCATGGTCCTGAGCTCATCTGTTTTTTTTATCTGTTTCTGTTCTAGAGTCTCTAATCATGTCTTTCATTCTGCTCACCATTTCTGTAGTTATCTGGGAAATTATTTCTGATTAGAATTTTTCTAGAGCCTCATTCATCTGTTTTGTTACTTCCTGTGCTATCAGTTCAGGGTGTCCAGGTGATTGATTATCAGACTTTTCCACCTCATTTCCCCCAGAATTTGCCTTTGATGGGGTGGAAGTCTGGGTTTTTGCCTTGCTTAAATGTTTTCTCATTTTTGCTTTTGGTAGTGTCCTTGGTTTAATTCCTGGGTTGATACTTCAATAATGTTTATTTTAAGTATCTTTGCTGTTTGTATTTAGAACCCTTATGGAATGATTGCTTCTCAGAGGTATCTTCCAGATGTATCTGGTCTTTAGGTTTTGAGTCTCTAATGGCTCTGAGGCTGTCTCATTTTCATTATACCAGGAAGGACAACTGATTAGATCAATAACAACACCTTAGCCCAAGTGATACAATCAGCAACACAATAGAGTCAAGCACAGCTTAGAAAATGACAGTTTGTGGTACTTATTAATCTATCACCTTTAACTGTGTGAATTAAATCAAAATCAAGCACCAGCCCAACATATGTTTATATTGAGTAAACTCTTCAATATAGCAACTTTACCCTTTGGGATGGCAACTTAGAAGGAGTTGGGGAGGGAGGGATAGCTAGGTAGAAGGATAGGGAAAGGTTAGCAGTGAGGCCAGAGGACAAAGGAAGATCATGAAAACTCTTATTGAAAACAAGAGGAAAAGACAGAATGAAAGAACAAATATGAGAACAGAACAACCTAACAGCAATAGGGAGGTGAAAGACAGTTTACTTTCCTTTAAAACTAATGACAATCGAGAGACGAAAAGAAAAAAAAAGAAGAAATCTGAATCAGGACCAGAACAGGAAGAAAAAGGGAGATGAAGAACAATGTGGGACAGCAAGAGAATGAGAGAGTGAGAGAGAGAAAGGAAAAAGAAAGAAAAAGAAGAAAAAAAGAAAAATTTGAGAAGAGTAGAAAAAAATTAAAAATTAAAAATAAGAGAGAGAGAAAAATTAATTTTAAAAATTACAAAAAATAAAAATGAAGGGCCTCCTTCAGGTTATGTCTCTGCTGTCACAATAGACAATGTGGGCAGCAGTGTACAGATATAAATCAGTGAGTCTCAGCAAGCCCCTGAGATTTAGGAAGATTTCTGGCTGCAAGTCCCAAGTTGAGCTCCCTGTCCTCCTATAGGGTTGAACTCTGCAAGGTTCTACTGCAGGTTCCAGCTGCCCTTCCCCTTAAGATAATCCAGTTTCTGATGGGAGGTTGTGATCCCTCCAACTTACCAAGTACGTTGGTCTGGTGTGCCTTTATTGCAGAGATTCTCTTCACTTTCCCAGCGGGGTTTAATTTTTATCAAGGAGCCTGAGAGAGGCCCTCTTTCTGTAGTTCACTTCTGCTCTATTTTCTGGAGCTCAGGACAATGGCCTCTATGACCCCCCATGCCTCTGTAGTGTGAAATCAGGTACCAACGCAGCCAGGAGGCCAGAGGTGGGGAGTGGAGGACTTTAGTGTAATTATAATTCACTTGTGATTCCTTCCACTAAGTGTCAGTTTTGTGAAAATCAGTTTTTCTGAAAGTCAAATGGAAGAAGTAACTTCCAGTGTGCTGTTTTCAGAGGGGCATGAACAGATCTCCATCACCAAATGTCCTTATGAGGATCTTGACCATGTCCCTTCATAGACTGCTTTGTGGTAATTCCCCTAGGAGCAACTCATTAATTCTTAAATTAGCATCAGATCCTTGTGAGTTTATTTACTGATTTCTTATATTTGGATAAGAGTCATTTTATTTCATAGTCAATGAGTAATCTATTCAGTTCCTATTGCTTAGGAACTAAAGTCTCAGATTATTTCAAGTCTACTTATAAAAGTTTACCTGGCCATGAAGTTGAGATTTCACAATGGGAGGGATACAATCAAGAGAATGAAAATCAGTAGGAATACGATAGATATCATCTGAGAAACCTGAGCCTTGAAGGGGCGAAAGAAAAGACCATACTTTTTAAAAGGTATTTTGAGTAAGGTATTTATAGTTATAAAATGAAAAAAATGCCTAAGATAAAGTGCAAATTGGTGCTCTTGGATGACATCAGAGCCCAACATAAATGGGAAAAATGTAGGAATGTTATTTAAAGATAGCAAGCGACAGACATATCAGTTTTACTGAAGTATATTTCTACAAGTGTTTAACTCATTGATTGCCCAATCAGCACTAAGGACTTGGGTGTTGAAAAGAAATAAGTCTGCACCATAAAACAATGTTTTTTGGGGCCCATGATTATTAGCAGACAATTAAAGAAAGAACCAAAGAAGTTCATTAAGTCTAGATTATGGTTAGAGTCATCTATGAAGAGAAGAGACTTAAACATTTCCTCTTGGCCTGAATCATATACCAGCAAATGGGGAAAGCCATTTTTTTTGTACCCAGAATAAGAGCAACTGATTCCATGTTGCTTTTTATATTTAGGGGAATTATTTCTGATTTCATATAAATCACGAAACTACCTGGATGCCATTTGTCAATACCTCCATAAAAACAGCTTGCAAACATTTCTGCAGAAAGGGACAGAGGGTCTTATGGTGTGAAGGCAAGTGACATCAATTCTCCCATGTACAGTCCTTCATGAAAGCTGAAACTTGATCTATAAAATCCTAACTGGGACTTCTATTTGAAAATAATTTTTGATTCACCTAGTTCTCAATCTCTTTTCCTTCCGCACCAACAACTGCAAAAACTGGTGGGCAGTAGTTCATGTAGAAATTGCTGTTTTTCTATCCCATCACATTGTTTCTTGTCCTTTTATGTAATTTCCAATGTCGAGTATGATAGGCCCAAGATTCATGTCCTAAGGATTGTAGATTCAATTGCAAAGGAAGACTGGGCTTAGAATAATGATTAGGAAACAAAGGGGTCAATTTTTCCATTTGTACTTACAGATATTCCATACATTACAGGGATATTCATGTGTAGAATTTCCTGCTTCTTGAAGGAAACTTATCCTGATCTGAGCTGTATTGGTTTTTGCTCTTTTTGAGGGTACTTATAATATTTGTTTCTATCTCCTCGGTACAATCGATCATATTCTACTTTGTATGATAGAGATCAAGTTTATATATCTTAAAGTCCTCGTAAATAAAAGCTCATGAGAGCTGGTACTAAGTCTAAATTCTCTTTCCCATCACCCACTCCTGCTCAGACTTCAGGTATCAGCTTAAATATCATAGCTGTAAGGTGGACACCTCTGATCGACCTTATACATTTGTATTAGGTCAGTTGTCCATATTCCTGGACTGTCTTCTGAGACATGCCATAAGCTTTTAAGCAAAATGGGGAAGATTATATTTATTTGTTCACAACCATATGTACAGTGTTTGGCAGGGCCTCCTATTTATTCTACTTATTTGAAGTTCAGTATATGTTTGCTATGGTTTAGATAATTGCCCCATGAAGCCCATATGTTGGAGGTGCAGATCCCAACCTGTGGGACTATTCCAAGATGGTAGACCTTTAAGAGGTAGGGCCTAGTGGAAGTTCTTAAGGTTATTGGGTTATGGTCTTGGAACAGATATGAGGACCCCTTCTTCTCCTGGCCACGAAGTGAATGTTTCCTCCATACATGGACCTGCCATGATATGCTGCCTCCCCCAAGCCCAAAAGTAATGGGCTGACCTACAATGGACTAAAATCTCTAAAACTATGAAACAAAATAAACATCTTCTCTTTATATCTGGCTATCTCAGGTATTTGTTACAATAACAAAGATCTGAATAACTTGATATTTGTTCAAAAAAAGCAAGAAGTCATAAAAGACCTAGTATCTTTATATTCTGTGAGGTGAATTGGTTGCATGTAAGACATAATCCCCATCTTTCTTTAAGGATGAGCACAGTAAATGGAAGGGCTAGACTTGGCATCTCAATTTCAACTCTGTTGCTTCCAAAAGCTCAAATCATCAGGAATGAAGCCATGTCTATTGATTCACTGCCAAAGAATGGGTTTATCCACAAAGCGTAACTTCCAAGTTGATACTTACTTTAATGTTGCATTTTTAAAACTTTGGTGTTTTGATAGTAGGGAGGGGAACAAGATGAATTGGAGCAACTTCTGGAATTATTTTCCTAGAAGAGATACTCTTAAAGACAGGGCTAGCCCCTGAGACAGAGATGGGTTGAAGTGTAGCTGTGAATTTAGAAAGGTCCACCTGAAATCTCTGATACCCTAGGGCTCAGCATAACTTTGGAATATGAGGGGTATGGGGCTGTGTTGGTGTTCCCTAATAGCAGTGTATGCACTGTGTCCTCAGTGAGTACGATGTATTGAGGAATGTTGACATTTGTTGGAGAAATGATTTTTAGTATGTTATGTGGACAGGACACACTTTAGTGCACCAGACATTGCCACTCTGTCTGGTAACTATTACTAGTAGAATTCACATTTATATAGACCATTGCTCTTTGAGAGCAACCATTTCTACTTAGAGTATAGGCCATATTACATATAGTCTCAAGACTTGTAAAATAATGGAGAAGGCAAATATTACTGTTCCCATTAAACAGAGGAATACACCAAAAATTGCTGGGGTGATCAGAGCCGCTCAATGACAAAAGCAAGGGAAAAAACCCAAAGTTCTATGCCCCAGATTCCTATGTAATTCTTGACATTCATCCTGCACACAGGACATATGAATTCAGTACAGGAAGGGACAATGGTGACATTGTTCTGGAGAGAAGAGGAAAAAAAGTACAGTAAGAGGCACTACCCAGAATTGTTCATCATCGGGGTGACTATCCAGAGCTTGCACTATAGCTTGTCTCCAACAGAGGGTAGTGATACTCAAGAACTTGCCAGAAAGTTTCATCATATATCAGGAACACTTTGGAAATCTCCTACTGTTCTTCTCAATCTGAAGTACTAGGCAGGCATGTGACTCTCAAGCAGTTCCAACATTGCAGCTATCCATGCATTGCCCTTGCCTTTATTCTAGCTAGATTTCCAGTGCCTCTTTTTGGAGGGATTTAACCTAGATTGATGCACTGAAGGGAACTCTGGGAAATGTAGTTTCCAGTTCTTCCCAAGGGCTGCAGAGAAGACCTTAGAGAAAGTGGTTGGAGATATAGTAACAGAGAAGCTGGTACATCTACCATAATTCTACCTCACCACCAGCTGTCATACTGAGGATCCTATTCCAATGTTTCCTACATATACATTTTACAGATTAATTGCAAGCCTAGTAAATAGTCCTGAATTGTACTTTTTTTCTGATGCTTATACTGCACAGTCTTTTAAATGTGTCATACTTAGCTTTCCATATTAAGCATTGGACTTTAAGTGCACAAAAGAAAGAAAGCAGAAGATGAAGAGGAAATCTGCTGTGCAAATTTTTTCAGCTTGCTTTAGAGATGTTAGCCATCCAACTTTTACTGGTGCTGGCAATCTTGTCATTATTTTATGGGCACAGCTTTTGGGCATTTATCTTCTTCTCCAACCAGGGCTTTGGTCTGTTTGTGTTTGAAATTGATTGCTGGGACTGTCACAGAGTAATTTACATGGCAACTTATCATAATTAATTATTGTTTGCAGTTTCCTTAATGTGAGTTCCATTTTATGCTTAGCAACTGATTTTTCTGTGTATCTCTATGAAGCTGGTCAATGGGTCCATCCAAAAAAAAAAAGAAAAGAAAAAGACAGAAAGAAAAACTGTGGGTGTATTTTTATTTTTCATTTATTTATTTTGTTGTTGTTGTTGTTGTTGGTACCGGTGATCAAACTCAGGACCTTGTGTTTGCAAGGCAGGCAGTGGAACCACTGAGCTAAACCCCCCGGCCCTGATTTTATTTTCATTAAAAAAAAATTTTAGCCTAAGATATCATAAAATACATTTTTACTGAAGCTGTCAATAGAGAGTGTTTTGCTTCAACTGATTAAATCAGCCTAAATAAAATGAGTAAGAGAAAAATTAAATGGATATTGTGAAAGAGTGGTCTGCAGACAGAGGATTGGGATGGTGGGGCAGTGTAGGCTCGAAAAACTTCAGGCCAAAAAGCAGAATACAGTACTTTCAGGAGGGCTCAAGAGAAGGCCGCTTGATGCCTAACCTGTTTGCCACAATTTGTTTGGGACTTTTAGGATTTGGAGGTAATCTGTCTTTTCCAGACAAAATTTTTAATTTTTAAATAGTTTTACCATCTGCTCATGTCAGCTCACAGAGAGTATGAAAAGTAAGTGGAGTTGTTTATTATAAACAAAATCTACACAGACCAATAACAAAGAATCAAGGAAAATAGAAGCATTTTTAGTCTATCTTAATGGCTCAGCACCAAAGAGCCTTTTTTACCTACTGCTTGTTGGATCACATTGATCATATAAAAAATATGGAATAAACAGTCTGATGGTTCTAGTGCTTCTGCCAGGTAGATTTCACCTAAGATCAGATTCTATGACTAAGGTAACCTGTTTACTTACTACCTCTGCATTACAGAATATTTTGATATTCAAGAGAAATATTCAAACAGTCTCAAGGGAGCATAATCGAATGGTTTCTAACAAAGAAATTAGCACTGTTGCCTGGCAGGTGTGATATCCTGGGTTCCATCCTCAGTACAAAAATGTAAAAAAAAGAAAAATTAAAAATTGACACCAATTCATAAAAGCATGGCAGGTCTAAGTTTCCCCCATGGAAAGTGTACTGGAAAATAGATAAAGCACCAACAACAAAAGCAGGGAAAGAGAGACAGAGACAAAGAGAGAGACAGAGAGAGACAGAGAGAGAGAGAGAGAGAGAGAGAGGGAGAAAGAGAGAAGAGAAGAGAAGAGAAGAGAAGAGAAGAGAAGAGAAGAGAAGAGAAGAGAAGAGAAATCCCTACCACAAAAACCTATTTGGAAGGAATGTGTGTGTGGGGACTTTCAAATAAGAACATGGCTTTTCCTTGTCTTTTAGAATCTTTGCCACACTTTGCCCTGGCTGTGCAGGGCGAGAGTGTGTTGGTTTCTTGTGCAGAGCTATTATTAGCATTTTCTAATTATGTAAAATGATTTCCTCTGATGACATTTTCCACAGAACCTATTACTTTAGTTTTCTTTCTATTATAATGCTTTTATGGGCTTATAATCTTGGTGGAATTCTCAGATGCTGAGAGATGCTCAAGTTTCCTTTATTTAATCGAGGTGACTAGTGATTTGACAGTAGTGGTTGACAGGTTTATTTTATCTGTGTGGCAGTGGGAGTCTATTTTCAGTGTGTGGGCTCTGTTCCCAAGTAAAAGGACTTTACTAAGTGCTGAATAAATTGTACTTTCCTATGATTCTAGACCTTGCTGAAATGGTTGAAAAACTCTAGTCTGGGTCATCAAATTCATCTCAATGCTACTTTGCAGGGTCAATAGCTTCACTCTGCACAGAGCCCGGCTGGGTGGATTGGAATGGAAGGTAGTGTAGATTAAAACTTCCGCATGTATCTAGATGGATGTGCATGTGTGCGCCTGCTGTCTGGGAGGGCGGCAGTGATGGAAGAGCAAGCCAAGTGGAATCTGAAGATGGATGAATCTGTTCGACTATTACCAAGAGTGGCATGGACTCTAGCCAGGAAATTTAAGCAACCTCCTGTAAGCATTTGAAATCCATAGGGGTCCATTTCCTATCCTTTTTCTCCAAGGATGACTTTTCATTTGCAGTCTCCAGTATTATTTTATTTCTATTCTTTGGGCAGAATCGTGGTATACACATAGACACACAAGGGCTGCAAACCTGGTTTTTCTGTCCCCAAAGCAAAGCAAGGAGTGAAAAAATGGACTCCACTCCCCTTTGCCCCTCACCCCCTAAACAAACCTGACTTCTGTAAAATGAGAGGTCAGACAGGTAACCTTCCCCCGACAGAGGGTCCAAATAAAAATGGTGGTAAAAATACACTCTCTTCTATTTTAAAAAAAATGGAAGCCTATAATTTACATGGTGGAAAATTTTATAAGTATTATTGAGCACGTGGGCTGATTTTTATCCCTTTAATTGCAGAAAAGAACAAGGATTTGGTCAAATATGACTCTTGAAATTACAAGGATTCCTGCAATCACCGCCATTTCAGGCTTCTTCCAACATGACTTTGTATAGTGGCTACTGTGTACAATATATTTTAGGATTTGTGGAAAATTCAGAAATAGGGAATATCATCTCCATGTCCTGGAATTTATAGTTCAAATGAGGAAATCCCACAAATGATGTAATGCCAATCTAATAAGATATTATCTATGATTAAGAGTTATACTACTTAACAAAAACATAAATGTGTATAACCAATGTTTAGAAAAGACAGGAATTAGTGAAGATGGTCAAGGTTGGCAATTTAGAAGATGTTAGCCATGATCTTTGAAGAATATGTTGGGGAAGGGAAGTTGGAAAGCAAAAGAAGGGCATTCTAAAAAAAGGGAAATAGAAGAAGAAACACAAGGGTAAAAATAGACAGGTCCAATGAGAGAAAGGACCCAGTTTTGAGAAGATAATAAATGAAGTTCCTTATGTAGAGCAGTTCCATGTTTTGGCAGGCTTAGAAAGCCAGAGGGATTAACATCTGACTTAAAATTGTGCTATAGGGTTACTGACCATAAATAGTATGCAGAGAGTATTGGAAAGAAAAGAACCTGGACTCCTGAGGACACTGTAGGGTGGTATTGAAGGGAATTTGTTCCAGTTCTAGAAGGTTTAGCTTTCTAGACACCAGACTTTTGTGTCTATAGACTGCAGTGCCTCCACAGAGCAGGTTTCTAGCAAAGATAATTTAGGAAAACACTTGATAACAGATGGGGCAGACAGCTGGGGCCACGATACTGCCAGTAGACTGGGAGGGGGCCCATGTAATGGGGACCTCATGGCCACTACGGAATTGTTGTCAGGCGTTGCCAATGGTTTTAGTCACCAGGGCTCAGACATTTGAGAAAATGGACAGACATTGTTTTTCCATAATATATTCTTTAGGGAACTTCTGATGTTGGCTTTTGAAACCAATAGGTAGAGCCCAGAATCAATTAAGATGAAGTTGACATAATTCAGCTTTCAGTGATCAAGGTCTGAAGTGGCTGGCTGACTGTGGGTATAGAGAACAACAGAAGGAATCTGAGAAACATTCTGTAGGAAATACAATAGATTGAAAGACTGTATTTTGGGATAGAGAGAAACAGAGAAGCAGAAAGCGATAAGGAAACCAGCCTGGTGCATTTGAAGCTGTGGTCTCATGGCGCCTCCTATTGTAAACTTCTCCCTGTCACTCATGCATGAACTATAATCTGCCCTATTAAATGGAAGGCAGTGCAGTTAATGTAGTGGAGCTTGTGGCAACAAGAACAAACAAACAACAAGCAGGCAAAGCAACCACAAAAATATGTTCTCATTCTGATCTTTGGCTTAAAGATGAGCTACATTCTTTTGAAAACTAACAAGTGCTCAGTGTGTTTTATGCCCGACACTCGGACTTTTGGAAGAAGAGCTATTGGAAGCCAGTTCTTTTGGTAGAGATTGTTCTGCTGAGAGTTCTGCCCAGTAGTAACTTCCTAGCCCCAGTTCTTCCCTCTCGTTTTGTTTCTCTGTCTGTTATAGAAAACTTTACCCTCTGCCCTAGGTTTTCCTCATGTAGTGATTTTACAACGTTTTTGGAACAAATAAACAAACATCTGGAATCATGTGGTACATTTAATTAAATACTTTGCATTTGGCCAGAAATGGTAAAATCATGAAAAATGGCCTGTCGATGAGCTCAAGAAGGCCAAATGATGACGTTGTTGGCTGTGAATGGATTGAAATTGAGGGAAGTGAACACCTGCTCCATACAGCTTGTGTTCTCTAGCTCCCCACTCCCAGCCATTAATATTTACTGCCCTGTTTTTTTTATCCATTCTAATGAAATTTTTTGGTTGGGGCCTGGTTGAGGGAGAGGACTGTTACTTTTCCAATAACCTTGGATTTGTTGGGATGTACGCACTTTATACAGGGTGTTGTATTGGGATCTTTGGGCTTTTCATTTCCCTTATTCAGAATTCCATATGCTTTGGGTCACTGCAGGGGCCTCTTTCTGCTTCTTCCATCAGTCAGTCCCCCATGGTTTTCATGAGCGCTGCTCACATGCACAGGCCAGCACCAAGGGATGTCAGCGATTCAGGAGAGGCTGGAGGCTCTGCCTTCAGGAATCCTATAGTCTAGTTGGAGACAAAAGAATGCAAAGAAAGGAGTATTGGAGACAAGATTACAACAAATTAATTGAAAAATGTCTAAATTGGCTTTATTTGTGCATCTAGAACCCATGATGTTTCATTCTGTAAAAGAAAATAAGTGTCCCAGTGAGCTCAGCAGACAGAAGTGCTGAAGAAAACAGAAATAAAGACCAAAAAGCAAGTGATCATTTCAAAGTTACCTTCCTTTCGAGGTGGAGACAGAACAATGGAAAGATAACTGATTGGTTAATATCAGATTACTTTTCTGCAAGGATTAAAGCAGAGGGAATTTTATTATCATGTCATTTGAAACTACCTTGTTTGGAAATTTGGTTCTTACCTCTCTCCTGATTTGAATAGCAACTCAGTTTCATGTGGTGGAGGAGTTTTAGAAGGAGCGATCCCATGTTGATTTTTAGTCTGGTCTATTGGGCCCTGGTACAGGAGCGTAGTCCAAAACTGTGGCCTCCTGAAAGGTTTATGTAACAGGAGAGACCAATGAAGTTAGAAAGATTTGGAGGTAGCCTTGTTTGATGGTGAGTACTGAGTTGAAAGTAACTTCCTCTGGGTCATTTCAGAGTATGAAAGAGAATTTGGGGAGGCATTAAAGGGAATTCTTGCTAATTTCAGGACATAATCTAAGTGGGAGTAGGGGGAAGGTAAACTTAAAGGAAGAATTCAGTATAATTATTCTATGCTTTTGATTGGCTTCTCTTTTGCAAGACTTGCCAAAGGTGAAGTAGAAGTTTTGTTTGCACATTAAGAGCTGAATATTGAACGATTTGGCTTTGCACGGTGTAGTTCTCTGACACGTCAACTGTTTGAGGATTTATACCCAGGATGAGATCATTCTAATGACAAAATGAGATGCTTTTTCTTGTTGCACAGAATACAAGGGAAGTGGTCTGGTCGGGGCTGAAAGTGCAGTGAGGGCCACTGAGGGTAGATCTGGGGAAGGATGAGTATTGTTGAACTCAGGTGTGGATCTACAAGGGATACTGGGAAATCACCACTCCCCATGGCTTTTCCTGAAGGATGTGCCCATCAGCCTTTGAGGTAGCCCACAGGAAGTAGAATGAAGCTTACACAACTTTAAATCCTGACTGGATTTAATCAGGGATTCTCTGTTATGTCAAGGTCAGCCCAGCGTTTTCATGAAATGAAACCAGGATTTCACCTTGAGCCCTGTGGACTTCTGAAAGAACAGAGAGATGTAAGATTATGCTGGAACAACAGCCCACTGTTGCCAGAGTTCTTCTTCTTGGGTTCTTTATTATTCTTGTGCATCTGTTTCCTTAAGTACTCTCTGCTGAAGTATTAGCATGAAAATAAGAGTACAGCAACTTGGAATTTTCCATTTGTAGCTTCCTTAGTCTATGGGGTCAGAGTTCCTTCCTCAGGGATGCTAATACAAACTCTGTGTGCTGTCGCAGGGCAAATGTTTCTCAACTAAATGACAAAGGGGGTGGGAACCAGGGAAATAATGCAATGCTAATTCTCAAACACAGACTGCCCAGAGGAGGTCCCCATTTAAATTGCTGGTCCCCTATCTCTCGTCCCACCACCCACAAAGGGGGAAAAAAATCAGGACAGACATCTGTGGGATAGCAATAAAACAGTCCTCTCCCTTGAGGATTAGCTCTTTATTCCTTTATTTATCTTGCTATAGCTCATCAGTTTCTCCCAAATCAAGGAGTGTCCAAGATGCAGTCCCTTTTTGTTTTTGATTAGGGAAAAAACTGTACAACCATCCTCTTCCACAAATTTTCTTTTCTCAAGAGAGAGCTTTCCTTCTTGTGTCTGATTTCTCCCTTTCTTCATCTGCTCCCTTGGAATCTCTCTGGAATTTTTACTTTATATAGTGTTAAAATCAAATAATCAAGGTCCTTTGCAGAATCAGTGAGGTAGAACAGCGAAGCCTGGCATATGTGGGCAGTGCCATAGCACAAGGAGAGCTAAGCCCACTGAGTGAGCCTACTCTACACCTCCTTTTTTCCTTCCAAATCCGTAGAAATTTATTATTTCATTTAGATGATATCTACTGAGTGAGTACTCTGTGTTAAGCCTCATTCATAATGGGTACAGCAATACATAACACAGCTCTGGGGCTCAGAAAATGATAGCCCAAAGTTTGATGTTGTGACATGCTGTGTTCTTTGACCTGAAGGACACTGAAAGGCCTCAGAAGCAGCCTCAGAACCAAGGCCTCCCCTGTCTCCTGCTCCCCTTATTCCTTAAACCCTCCTTCCACAGACATGCCATAGATTGAGAATTCCTCTTCCACAGGGCAGGTTATAGATTCTAAAATCTGTTACTGGATGTTGCTTCCTGGGGAAATTCTTTCCAGGTTCTTGGTCCTCAAGAAAGAATTGGACAAGACACCCAGAAGAGGTGTGGGGATGAATATTTATTGAAAGCAGAAAATAAGTGCGCCCTGCTGAGTGAGTGTGCACCAGTGAACAGACTGACAGAGGCCACGAGGATAAAGGGAAAGGGTCTTTTGTATCTGGAATTCTTGGAATGGCTTCTCCCTCATGCAAATAAGGGACAGTTGTCCTATCAAAAACTCACTTGATTTTGCATCAGATTTAAACTGTCCTATCAAAAGACTAACTTGGCTTCTTGCCAGATGTAAATGAAGAATTGAAAATAGCACTTTTCTTATTGTTCCAGATACACTGCTCAGAAACTGCAGTCATCCTGGATCCTATGTTCTGCACATGTGCACTGGGTCTCAGGACTTTGACAGATTCTGCTCAGTTGTTTGATCAGTTTTGTACCAGCCCTAATCTGTTACCTCACACCCCTGCTCCCTACACCCAGCCATGAAGCATAAAAATATTATTTTTCCCTTCCCCTGACTTTCTTCATAAAAACAAAAAAAAATCCTCTGGATTTCCCCTAGATTATAAGGTCCTCATTTCAGAAGGGGTCTTTCCCTATGTCCAGGAGGAAAGAACACTACCAAGAGAGGCCAAGAAAAATTCAAACATGTCTTTGTGCCTCCCACCCTCAAACCAGATCACAGTCTTTTTGTCCAACCATGTTTCTACAGGGATCTCCATTCTTCATCAGATCTGTGCATAAAAGTGTAAATATTCTTTGGTCTTCATTCTGACGGCTACCATATTACATAAAACTGTGATTAAATAATTTTTTAAATTTCTATCCTGTTAACTTGTCTTTTAAAAGTGTGGGCAATCATGACCCTGATGATGAATGAGGACAGATACTACACCTTTCCACCCTGAGAGCAAACATTTCTACCCTCAAGGAGCTTATCTTCTAGTGAGAGAGAGAATCAGTAATGAAGATTGAAACAAAAACATCCTAGAATATGTTACAGATAAACAGTGAGAATAAAATGGAAGCAGCAAAGGAATGAGAGAGTATATGTTGGTGATTTGAGACTAGACAGCCAGAAGTCACCACTGGGAAGGTGATGCTGAAATACTGACCTGTATGGTGGGGGAGGGGCTGGAAATACCTGAGAGACCAATGATCCAGGCAGAGGGAGAAACATTCTTGGCAAAAGTAAAATACAATAAAGAGGTCAATGTGGGACCTGGAATATAGCTCAGTGGTGCTGCTGCCTACCTCGCAAGCCCAAGGTCCTGAGTTCAATCTCTGGTACAAAAGAAAAGAGGTTTATATGGCTGGGAGAAATAGTGTAGGAGAGAGTAGTAGATAAAGTCAGAACAATACCAAAGGCCAGGACGTGTAGACCATTGTTAAATGTTAAACTCAGGCACATTAAATTTTAAAGTTTATTATTTGAGGAGATAGTGATTCATATGCAGTACTAGACCACAAATGGTTTGGAGCTTCACTGAGAGGTGATAAGGGGAAAACTTTTATAGGATATTTGCAGAAGCAAGACAAATTATTTGATTGGTTAAAGTAGAAAGTTCCTAGTTAGAGGTCAATTGTGGTTTCTGATTGGCTAAGCTTAAGTTTCATTTCATTGTTTACATTGAGTTCGGTTTTAGTTTGCTTATGCAGAAACCCTGGGTATTGGAGGCATCACAGCCAAATGGACTCCTAACATCATTATTTTGAGCAAGACAGCAGAGCTATTTCAAGACATTGGCAGAAATGATAGAAACCATATGACCCTTCTCCCTATTAAGAAAAAGGACAACCATCCCCAAATGAATAACTAACTAGAAAAGAAAGAAGGGTGTTGTTGGTGATCTGAAGACATGGATGCTTATGTGCTTAATTCACCCACTACAAAAATTTTCACATTGGTTCATAAAGCAAAACCCAGTTCTCCGTGTTACACAAAGGAAACAAATAAATTGACTCAGGAAAGTTAAAATGAAAGAATGGATGAATGCAAATAAAAAGAAAGCAGGAGTGATAGTCTATACATCACAAGGTAGAACTGAAGCAGAAGAACTTTAAAAGAGACAAAGAAAGGTACTTTATAATGCTGAAGGGTGAAATTCGTATTAGATTTAACAGTTATGAATAGCCTTGTAACGAAGTAAAGTGCCAATTCTCATGAAAGAGAAATCCTAGGATCTAAAAAGGGAAATAGAAAAGCCACTTTTACAATATTCTTTTTCACCTGCCTCATGTACTGGCACATCTAGTGTGGAAAAAAATAAGCATACAGAGATCTAAATAGCAAAACTGTTCAGGTAAATTGGAATAAGGCAGATCAAATTCTATACTGTAACCATACAGAATATATTTCTTTTCCTATCTGTCTATCTATCTATCTATCTATCTATCTATCTATCTATCTATCTATCTATCATAGTCATGGTTATTATAGTTACACTGGTTTGTAACAAATTTCTCCCAAATATAATGGCATGACACAAAAGTTTGTTATGTTCACAGGTTCTGTAGGTCAAGAATTCCAGAGAGGACAATAGGCATGACTTTGCTCTGTTCTGTCTGGGGCCTTGGTAGATGACTTGAAGTCTGGGAGCTGGAATCGCTTGAAGACTCATATGCTTATTTGCTTGTTGCTTGATGAAGCCTGAAGTCCAGAGGCCCCATTTCCCATCATTTCCCCAGATGGACTTTTCCATGTAGCTTCCTTGTAGGCTACTTTAGGCTTCCCGATAGCATAGTGATAGAGTGCTAAGAGAAGAATCCTAAGTCAAAAGAGCCAGAGAGAAGTTATGACCTTCATCTCAGAAGTCATGTGGGATTACTTTTTTAAAAAATTCAAGATCTATCATTTACTTTGAATGACTCAGTGCAGTACCTGATGATAACCTTTATCATGGGGAGTTGGTACATGTACAAAACACATCTTAATTTTTTTTGTCCCATCCCACCCCTCTCCACTCCTTCTATCTCTTGTTCCTCTTCCCATTTTTAAAAGTTCTGTTTCCATTTTTTTTACTTTTTTATTCCCTCTTTCCCTACCCCCCCTCCATCTTGTTTCCCTTCCCATTTGAAAAAGATCTTCCTACATTTTATTATCTATCTTTTATTTTGCTCTTTATTTCTATTTCTCTCATATAAGAGAAACCATGTGATATTTAAGATTGTGTGTCTGATTTAATTCACTTATTATTATGATCTGAGGGTACATCCATTTTCTACAAATGCCTCAATTTTATCCTTCTTGATGACAGGGTAGTACTCTGATGTGTAAAGGTACCACATTTTCATTATTCATTCATCTGTTGATGGGCATACAGGTCATTTCCAAGATTTAGCTTTTATAAATTGTGCTGCTATAAACATAGGTATGCATGTATCCCTGTACTATGATGACTTTAACTCTTTGAGGAAGATACCTAGAATGGGAATAGCTAGGTCAAGTGGAATTTCTAGCTTAGTTTTTTTTGAAGAATCTCCATACTGATTTCCATAGTGGTTATACTAGTTTTCATCGCCAACAACGAAGTAGGAGGATTCCTTTTTCCCTGCAGCCTCCCCAGCATTTGTTATTATTTGATTTCTTGTTGATAGTCATTCTGTCTTAAGTAAGATGGAATTTCACCATTGTTTTAGTTACTTTAGCCACACACATCAAGATAGTGACAAAGTTTTGCCCAGGTTCAAGGGAAGAGAAAACAAATGGCCCATCTATTGGAAGTAGCGAGATTTTGGAAGAACATGTAGAACCAGAAATTGTGGCTCCACCCGATTTTGGTAAACACAATCTTCTACAATAATACATTGAGTTGCAGACAAAATTTCAACACATTTTAGTAAGTAGAGGCAGTACAAAAATTCTCAGATCAAAATGTAATAAAACCAGAAATAATAAAATCAGATTACATAAAGTTCTTTCACCCAGAAATTTTCTAGTATTCTTCAATTTCAAGTCAAAGATAACATAAAAGCCCAAGCTGTGAAATAGCTCATAACTTATTGGAGCCTATTGACAGATCTAAAGTCATTATTAGAGGAAAACAGATAGCTTTGAGTATTTATATTCATTTTAGAAGAAAAAATAAACAAAAACCAATCAAGAACTAGATTCAGTTATATGTGGGAATTTAATATATGATAAAGGGGTATCCATATTAAGCATCTGACTCAAAACCAAACCAGTTATATGAACCAAAGGAAAATGGAAGAGATTTTTAATACTAAAATGATATTAACAAGATAAAAAACAAAAAAGTATAGTAAATACTAAAGTGAAATTTTAATGAAACTAAATCTATCTTAATCAAGAAAAATAAAAAGAAATATAAAAAATAAAAAAGCTACAGAAAGAAGAGAAAGTGAAAGGAATCATTAGAACTAACTTTGTTCAATCTTGTGCAAATATCTGACTATCTAGATCAAGCTGATAATATTCTGAAGAAATATAATTTCCCATAACTGGCTCCAGAATAGATAGCAAGTGGAAAGAGATTAATTTCTACAGGCAAAATAAAATTCGTGTAGATTTATCACTCACCCTGTAAAAGCACTACATCTCGGTGGTTTTTACAGGAAAACTTTACCAAACACGAGAAGAAGAGATGAATCAGTGGGATTCTGTTAAATGTTTAACAAGTGGATCTCTGCAGGGTGTGTTTCTGAGGGTTTTTTTATTTTTGGTTCTCTATGTAGTTTTTGCTGATTTTTTTGTAGCATAAATACTCACACCATGACTGGTTTCAAGCTACCTGTGTAACATCCTTTAATGTGGAGTGGGGTTTATGGTGGCCCTTGTGCCAGCCAGCTCCTGCACACCTGAAAGTGACCCCAAATGCTGTATAAACTGTTCCATAAATGTAGTCAAACGAGTCCTTCCAAATTCTTCTTATGACATACATAAGAAATTTATAGAAAAACTGATAGGAATTGCAAAGAACTACTTGCATCTCATTTATAAATAGAGGTGGAAAAATCCTAAATAAAATAATTATGAACACAGTACTGCAGCAGAAACATCAGGGTAAAATGTGATCAAGTAATATTTATTCCAAGTATGCAAATAAATTTATTTATTTAATGTTAATAGAAATAAGAATGAAAACTGTAATTTAATAGTTGCTGAAAAGGTTTCAATAACCATTCTTTTTTTTTTTTTTTTTTTGGTACCAGGAATCGAACTTGGATCCTTCCGCTTGCAAGGCAGGCGGTGGAACCACTGAGCTAAATCCCTGGCCCCTCAATAACCATTCTTGACTTTAAAAAAAAAAACAAAAATAGAAATACTCTTTCTTAATATAATAGTACCCAGCCAACTCAGTCCAAAACCCAACATAAAACTTAAAGAAATTCCTATGAAATAAGGACAAAACAAGGTATCTGTTATTATCACTACTGGAAATACTAGCCAATGCAATTAGACAAAATTAGAGACTTGAAAATGAAAGACATGTGGTAAAACAATTACATTTACCAATGAATTAACACTTGAGAACTCAAGAGAACCGATGGAAAAACTTAAAAAGAAAAGAATTCAGTAAGAAAATGAGATATAAATTATTATACAGAAATTACAAGTCATTATATATTAAAACAAAAACCAATTAGAAAGTATTTTGAGTGAAGGATAACTTTACATCCCTAATTTATCCCAGGATATATTTCAAAGGGATTATAATTTTAAATGGAAGAGAAAAAGAAACTATAAAAGTGCTAAAAGAAAACATATGAAAATATAGAAGGCCTGATACATAAACCAAAAATTGACAAATTTGATCTACTAAAAATATTCTTTATTTAAAAAACAAAAATTTACAGAGAAAAATAAAAATAAAAATAAAGTTGAAAAATAGTGAGCTTAAAAATATATGGAAATTTTATAACAGACAATGGTAGAGCATGTATATTTCTAAGATATAAAGAGTTTCTAGAAATTGATGATAAAATGATCAACAACCCAATATAGAAATATATCAGAAATTGTACTCTTAGAAATACTTGCATATATTCAAAATTACATACATATATAGTAATTACTGTAGAGTAGATGTAGTAGCTAAACCTTGAAAATGGCTACATATCTATCAATTGAGAAATAGTTAAATTATGATATGTCAAATCTCTGGAATATTGTGTATCTCTATAAAAGAGTCAGAAATATCTCTAAATGCATATTTGAGGATTTATGCAGGAACCATTGTTAAGAGAATAAATCAAAGTATGGACAATATATAATATATTGTTATACATGGAGGGTAGAATGATATGAATCCATATTTATGAAAAAACTCAGAAAGATTGATGCTATGGATGGGAGAAGTAGACAGAGGAGAAGACTCAGGTGAAAGAAAGATTGTTCACTGTACACCTGTACTTAGTTTTAAATTCTGGACCATATAAAAAATCTAATTGAATTTTAAAAACTAATACAAAATTCAATAGCCTATAACCCAACAATTAAACATGTCAAAAGGAAAATGTGTCAAATGTGTTCATTGCAGCATTTTTTAGCAGGAGAGAAATGATTAAAGTATGATAAATTTGTAATGTTGAATACCATAGAGCAGTTTTTAAAAAAGGTTAAGGTAAATAAGATACTAACATAGAAAGATCTCCAAGACATATATTTGAGCAAAACCCAGTTTGAGTATAAAAGAGTGTACCCTGTGTTAGAATTTATGTATTTAAAAGTACAACATTATACACGGACATTTATATGTATTTAAAGCACAACATTGCAAACACACACACACCTGTGTGTGTTAGCATATCAGTAAGTGTACAGGAATAATTTGGGAAGGAGCGTTACAAAAGCCCTAACCATCATTACAGTACTATGGAAAAACTGGATTAGAGTGGGCAAGAGTAGAAGAGAATAAAAAAGAATGCCAGATTTTTCAGTATTTATGTTTTTATAACAATATGTTTACATTACAGTAATAATAGTAATAATAATACTCAAAGGGGATGATTTATAACAATTTGGGGGACTTTTCAGGTTTGATTCCCCGAGGCCAAGTGATTAAGAAATTCTCTCTGTGCAAACATCTCTTTTCTTCTTCAAACTTAAATGTTCCAGGGTTGACAGTTTGCCAGAAACTTTCTGTACTCTGTCACTGTTGAGGGTATTCACATAAATCAAATATTCTCATGAATAAAGAGATACAGAGAAAAAACAAGAGCGGTTCATACGTATATTGCATGGCTTATGGATTTACTGAGCACGGAAGGAAGCCATCAGTGTTAATACTAGTTACTCCTTATTGAATGGTTCTTTAGAGCCAGGTACTATGCTGCTATTTTACATATGTTTATGATCTTATTTAATCCTGGAAACATCCCCATTTTATGTATTGGGAAATTGAAGCTTAGGAATATATTATGTAGTTCACCCAAGGTCTCAATGTTAATGTGTCCTTCGTGAGAGCCAAACCCATGTCCCCAATCCTGAACCCTGTGCTCTTTCCTCTGTTCCACGTTGTGCAAACAAATATGCTTAACACTGTAACTACACAGGCTATATTTTAATCTGTTTCTTGATCATTCAAGAAAGCACTTCTAGGGCCAGGGATTTAGCTCAGTGGTTCCAGCACCTGCCTCGCAAGCACAAGTTCCCGAGTTCAATCCTGGTACCAAAAAAAAAAAAAAAAAAGAAAGAAAGAAAGAAAGAAAGAAAGCACTTCTGGCTTATTTTTTAGTGTTTAGGGATCCTAAAATTGAGCACCAATTATAGAGCAGTAGTGAAACATGGGATGGATAGTTATGGAAGATATTCAATTGAAAGAAAGCACAGTCATACTGCATTGTCCAAATTTAATACTTTTATTACAGATAAATGAAGGCGTAGCAAAATGGTGTGATTTTTGTATAGCCCTTTTATTAACTCCTCTTTCCTCATTCGTCAAACATTCTGAAGGTCTTTATCCCCGTGTACTGACCCCAAATATTCTGTCTTTATTGGCACCTACATAATATCATAGATCTGTTTGTAGTCCTAAAAAAATATGAAGAGCTTCCCTGCACACTGGAATCTCATAACAAAAGGTTTCCTTACTATAACCTGAATTAACATGGGCCGAATTTGGTGTCCCATGCCAGTGGCTTCATAGACGACCCCTTTGGTTATAGATTAAAAATGTCTTTTAGAGAAAGCCCAAGATGGCTCCTGAGTGTCTAGTAAACGTCAACAACCACCTGAGAGATACGTCCTTGTGACTGCATAAAATGGAAATAAAGAATGGCAAATAACCCATTGACTATGCACTTTCTCACCCGCTGAGAGCAAAACGCAATCCAATGCAATTTTAGTACTTACATGCCTCTGGGGAAAATAGACCCCTAAAAATCACTGAGTGCAACACTGGAAAAAATTCTTTAAATTTGTGCTATGCTTAGTGTTATAGAACTCAAGGAAACTTAGACGTTTTCCTTGAGTAAAATAGGCTGGTAATTTTATTATATTATCCACCAAGCATAAAGATAATGGGTCACATGCAATTTAGGGAAAAATTAAGTCTAATAAGAAAAATCTCTAATAAATACTAACAGCATCTTATTGGTATTGTCATTGGTCTAACCCTTTCTAGTAACATTTTTTTTACATATTAAATGAGCTGTAATATGTTGAAAATGAAGAGGGCAGTAAAAATTAAAACAAGCGTTCTGATAATATGTGTGTTCCACAAATGATTGCATGCTTCTTCCCCGAGGCAAGTACTAGAAGGTATGGCACATACAAAGGAGAGATACTAGCATGTGGCAGAAGATTTTTGATTTAGCTGTGTCTAGCAGTAAAGATGTTGAGTGTAGGGAACAGCCCCCATCATTAACTAGGAAGGCAACCACTTCAATAAAAAACAGAAAATGAACATCAGAATGTAGCCCAAGAAAAACATGTAATTATTCCCTCAAATCAGGCTTCTTGGCCACTAAAAGAAAGTGAACAAATTTAAGGAAGATCTGGTACCCAAGCAAAAGGTTCAGGGGTGGAGTGGGGGGAGGGTCCTGTGTGGTGTTAGTGATCCATCAATGACAATGTGCTAGGGTGGGGCAGAGCTGGAGAAATGTATTCAGGAAGCTGTCATTATTACATACTACATAATAATCTCCTAGGGAACATTATAAAGTCAAAGTCCTTAAGCATCTATTTCCAGGGATTCTGATTTGGTGGGCCTGGGGTGGCACCCTGACATCTGTTATTTTTAATGAGCTCTTCTAATGACTCTTCCACACACAGAAATTTGAGGAGCATTGCATTAAATGATATTAACAAGGGTCTCTTTGCTCTAGTCTTCTCAGCCATGAGATTTAGGAGAGTAACAGCTATTTCCAGACCCACCTGACTGGTAGTGTGGCAGCCACAAATGTCTTGTCATATTAGGCTCTCTGGATTCTGAGAGAGATTGAATAGACTTTAGGAAGCTAAGTTATAATTAAATATTTGCTATGTACGGCACTATACTGTGTGCAGAAATGTCAAAGTTCTCTGCCCTCAAGGAACTTAGGAGTTTAGGAGGAGATGGCAGACAAAAAAACTAACAAATGCAGCAAAGTACTGTAAAACATCATGTATATAAAAGAATGGAGACAGATAGGGTTTTTCATTGGACAGAGGGTTATTTATCAGTGGGTGTAGAGAAGAATGCATCACTGAGTGGTGTTGAGTAAGTTATATACTTTGGTAGTATCCGTGAATTGGTTAGAAATGGGGAACAGTGCAGAAAAGCATGAGATAATTAACTCCTAGGTTTTCTGCATGAATATCTTTGTGGAAGGTGGAACCTTTCTATGAAAAATGGTGTTTTGGGAGGAAGGGATTTGAGGAAACATATATGTTGAGTGTGGAATATCTGTGTCTGTAAATGGAGATGCTATAAGTCATGGGTCAGCAAACTTTTATTTTAATGGACCAGATAGTATGCATTTTAGGCTTTGCAGACCACTGTTCTTTGCTGTAACTATTGAACTCCTTTGTTATATAGGGTGAAAGTATTTATAGACAGTGTGTAAGTCAATGGGTGTTCCAATAAAACTTTATTTAGAAAAAAACAGGTAATGAGTTAGATTTGGATCATGGGACCAGCTTGCTGCTCCTGCTGTGTGTATAAGGATGAATATCATGTGTAGATATAAATGTTGATATATAACTCCTATATATCTAGGTACCCATAGCTTTCTATGTAAATATCAAATCATACCTACTGTATATAGACAATACATTTCACGGTTATTTTGAATAAAGAATTTGATTTGAAATTAGTAATTGTTGATAAAGAAGCAAACATAGAAATATAAATTACAACAAGAAAATATATTGTTTACTCAGTAGCTCAGCAAAATTGTAAAGAACAGTGCAATTCCAAGTGCTGACAAAGTGTAGAGCAACAGAAACTCATACAATTGTTTTGATGAGAGTTTGAACTAGTATTATCTATGTTGGAATACAGTTTATTATTTTCCAGTCAGTTTGGGTATATGTCAGTTTTAAGAACCAGAAATTCTTTCTAGAATTTTAACCCAGTAAAAGCTATTGTACATGCTCAGATCCACAAAACCAAAAAATAGGCAAAAAAGAATCTGGAAACAATTCAGATGATTCATCAAGGGAAAAGGAGCAACATTCAATGTGGATGAATCTAAAAAAAACTAAGGGAAAAAGAAACTCACTATATAATATGATTTATATAAAATTTGAAAATGCAAAAGAAAAGGCTATTTTTAGAGGGTCCTCACCAATGTGGCAAAACCATGAAGAAAACCAAGGGGATGAAAAATAAAAATTCAGAGTACCCTCTACCACCAGGGGTAGGTGATGGTCAGGAAATATTTTAAAAATTATTGTTCTTAGTACTTTGCCCATGTTGTATGTATTCCTTTTGATGAAACAAGGCCTTTGCAATGATAAAAGGCAAGATAATACCGAAGTCATACGGAATTACCAGCTTCGTATTAGCAAGAAATAATTAGACCAAGGCACTTCTTTAAAAACTAAATGTTCATTTCAGCCATTTTTTGGTCTGACTCGGTTTCTCCAATCATGTCACTTCTCCCAGCCACAGAGGTCCCTCTGGAGTCAGTGTTTCCTCTGGGCAGGAGATGGTGGGGACCAGGGATTGGAGAGAGGAGAGAGGAACATCAGGAGAAGCTGCCGTGGCTGATGTAGGGTCATTTGAGTTCCTCTTCAGGAGAACAAACCTTGTCTTTGGCATAGGACAGAATGTGGCCAGACTCCTCTCTGTCACTCAGCAAGTAATTCCAGGGATGTCTTCATATTACTCCAGTCATCTGGGGCTACAGGGACACTGTGTAGTGGTTTTGTGGTGTGGAAGCTATTGCTACAACATTTTTTATTTCTTGAATATCACTTTGTAGTGTCATGATTACAAGGTTTGGAGGAAGATAAACTCTCTGTCCATTCCCAGTTTAAATGGGCACTTGGGATGAAACCACCTAGTTAATTTCCCCTTGTTGCTGGAGTAGAATCTGAATCCAAACCACAACACAGCCTAGTCCCTAAATCTCTGTTAAAAACCACCTAGGGTGGACTGGTAAAGCTTTATTTGAAGTCAGCAGAGAATTATAAAGTCAAAAGTGAAAAATGGTACAACAAGAAAGAATCATAAAAAAGTACTAGATCAGTTAAACATAGTCAAAGGCAATTTAGTGTGTGCTGGTACCAGCCCTTATTGATGCTAAGGATGTGATGTGTCAGGGGTCAGCAAGAGCATGTATGAAATGCAGAGGGAAGGATATGGCTCCTTAGTTGCTGGGAAGGATACATTGCCCTCTTTCATTGTACTGAGGGTTTCAGGAAGGTTTTTCTAATTCCCCCAGGCTAGACATCTTTCTTTCTTTTATTTTTTTCTTGAGGTGGTATATATTTAAAATTAAAATTATTTATTTCATAGAGATAAGTTAATACAGAGGATGCTAATTTGATCAGGCCAGGAAGATAGGTAATTCTCACCAGTACTTTTTAGTATCCTAGTATTTCAGTCTGTCTCAGATTGCCACATTGATGTGTCTTTTCATTCCCACTTTCCAAGCCGCAGTTATTTCTGTCTCATCTTTTCCAATCTTTTAGTGTCCTGTTAGCCAATATAAGTGGATCTGACCAATAATAATCACCACACAGGACCCTCCCCCCACTCCACTCCCGAACCCTTTGCTTGGGTACCTTTGTTACATTCCTACCCCTTTGTAGGCACTATGTTGAGACTCCACATCCTTTATCTCACCAGTGCTCACACAAACCCTATGAGGTAGGTCTTCTTATTTTGCTGATTTTATAGGTGGGGATGACTGAGTCTTAGAGGTTTAAAACCCATTTGTGGTTGCATGCTGAGTAGCAGAACAGCATTCTCCAGGTTGGACTCCTAAGCAGGTGCTGTGTTTG
This sequence comes from Heterocephalus glaber, assembly GCF_053883595.1. Classification (NCBI taxonomy): domain Eukaryota; kingdom Metazoa; phylum Chordata; class Mammalia; order Rodentia; family Bathyergidae; genus Heterocephalus; species Heterocephalus glaber. Next base: position 12,266,197 of record NW_028258320.1, on the reverse strand, counting down.
AAGATTTCTCTAACTTGATCAGCAGTAGAGGCTGGAGGCCAGTTACTCCAGAGCTGAACAGAGTGGCCTAGTCTAGTCCAGGCTCCAGTAGTCTACTGTAGTATTAGTCTTACTAAGCACGTAAGACTGAGACACACACTTGGATCCTAGCTTTACCATCACTGGCTTTGTGATTTTGGATAAGATATTTAACTTCTCTGTACCCATCTTACTCTAAAACAGGGATAACAGTAACATCTACCTTAGTAGGAGTGTTGTGACGATTGCGAATTGATATACATGAAATGTTTCAAAGAATTCCTGGCCTATGGAAAGTATTATTATATACATTAGTGCTACCACTGCTTCTATGGTTATTGTTATCAATATCTTGTTGCTTTACTACATTTCCTAAAGGTGGGAAGCAGTTGTGCATGAACTTGGGGGCAAAGGAGGTATAGAGAGCACCCTCTGGCAGGTCAGTAATGCAAATGTTCTTAGCCATGACCACTGATTACACTTCATATGCTACCGAGCTGGGAACCACACCCATGTTTGGTAGCCCCATTTATCCCAAATGAAACAGTTTTGAAAGATCAAATGAGGAAACTGGTTTCCTTGGATATTTCCTCACGCTCAGTTCCATATTCAAAACCAGCTTCTAGGGTACCCAGCTTTCTTTTCCATGAACAGATCTACTTCCAGGAAAAAGGGAAAGTGGTTTGGAAATTTCCTTGGCTCTAGCAGGTTTTCTCAGAGCCTTAGCTATAGATTCAGGAGGAATAATTGGTTTAATGTAAATGCTTTAGAAGATCTGAAAGAGATTAGAGAAACCTATTCCAGAGGATAAAGGCAGGACAGGAGGGAACTATTTATCCCACGGACATTCAATTCCCTTAGAACTTTTTTTTGGGAATGACCAGAAACAGCCAGGCCATATGCTGTCCATTTGCAATCCTCTGCACTATGGACTTTTTCCCTTTTGACAGATCGAGGCTAATGCTGTTGCCTCATTTAAGATGGTTCTTGAACTTGAAAAGGACCTGAAAGGTTGAGACATGCATGCAGAGTCAACACAGATGATTTGACTAAAGTAGTCCTGACAAATGCCAGGACCCTCCTGATTGTTAGAAACAGTCTGATGATGACATGTTCGAGGCTCCCCAGGCTGGCTTGCATTTTGATAAATATCTACAATCAGGGAAGACATAGTTATGCTGGGAGAGTTCGGGGATGCAGAGAGAACAATTTAATTGTTCAGCTTCAACCGAGACCTTTCACTTGAGTCATTAATCACAGCACACAGTCTGGAGCCTTGGCCCAAAGTCTGATTCTTCAGGCTGCGCTTCTACTCCAGATGAAGGCTTCTTCCAGGTGCGGACCATTTGCTTTTTCTTCCAACTGGGCTGATTTATGGACCCAGTGACGATTCCTGGTTTTTCCAAATTCTCTTCCATTCCTTTGTAATAAAGGGGACATGTGATTTCTGGCTTTTTGCAGATCCTCCGTTTTAACATCCCTAATACCAAATATTTTTTAAATTAGCCTGTGGTCTGCTTTCTGTGATCTGGAGGTGGAAATGTTGTTCTGTGTTGAGTATCAGAGTTAAGACTTTATGCACTCTTATTTCTTTCCTGTCTGCTTGAAGTTGCAAAAGTCAGGCAGGACCCTTTGTTCCTGCATTTAACATCTCAATGCAAATAAGAACTTGGGAAACAGAGACAACTCTCTGCAGGTGTTGGAGTTATCCCGTCCCACCCTAACACATATGGTCCAAGGTAGAATATTGAAAGGCTTTTCACACATTGGCTGAGTCTCCAGTGACAGTGTAAGCCAATATTGAAAACATCAGAAGAGAATCTGAGTGTAAAAGAGGACATTCTCCTATTGAGGCTGAACAGGCTGTGAAAGTGTTACCTGTTTGACTGAAAGGTAAGTTGTATCTGAGCTGATAAGGGGCAGTGGATCTCTTGGGAGTTTTCCCAAGTGGCAGAAATGTGTTATAGGCAGAAATGTGATATTTAGCATCACTCTGGGTTACCTTTTATCCCTGATAACACCAAAGGTTTGGCCAAGAGTCACTAGTGACTAATCGATCAGATCCCACAAACTGTTGCTGAAATACAATCTCCTCTTTGTTGAAAGTAACCAGCTGCTTTCTGAGTCTCTACTTCCTTTCTAGCACTTCACATGTAGAGACCCATGGGCCTAAAAGAGCAAATTCTCCTCTTTGATAATTTCCTAAAATAAAATCATCACTGGCCACACAATGTTGTCTTTAAAATTCAACTTCATTTAACAGGTATGTGTTCAGAGTCTCCTATGGCCTTTGAATTATGTTGTATACCACAGGACATAGGAAATAGCTGTCAGACATGGTCTTTGCCCTTGAGGAGCTTATGGGTTCTTAGGAAGGATGATGTGTTTATGAAACACATTTTACATGGCAAGATAAGATATCGTGTATGTACCAAAGTGAGTGGAATTGCGAATAAGTACAATAATAGTGAGACAGAAAAATGAGAGTGGGGTGGACTGGAGTTGTCAGGGAAGGCTTTATGGATGAGGTGAGAAAAAGACACCAATATCCTAACCCAGAGCTCTCCTTTAAAGAAATTGCAAGGAGCACAGTCTCAGGTTACTAAGAGATTATGGATCCCTTTAAGCAAACATAAATTTGTTCAATATGAGAATAGATTAAGTAAATATTGAGTACATGCTATGTACGCAGTCTCTGAGGAGGTGGGAGAAGGATAAAGCATACAAAGGACACATGTGGGTAGTTCTTCCATGTGAACTTGTCTTATATAAGTATTTAAGGTCATTCCTGATCTGTGTGATTCCAGAATCAGGGATATTTACCACTTACCATTCCATCCCTCAAAAACCTTCTCATCCAAGTTTTTTTTTTTTTTAATTGAAAGGCTGAGTTTCATTTGTTGTATAGTAGAAGGATGACATGTTCAACTTCATAAGTTGTATACAGGGTAAGGAATTGCATGCATGTTGATTTGCAAAGAAGGGACATTGAATTAACACTGGGTGCTGGCCTAAACTATTGGATTAGGGAGTATCTGGAATGACATTTGAAAAGTCTGAACCTGGGCCAAATCTTAGGATACAAATGAAGACTAAATTCTCCGACGATCAAGCTTTTCTTGAAATTTGTGTTATTCCCCTTGACAGCTGTTTTGGAAACCCAATTAGAATGGTCTCCCATCATTAGAGTTGAGACAATCTTTCAGTGGTCTCTGGTGTTTGAAGAGTTTAAAATTGGTTTAAAATCAGTTTAAAATTGGTGCCACCCAGATATACTTAGTTACTGAAACTTAGACTTTGCTATATTCCTCATTACAATATTAGGAAAGCCATTATTTGTTCACTTCTTAAGATATATGTATAACTGAGCAATTGCAAATTTTTCTGGAAAGAATAGATGTCAGGATGATGGTTGTGGTGGTGCTGATGGCCCTCATGGACATGGTTGTCATTATTCCAAATATCCACATAATTTAAAAATAATATAACCACAGAACACTAGAAAATGCTGGAAAGAATCTAAGATATCAAGCATTGAGGCACTGAGGTGTCAGAGTTTATTTAGCTAAGCAATACCAGAAGAGGACTAGAAAATCCCCCTTTCTAGCTAGCAATCATTTTCATACCACAATGAGACCCCTGCTTCGTAACCCCTACATTTTTGCCACCCATGTGACTGCTTTTTGAAGCTAATTTAGGTATCAAATGTAAGTGGAATTCTGAGAAATCTTTATGTATTTTTTTTTTAATCTGGAGGGATTGATGGAAAGAAAACTTAGAAGAAATTTGAAATCACTCTTGATTCCTGACATTTTCCTTAGTATTCAGTTACTGTCTTGATCTGAGAAGTTCAGCTTGGCCTCCATGGGTGACACAGACACATGTGGTTGCTCACTCGTATGTATGCATGTGTGTATATATTGATATGCATTCCTCTTCATCATCTGTAGGCATTTTACAAATAATAGCTTGTGTGTGTGCTTTTTATCATCTCGCTTTTTAAATGAAAATGACAACTTAAAATTTTTTTGCAGAAATAGTTCTTCTATGGTAAAGAAATTCCAGTATGTATCCCAGGGTCATTTTTGGGTCATGTTATTCCTTGGAAGACTTGGCATAGGGAGGGTACAGACAGTGGTTTTGGAAATTTTATCTTTGTATCATTTGGCAGGTAGGTAAAGTTGCTAACAAAGAAGGTGGTTGGTGGAGGACAAGTGAAAGAAAGAGTCAAATGTGCAAGGTACAACAAAGTTGAAATTGTAAGGAAAAGAAATTGGAAAGGCATTAAAAAGGCAAAGGGGAGGGATGAGTATCCTTTAGCCCTCTTCCAGCCCCTTCCTTCTCTGTGTATCTAAGGTTTTTTGGGGGGTGAAATTAAGAGAGTATAAAAGAGATCTTGGATTTTGAGTTGGAACTCTTGTCTTTGTGAGGCTGCCTTGAAACTTTGTTTCCTTGAATAGAGCCATGGGGAGATTTTAGAGCCAGGAAGAACAGAATGGAGATCAGAACTGAGAAGAGGGACCTCTCAGAGCTTGAACCCAGCTCTGTGTTTAAGATGTGAAAGTATTACAGAATTTCCATAAACCCAAGGTGTGCAAATTATCAGGACTGAAATCTGGCCCAGGGTTTACTAATGAAGTCATGTGTAGTGTTGATTTCCCCGATTTCCCCAACCAAATGAGCATCTTTTTTGTCCAGAAGAGTGTAGCTACTAGATAGAGTTTTTAAAGCTTCCTTTAAGGTTGTCCATGCCTGTTCACAGATCTAGGAAAGGAAAGGAGATTCAGAGCTAAAACTTAGGAGCAAAGTCCCCCAGGTTGTGACTTCTCTTGAGAAGCTAAGTGGAGACAGTGAGGAAACATGATGGCCATGGAGTGTGCTATTTGCAGGGATACTCTCTTCAGTGGATAGAGGAAATATGAAAGGAAAGTTACCAAAAGGCCCTCCATTCAGTCTTGAGGAGGAGGCCACAGAGCCGAGGGCCTAGAGACCAAACTTTGCACTTTTTATGACCTCTAGGCTTCCTTTAGTGTGCTTATGAGCAAGCCTGGCTTTAGTGGTTTCTTTCATCATAATTATCATCTGGGTCTTTATGTTAGGTCCTGTGAGGTGTGAGGCCTCTGGAAGAACCTCTTGATTTTGAGGAACCTAGAGCCATTGTAAAAACAGGAAAGACAAGTGCAATTACACAAACTAAAGTGTGTATCAAGTCAGTGTGACAACAGCTAGGGGACCCTGAAAATCAGAGACTTATGGACATTACTTATGGAGAGGTCCTCTCACATTCAGCTGACTGGTTGTTTTTTGTTACTGAAGGATAAAAACAGTAAATGGCCTAAAGCAAGTTAAAAGAAAATCCCTGGGCTTTTGTCATTTCCTGACTGCAATATATGGTGGTAGTGTTAGTGAAGGTCAGGCAGTACTCCTAGGAGAAATGTCAGGAATGTTCATTCATCTGCTTTACATTCTTTCAGAAACAGCATGATTTATAAAAGAATATGGAATCATAATTGTCAACTAAGATGTCATTTTAACTTTAGGATGTCCAGAAACAAAGGGATAATCTAGCCTTTGTTCTTGGAGAACCACAGATGCCAGATTGTGTGCAGGTTCCCTCTTGGCCTTGAGTGCTTATGAGCTTAGGGGCAACCAAACACTGACTTCAGAAAGATGATGTCGCTGGTGGTATGTTCGCCTGCATTTCTCCCTGGTGTGATGGAGACAGCATGAGTCCCCCGGCTCCTTACATTCTCATACAGCAAGAGCCAGGAGCATTCCTGACTTAGAAATGGCTGGAGGCTTGGGAAAAACTGTCCTCAGCTTCTATCACAGAAGAAGACAAGAGTACTATGAAAATGCTGGTGGAATAATTCATAATTTTGTTTTTTTCTGCAATCTATGTATGCTAACAGATGCTAGCTTCAAATCACATGTATCTGATTAACGTACCATCAGGCATCTGGCACAGAAAGCAGTGGAATGGGTGGGTTAAGTAGGACTTAAAAGCTATCTGTCCAACCATGGCTGTTTGGTTGTACATAGTAGGCACTGGGAATATCTGTAGTTGCTTAGTTTTAAGCCCAGATGTATGGCATCTAGCCAAGCTGTTTGCCCTGCCTCTTGTCATCAACTATATCACCATGGAGATATCCAGCAAGGGACAGCATCTCTCCAGGCCACATTGGCAGGTCTCTTCTTGCCTCTTTCAGTCTATCCACTATGGCTCTTATGGCTGTAGGCCAGATAACACTAGAAACTGTCCTCTACATCTTCAGTTTGTCACTGATCAGTTGTATCTGAAGACAGAGAACATTGTAATCTCAACTAACAATCCAGACAAGTGCTGGTGACAAATGCTTGAGCAGCAGCATTTATTCATTTATTTGGTGAGTCATTGAAAAAATATTGAGTAAAGGTCTCTTGATCCACAACATCATCTTGAAACCTGAGGAGCAAATAGGAGTAGAGCCAGAGTAGGAGAAGGAGCAGGTGACAGTGTGAATGAGAGTCTGAGACTTTCATTAACTCCTGGGAAATAATGAAAAGACAGACTAGTGACCTGAAAAGGCACCTACTGGTTACATTAGTGCTGATGGCATGTACCACTCAGGGCAAGAGATGCTGTGGGGTTGTTTTATCCAGTTTTCCACTGCTGTGACAAAATACCTGAGAAAATCAACTTAAAGGAGAAAAGACTTATTATGGTTCATGGTTTTAAGGGTTTCAGTCCATGGTCCTATCCCTTTTAGGCCTGAGATGAAGTCAAATATTATGCCACAGAATATGTGGTAGAGCAAAGCTGCTTGTGTCATTGTGACTGAGAAGCAGAAAAGGGAGTGGAGAACAAAATATAGTCATCAAAGACATGCTACCCTAAAGACCTTCTCTTTAGGCCCTCCATTCTATAATTTCCATTACCTTTCAATAGCCTGTTAAGACATGAATATATCAATGGATTAATACATTGGAATTCTCATGATCCAATCACCTCCTGGAGTCCTCACCTATGTATACTGCTACATTGAGCACCAAGCTTTCAACACATGAGGTTTTTGGAGACGCTTCAGATCCAAATCATAACAGTGGTTCAGGAAATAGCATACCAGATCTATGTCCATATTTCACATAGGTCTCATAATACCAATACATGAGGCCTGTGATTAAATTCTCTCTTCTATAAAATACAGTGGAAGTACCAGGATATTTTTATGTACTTCAGTACTATCCTTCTGTGACACATTCCTCTGATTGAGAATTGAACAAAATCTTCATTTTCTCATAGTATTGTTTAGCCACAAATACATAGAACTGACTACTTTCATGATCAAGTGACCCTCTAGTAGTTTAAAGATCCTAGGAATGAAGGTTGTAAAAGTAGGTAGTGCAAGTGGATGTGATAATGCCTTGATTAGAAGATAGTTTATTAAACTGACAGTCTATTAAACTCCAATTTTGGAAAATAAGGATTTGGCTGGGAGTAGAGCTATGGTTCAAAGTAAACCAGCATCAAGTTTTACCTTTCCTCATGTATCATCATTCTTGATTCAATTATTCATCCCAGCAGTAAGAGCATACTGTTGCTCTTGAATTGGTCCAGTGGCATTTCTGACTTCCTTGAGTCATGTAGTGTTGATATGGTCACCTTGTGGGCTGGAATCAGAAGACCGACACTGCCAATGTTAGAAGTATGTTTTGTTTTTTGTTTTTTGTTTTTGCACTGGGGATCGAACTCAGGACCTTGCACTTGACTTGCAAGGCAGGCACAGTGCCACTGAACTAAATCCCCGGCCCAGAAGCTGTATTTTTGTGGGAAGTTGAAAACCAAAGGTAGGCTGATTAATTTGTACATAGACAGATTAATTGTGATTTCCTTCTGGCTCCATGTAAGTAAACAAGTTTCCTACCTAGGTAGGTAAGTTTACTAATATAAAAAGCAAAGCACAACAGGGATTAAAAATTCTCATAACTGTGTAGTACTGTGTAGCTTTGTGAAAGGTTAATAACAATTACTAATCAATTCATTTATAGTCTTCATGGTCATATATTATATCCTTATATTGCAAATCAGAAGTGGAGGTACAAGTGTATTGGTGGAGTTAGCTGCTTCTTTTTTTTTTCTTCCTTAAATTCTTTTATTGGTACATTTTTGGTATACAAACATTTACATTTATCATTGGGTGCTTGTACCAGCACATGATGTATCTTGGTTCTAACTTTTTTCCCCATTACCTGTGTGCCCTTCACCCCCTCCACCCTTCCCTATTTACATAGACTTTGATTCCATTTTTTTCCTTTTCTCATAATTTTTCCTTTCCCTCCTTTCTTTTCCCCTTCCCCTCCCACCAACCCTACCCCTTTGGACCTATTCTTCCTATTTCAAATTATCAATTATTCATTTTAATGATTTTAATTCTTATTTACACTCTCAGTTTCTCACACTAGAGAAACTATTTGGTATTTACACTATTTATTTCACTTAAGAGTATGGTCTTGTGAAAAAAAAAAGAGTATGGCCTCAGTGTGCATCCATTTATCTATAAATGTCTCTAGTGTCTTGTTCTTTATGGCTGAGTAGTATTCCATTTTATAAAAAAACCACGTCTTCTTTATCCAGTTTTCAGTTGATGGACACTTGGGCTGCTTCCAAGCTTTAGCTATTACAAACTGTGCCACTATAAACATGGGTGCACATATATCGCTGTGGTATGATTCTTTTAATTCTTTTGGGAAGATCCCCAGCAGGGGAATATCTGGGTCAAATGAGACCTCTAGTCCTAGTTCTTTGAAATATCTCCATACTGATTTCCACAGTGGTTGCACCAGTCTGCACTCCGAGACCAACAATGAAGGGTTCCTTTCTCCCCACAACCCCACCAGCATTTGTTATTGGTTGAATTCTTGACAGCTGCTATTCTTCCTGGGGTGAGGTAGAATCTCACTATTGGTTTCATCTGCATTTCTCGAATGACCAGTGATGTTGAACATTTTTCCATATATTTATTTGCTGCTTTTACTTCTTTGTCTGAGAAATGTTCATTCATTTCAGATGCCCATATTTGAGTTGGGTTTTTGAATTTGGGGGGGTCTGGTTTTTTCAGTTCTTTATATATTCTAGACAGTAGTCCTTTGTCTAAGGAACAGCTGCTAAATTTTTTTTCCCACATTGTAGGTTGTCTCTTAGCTCTGTTGGTGGATTCTCTTGCAGTGCAGAAGCTTTTTAATAAGATGAGATCCCAGTTGTTGATTCTTTGTGCTAGTTCCCTTGCTACTGAAGTATTGTTCATAAAGTCTTTTGCTATGCCAGTGTCTTCAAGAGTTCTACCTAACTTATCTTCCAGCAAGTTTAGTGTTTCTGTCTTAATATTTAGATCTTTAATCCACTTTGATCTTAGTTTAGTGCATGGAGATAGGTATGGGTCTAGTTTTAATCTTTGGCAGGTTGAAATCCAGTTTTTCCAACACCATTTATTAAATAGGCTATCTTTCCTCCAATGAGGGTGGTTGGCTCCTTTGTCAAAGATGAGGTGGCTGAGTATGTCTGGAGTTGTTTCTGCATCTTCTAATCTATTCCACTGATCCTCGAGTCTGTTTCTTTGCCTGTACCATGCTGTTTTTATCACAGTAACTTTGTAGTATAGTTTCAAGTTGGGGATTGTGATTCCCCCATGTCATAACTCTGTTGCCTAGAATTGCTGTTGCTATTCTAGGTCTCTTCTGGTTCCAAATGAATTTTTGGATTGTTTTCTCTAGTTCTGTGAAGTATATTGTTGGAATTTAAATTTGCATCACATTAAATCTATATAGTAGTTCTGGAAGTATGACCATTTTCACTGTATTGGTTCTTCTTACCCAGAAACAAGGGATGCCTTTCCATTTTCTTATATCCTCCTCGATCTCCTTTTTTAGAGTGCTGTAGTTTTCAGTGTAGAGGTCTTTTGCTTCGTTAGGTTGATTCCTAGATATTTCATTTTTTTGGATGCTATTGTAAAAGGAATTGTTTCCCTAATTTCTCTCTCAGTGAGTCTGTTATTTGTGTATAAGAAGGCTATTGTTTTTTGAGTATTGACCTTATATCCAGCTACTCTACTGAATCTGTCAATTAAGTCTAGAAGTTTTTTGGCCAAGTTTTTTGGGTCTTCCATGTAAAGTATCACATCATCATCAAATAATGACAGTTTAACTTCTTCCTTTCCTATCTTTATTCCTTTTATTTCTTTCTCTTTTCTAATTGCTGTGGCTAATGTTTCCAGAACAATATTAAACAGGAGTGGTGATAGTGGGCATCCTTGTCTTGTTCCTGATTTTAGCATGAAGGATTTCAGTTTTTGACCATTTAGTATGATGTTGGCTGTTGGTTTTTCATAGATAGCCTTAATCAGGCTGAGATAAAGACCTTCTATTCCAATATTCTGTAGCGTTTTTTTTTTTTTTTATCATGAATGGGTGTTGGATTTTGTCGAATGCCTTTTCTGCATCAATTAAGATGATCATATGGTTTTTGTCCTTGACTCTGTTAATATAGTGTATTACATTGATTGATTTACGAATGTTGAATGATCCTTGCATCCCTGGGATAAATCTGACTTGGTCAGCATGTATGATCTTCTTGATGACCCTCTGTATTCTGTTTGCCAGTATCTTGTTGAGGGTTTTTGCATCTATGTTCATTAGGGAGATTGGCCTGTAGTTCTCTTTTTGGGTTGGGTCTTTCCCTGGTTTTGGAATCAAAGTAACACTTGCTTCCAGGAATGAATTTGGAAGCCTTGCTTCCCTTTCAATTTCCTTGATGAGTTTAAAGAGTAATGGTAATAGTTCTTCTTTAAATGTCTTGTAGAATTCAGTAGTAAAGCCATCAGGACCTGGGCTTTTCTTTATTTGTAAATTTTTTATTACATTTTCAATTTCACTCATTGTAATTGGGGTGTTTAGAATTTCTATATCTTCTTCATTTAACTTTGGCAATTCATATGTATCTAGGAATCTTTCCATTTCTTCTGTGTTTTCTATCTTATTAGAGTACATGTTCCCAAAGTAGGTATTGATGATCCTCTTGGGCTGGGGATTTAGCTCAGTGGTTCCGGAGCCTGCCTCGCAAGTGCAAGGTCCAGAGTTTGATCCCTGGTACCAAAACAACAACAACAACAACAAAAAACTAGATGATCCTCTTGATTTCTGCTGGATCTGTTGTGACTTCACCTTTTTCATTCTTAATTACATGGATTTGAGCTTTTCTTTGCTTTTTTTGATAAGGTTGGCTAAAGGTTTATTGATTTTATTTATTCTTTTGAAAAACCAACTCTTTGATTCATTAATTTTCTGTATCATTCTCTTAGTCTCCATTGCATTGATTTCTGCTCTGATCCTTATAATTTCCTCTCTTGTATGAGCTTTTGGTTTGTTATGCTCTTCTTTTTCTAGAAGCTTGTGGTTCTGTATTAGGTTATTTGTCTGAGTTCTCTCTGTTTTCCTAATATGGGCATTCACTGCTATGAGTTTTTCACATAAAACTGCTTTCATTGTGTCCCATAGATTCCTGTATGTTGTACTGGCATTATCATTTACTTGTGGAAACTGTCTAATTTCTTCTTTAATTTCCTCTGTGACCCATTGGTTGTTCAGGAGGGTGTTATTCAATTTCCATGTGTTTGTGGGAGTTTTGTGGTTTCTTATGTTATTGATCTCCAATTTTATTGCACTATGGTCTGATAATATACAGGGGGTAACATCAGTTCTTTTACATTTACTTAGACATGTCCTATGAGCTAGCACGTGGTCTATTTTGGAGAATGACCCGTGTGCAGCTGAAAAGAATGTGTATTCTGATTTTGTGGGGTGGAACACTCTGTAAACACCTATTAAGTCCATTTGTTTAATAGCTTGGTTCAGTTCTAGAATTTCGTTGTTAAGTTTTGTCTAGATGATCTGTCTATTTGTGATAGCGGGGTATTGAGGTGCCTCCTCCACTTGTATTAGTGCTTATTTGGTTTTTCATGTCCATTAATATTTGTTTTGTATAGTTGGGGGCATTAGTATTTGGTGCATATATTTAGGATTGTCATCTCTTCCTCTTTGATTGTTTCCTTCACAAGGATGTAGTGACCATCTTTGTCTCTCTTAATTAGTTTTGGTTTGAAATCTACTTTGTCTGCAAATAAGATTGCTATGCCTGCTTTTTTCTGGGTCTCTGTTGCATGGAGAACTGTTTTCCATGCTTTTACTTTCAGTCTATGAATTTCCTTTTGAGTTAGGTGTCTTGTATACAGCATATTGCAGGATTTTGCTTAATCTATTCTGTCAGTCTATTTCTTTTGATTGAGGAATTAAGGCCATTAACATTGAGAGTTATAATTGATAGATATTGACTCATCCTTGTCATGATGTTTTGCTGTTGTTGGCTCTTTAATTTCTTATTTTTTCCCCCTTTCCCTTTAGTGTCTTACCTTCCCTGGTGGCTTCCCTCTGTTGGGCCTCATGGAGTTGTGACCTTCATTGTCTTTTTTTAACATATTGCTTAGAATTGTTTGGAGTGCTGGTGTGGTGTTCATGAAATTTCTCAGGTGTTCTTTGTCATGGAAGTAGCTAATTTCTCCATCAATTTTGAAAGATAATTTTGCAGGATACAACAGTCTAGGTTGGAAGTTATTTTCTTTTAGGGCTTGAAATACTTCACTCCAGGCTCTCCTTGACTTGAGGGTTTGTGGTGAGAAGTCTGCTGTGATTCTGATGGGCTTTCCTTTGTAGGTGATTTGTTTCTTTTCTCTAACTGCTTGTAGGATTTTGTTCTTCTGTTGGGTTTCTGGGATCTTGACTATTATATGTCTAGGTATAGATTTTTTTTGATCATGACTAGTTGGAGTTCTATATGCCTCACTCATCTGTATGTCTAATTCTCTTCTTCTATCTGGGAAGTTCTCTGCTATTACTTATGTGAACAGTTTTTTATGTCATTTGTACTCTCTCCTGTTTTTCTGTGGACTCCTATCAGTCTTATGTTATTGTTCTTTGCATCATCTAGCAGCTGCTGCATTGATTTCTCATAGTCCCTTACTATTTTTAACAAATCTCTATTTTCATGGTCACTAACTGCAATCCTGTCTTCTATATGTTGATACTATCTTCACATTCCCTTAATCTGCTGTGAATGCTTTCAATGGAATTTTTAATCTCCTGGATATCTGTTTTAATCTGTTTCATGGATTCCATTTCTTTCTTATGTTGGGCAATCATGGTTTCCATTTCTTTCTTATGCTGGGCATTCATGGCTTCCAGCATGTTGTGAGCTCATCTTTTTTTTTATCTGTTTCTGTTCTAGACTCTCTAATCATGTCTTTCACTTTGCTTACCATCTCTGTTGTTATCTGGGAAATTATTTCTGATTTGAATTTTTTTAGAGCCTCATTCATCTGTTTTGTTACTTCCTGTGCTATCAGTTCAGCGTGTCCAGGTGGTTGATTATCATATTTTTCCACCTTGTTTCCCCCAGGATTTGCCTTTTGTGGCTGGAAGCCTGAGTTTGTGCCTTGCTTAAATGTCTTCTCACTTCTGTTTTTGGTACTGTCCTTGGTTTAATTCCTGGGTTGATACTTCAAAATTGCTTACTGTAAGTATCTTTGTTGCTTGTGTTTAGAACTCTTGTGGAATGATTGCTTTTCAGAGGTGTCTTCCAGATATAGCTGGTCTTTTAGGTTTTGAATCTCTAATGAGGCTCATTTTCATTATACCAGGAATGCAGTCACAACATCTTAGCCCAAACGATACAATCAACAACACCATAGCATCAAGCACAGCTTAGAAATTGACAATTTGTGGTAGTTATTAATTGATCACCTTTAACTGTATGAATTAAATAAAAATTGAGGACCAGCCCAACCTATGTTTATAGTGAATAAACTCTTCAATATAGCAACTTTACCCTTTGGGATGGGGAGTTAGAAGGAGTGGGGGAGGGAGGGACAGATAGGTAGAAGGATCAGGAAAGGTTAACAGTGAGGCTAGAAGATGCAGGAAGATCATGCAAACTCTAAGAAACTGTTGAAGGCAAGAGGAAAAGGCAGAAGGAAAGAACAAAGCTGTGAACAGAACCACCTAACAGCAATAGGGAGGCTAGATACTGTATTTACTTTTCTTTAAAACTAATGATAATTGAGAGAAGGAAAAAGAGAAGAAAAGAACAATAAAGAAGAAATCCGAATTAGGTCCAAAAAGGAACAAAAAGGGAGATGAAGAACAATGTGAGACAGCAAGAGAGTGAATGAGAGAGAGAGAGAGAAAGAAAAGAAAAAAGAAAAAGCAAAAAAGAAGAGAAAAATAAAAATGTGAATAGAGTAGAAAAAAATAAAAATTAAGAATTAAAAATAAGAGAAAGAATTTTTTTTGCAAATAACAAAAAATAAAAGTGCAGGGCCTCCTTCAGGGTGTGTCTTTGCTGTCACAATAGACAATGTGAGCAGCCATGTGCAGATACAAGCCATTAGCAGACCTGTGAGATTCAGGCAGATTTCTGGCTGCAAGTCCCAAGTTGAGCTCCCGGTCCACCTGCAGGTTTGAACTCTGCAAGGTTCTACTGCAGGTTCCAGTTGCCCTTCCCCTGAAGATAGTCCAGGTTCTGATGGGAGGTTGTGATCCCTCCAACTTACCAAGTACGGTGGTCTGGTGGTGCCTTTATTGCAGAGATTCTCTTTATTGCAGAGATTTATTGTTGCTCACTTCTGCTCTATCTTGTGGAGCTGAGGACAATGACCTTTATGACTCCCTGTGCCTCTGTAGTGTGGAACAGGTAGCAGCTAAGCCAGGAGGCCGGGGGTGTGTGTGTGGGGGGGGGGGGGTGGCTGCCGGGGCGCGGCTAAGCTGGTGGTGTTGTGCGGAGCGTGAGGACGGAGCAGGACCTCTGAGCTGCACCAGGGTCCTCACCCTGTGCCTTCTGGTCAAGGTGGGCAGAGCCCGGGATGGAGCTGGGGGTTCAAACTGCCTGGGTCCTCACCCTGGGCTGGCTGGTCGCGTTGTGTGGAGCATGGAGACGGAGCAGGGCCTCCGAGCTGCACCAGGGTCCTCCAGTTAGCTGCTTCTTACAGGACATATTTGGTTGATTCTAGGAAGAGTTGCCACCACAAAGCTCCATGATCTCCACCTTTCCTCACTTTCTACAGTTGAACTCACTATCCAAGTTAAGGCATTCCTCAGTCTACTTCTTAATAAAACGAGGATACCCCTGGGAGAGAAGTTAGATCAGTCTTCCAATTGCTTAAATCAGAATGGTGTTTTTTCTTTTTAACAATGATTTTTGTCTGAGATAATTAAGCACAGAATGGTGACGTGTTAAGAGGAAATGAGAAAAGAGCAGGGTAGATTTGGGTTTGGGAGTTTGTTTGGGAGGAGCCACTCTGTTGGTTGTACTGATAGAGAATTCAGTATCCCAGTTCTAAATGAAAGGAGTTGCCAAATAAGGAGCAGTAGTGTAGGACACATAGAAAGAAGGTAATGGAGACTGAATCACTATTCATATTTCAGTCTTGGTTAATCTGTCTGTGTTGGACCCATCCCTCCTGAGTGAGTGGTCAGGATTATGACAGGTGAGGTCAAACTAATCCAACATTACTTGCTAAGTACCTGTCCTAGCGCTTTCCTTTTCCTTTCCGTTCCTTTTATCCTGCTAGCTAGCTACTAAAGGCAGAAAAATCAGCCCTCTATTCACCTCTAACATGTGCCATTTGAAAGTGAAATCCTCATTCTGAGCAAATGTCCCAAAGAACACTCTATAAACTTAATGAGGGAGATGAAGAGATATGTGCCAGAAACCTTGAAAATCTAATACTGACGAGGTTATGACTATTATATGTTTAGTTAAATTGTTGACACTGATGGGATGTGGCTGAGGAAATCACCATCCGTTTTTCTTCTTGTATTGGTAATAATAGTTCCTCGGTGTGCTCTTCTCAGTTAACAAAAATATTCCCAAAAGTTAAATGCAGGGAGAAAGAGTGACATAAAAATACTTTTATATTTCCTCTCTTCTAGGAGTTCCCTCCAGGGTCATTATTTAAATCAGGACTATTCTCAATTGGAAAATGTGTTGGAGGGAAGTTTAAGGGTTGAGAGGCATTCAGTGTGGAGGTTCCAAGCCCTTGTCTTCAGAATCACCCCAGCAAAACCATGGCGCACAACACTGCCGTAGCTTTCCAGAGACACTTCTTTTCTCTTATATTTTCCTCCTCTCAAAACTGACAAAGGCCCTCCCTTGTGTAGTGAATAAATCTCAATTCTTTAAGTGGCATTTAAGACAATGGGGATCATAACTTTTGTAAATGTGAAACACTGTATTTCAAGAAGTGGCAGAAGGAGTACTGAATTTGGAGTCAGAACACCTTGGTTCAATCTTGGGCTAGTTGGATGACCTTGGAAAAGTCACTTAACCTCTCCCAATCTCAGTTCCTTCAATTAAAAATGGATCATTGTAATAATTAAATTAATTGAAGAGGACATAGTAGTTAACAAAGAGTAGACATTCAGTACTTGTTAATGAAGAGATGATAAATGAAAACAATTTAATATAGCACTTTAGAGCACTGGTGACAAAGACACCAGTTACTTATCTTCTTTTTGTCTCTGGTTCCCTTCCTATGAAATGAGGGTAAATGGGAAGAGCCAAATTAGTTCATGGATATTATGTCAGTCATGCCAAGCCCAAACTAATACTTCCAGATGTATCCAGGCTCCTTCTGTACCTATTTTTTTTTATTATTCAGCACTCCATCCTGGCACTATTATTCCAGCCTTACCTGATTTTTTGTCTTACCGGTAAACAGAATTCCTCTATGAGGACACTCCAGTGAAGTCTGATTCTTACTTTTAACTTCCACGGGTTTTACTCAATGCCTACAAAACGCTCAAAGTTGCTTGTTTTTAAAGAAACAAGATAAGGCAGGCATGGTGGTGCATGTTGGTAATCCCACTACTTGGGAGGCCAAGGCAACAGTATTATGAGTTCAAACAAGGCGGGAGAGGGTATAGGGGTGAAAGGTGGGGTAAAAACGATCAAGATGTAATATGTATATGTACCAGTTCCCCAAGATGAATAACACAAATATATACTTCACAAATATATACTTCACAAATATATTATTGGTCATCACAGGCACAAATATAATGTCCTCAATCATTTTTTTTTTTGTACCAGGGATTGAACTCGGGTCCTTACTTCACAAATATAAATGATAATGAAAATAAAACAGATAAAGTCATCCTAATTGGAAATAAAAAAGTAAAGCTCTTTTTATTCACAGGTAAAATGATCATCTATATTGAATATGATAGAATCTACAAAAGGCTATTAGAAATATTAATTGAGCTTGTTGCAGGATATAACATTAATATACAATCAACTTTTTAAAGTTTCTTATTCATAATAAAGCTGTAACTAGTTTCATAGGAATATAGGATGAATGAGGGGAAGTGGTGATGTATAAAATTGAAAGCAGATTTTTACTAACATGCTTATATACTTTCTCTCCATCTCTCTCTCCCTCTTGCTCTCTTTAGTTTTGTGGCATAAACTTTTTTTTCCATGAAAGAAAGGTAGAATTTGTTTCTTCGAAAAGTTTTTGTTGTTGTTGTTAATTCATTGGTAAGTAAAACTAAATGGCAATAGCTATGTTATTTTGAGCTAACCATTAACATTCTATGTAAGAAGTTCCCAAAGACAGTGGGTACAATATCAGGTTCCAACACTGGAATTTGAGGTTCAAGTTCTGATCTCTTAACTAGCTCTGTGATTTTGCAAATGTCACTTCATCTTTTTAAGGCTGTTTTATCTGAAAAAAAGGATAATGAGAATATAATCACCTTTCTTTATTTGTTTCCTCCATTCTTAATAGGATTGTTGATGACTCAATTCAACAGTCTTTTTTGATTTTCTAGGGACTCCACCAGGAAATGGAGATGGAGAGTTTGCAGTGAAGATAGGTGCAGAACTGATTCCAGGAGCAATGATAGGCTATTTAAAATAGTATAAGCAAAGAGCTGGAGAAGTACAAAGAAGGATTTAATTAGCAGTTTGGCCAACCCAACTTTATAACTTAAGTGGGATTTTTGTCAGAGAAATGGCACAACTTTAACATAATAAAAGAAATCATATCTTCCCCTTATTTGTTTAACCCTTTACCATTTTACCTGATATAAACTAGAGTGGGCTAAAAACTATAATCCATGTATTATTATTGCTATTTTAAGGTTGGTTGTTACTGCTTTAAGCTGCTCTCTCAATATTGCTGGGGGAGTTTTACTCCCCAATTGCAGCACCTTAAGAAGTTTATTCATACAAAAATCTCCAGGAACTTTTTTTCCATGTTGAAGAGACCCAGAGCCTTATAAGCTTGCCTCCCACTGGGGCAAAGGCAAAGGGGAAGTGACAGGGCTTAGGGAGGAGCATAGAGAAGATAAAAATGGTGTCATCTTTGCAAGAAGATGGCACATTTCCTAATTATGGCATAATAACTAGTTTGGTTAAAATGGAAGAATACGGAAACCTGAACAATTAAATGCTGGTCCAACATGGAGTAGAGGACTCAATCGTTGTGAAATGTCACAGCTTGAAAATTTGTCCTCATAACCTTTTTTTTTTTTTTTTTTTTGAGATAAGGTCTCCCTATGGAGTCTAGGCTAGATTTGAATTCACTATGTAGCCCAAGTTGTCCATGAACTCCTGATCCTCCTGCCTTAGCCTCCCAAGTGCTAGGATTACAGGCATGCACCACCACACCTGGGTTTCTCTAGATAAGCTTGCTACACATGAGACACTTTTTCCACAGCATGAATGGAGTCACAGAACTGGTTTAAACTACTGGATTCCATATATTCCTGCCTTGAATCAACATATCATCTGTGAGATGTTGAGTGTTTGATTGATGAAGCATTAAAGATTATTTTAAAGTGTAGGAAAAAAACCAGTATCTGAGTCTTGCAGCACAGTGGGCAATGGAGCCAAGAATCTACCTATAATTTAGGGTAAAGAGCAATAATGAGGTCATAAAAATAAATAACAATGATGTTAAATAGACTGCAGATCATTTGCACCTTGAGGCTTTTCTTAGATTGTGTGCCAGTTTAAAAAAAATGTGGTAATGGGCCTTGTGTTTTTATGCCAAAAGAATTCCTTGTATATAAGATTTTATTAGTTTTAGTGTAATCAAAGAGATCCCCCTCCTAAAATTATTTAAGGGGAGAAAAACAAAATCCACTCAGGTATAAAAAGCAGTGAGCATGGGTTTGGATCATGCCTTTCATCCACAGTGCCTGGGGTCCTACTGTTTTATGCTGTTCCTGACTTTATTTCAAAGCTGATGTTGTTATCTAAAACCCTGCCTAAGAGCTGTAATTATTTCAGTTTTATTTACTGAGAAGTCATTTCCAATCATGTTAGAGAAATGGATTCTAGTGTTTGCAAGTGACCTCTCATCTTGTCCCCTGGGAAAAAAAGTTGTATGTATGTTTGGAAAAGCACTAAACAAGGAGATTGGATGGCAGGAGCTTGGAAACTTGAATCTACCAGTGCCTAACATTTTAGACACAGGTCAGTCACATCAGCTTTGATCCTCAGTGTTTTCTGTAAGGTGGGGACAGTCATTCCACCAGCTACCTCATAGGATTATGAGTGTCATTGAGATGCTGGGCATGAAAGTGCTGTGAAAATTCACAGGAGTGGTTGACAAAATTACAGGATTTTCCTTAGGCACTTTACAGGAAGCCTTAGTGGTTTTTGGAAAATGTTAGTGCAAAATACTGTTTCTTCCCCCATCACAACTATGCTGTAAATTTGTGCTATAGAGTTAGGTCATCTTCTGGCTCCAACTTAAATCCTAGCCAGTGCCCAGAGCATGCTGCACACATTTAGATGACTGGTTACATCTGACTGTTTACCTGAGTCTTAAAATAGTCTTGGCTCAGGTATAAATATCTACAGTTGGAGTTAGAATCAAAATTCAGAAATTCACCTGTAGATAGTATATCTTCTGCCACCATCTGGACCTTCCTACAGATTGGCAAGCGGACTGAGTAACTGTGTTCCTTATTCTTCCATCTTCTCCCTAACCCCACTCACGAGGTGAGTTGGGGGCAGAGGCGGAGAAGTAGGGGTAGGATCATACTTCCTTCTTGTCCTAATCTGGTCCTGGTTTGTTCTTCTAGTGGCAGATGATTGAACCTGGCCTTTCTCCTCTACAGGCTGTTTTACAAATACTTTGGAGCTCCCATTGCTGAAATCCTCCTGTAAATGATAAATGAACCTCCTGAGGCTACTCACTTGTGATTCCTCCTCAAAACTTGGACCTTTAAGACTTCTCTCCATTGATAATTCCTTGTCTCTATTATAGCAGGATCTAAGACTTCCTAACGCATGGTATTTTGTTTTGCACTTGGGCCTCACCTCTTCTATAGAAATATGAATCTTTGGCCCATAATAGTGTAGGATAGCTACCTCCTCCAATCAAGCATCTTCAGTGTAGCCACCCTGCAAGCAGCTTCAGTTATAGTCTTTTGCTTGCTACCTTTCTTAGGCATGAATCAGATATCAGTTTCAATGTCAGAATGCAGGAGGCAGATACTAAGTACAATAGTTTGAACATGACTAAGTCTGTCTCCAGGCTTCATGTATTGAAATTGAAAAAGATGAAAACTAAAAGGATAGACACTTAATTCAACTACATATTTACAGGCTGGACCTTTAGGAAGTAAGATTAAATGAGGTCATTAGGATAGAACACCATGATTGAATTTTGGTGGTTTAAAAGAAGATGGAGACAGAGATTGGACAGGTAAACACATACATGCATATTCTCCTTGTTTCTTGCTGTAGGCTGTCTTGGAACTCTGTCAGCAAGAAGGCCATCAGCAGATATGGTCCTTCAACCTCTAGATCTGTGAGCCAAAATGAACAAATAAAGTTATCTAGCCTCAAATATTTTGTTATGGTAGCAAAAGGTGAACTACTACACCAGGCTAACCAAGTGGGACACTGAAGATCCTCTCATTTGCTTGACATGAAGGGAATTCCCCTGCTGCTTCTCCATGGGGTGAAATCTCACAAGCACACCTAAAAATTCTCTGATGAAATCCCCACTTCCAACTTTCAAAACTCTTTTAACAGTACAGCATCTTAAAAAATAATATAGATAGATGTGGTCAGTTAGGATTTATAAATCCAGTTCTTGGAAACCTTCATTGCAGGTCCTGCTTGGATGACCCAAGACCTCATCTTGGAATGTAGGACTAATTGATTCCTGTTGTCTTGTGGTTTTGGTTGCACTTGAAAGAGCCTGCCTTTAACATTTATGTTAGTATATCTCAATGCAAAGTGTATCTCAATGGGACAGTGCTTTAGAGAGATGTTCTAAAATTGTAAAAAAGGGTGGGGGGTTCCTGATCAAATATGTTTGAGAAACATGCATAAAATTTCTAGCTCTTAGAGTACTCATTGCATATAAGCCCATCAAAGACTGTGGATAAGGAATCCTGTTTGACACTTTTGAAACCCAACCTTCTTCAAATACACTCAACCATACAATTTGTTAACATAGCATCTATTTGTATTTTGATATGTGCTGCTACAGGTACAAATTAAGGCATTTCTAATGAATGGACAAGGACTGTTGTTTGTGAAGCTTCTGTTGCATTTAGTATGTTCATATATTTTCCAGTTTCCTTAAGTAAAAGACTTTTATTATTTACTAGAAGAACTAATGAGATGGGCTTATTTTCAGATGAGTAGCTCTCTAGGAAGCAGCCAATCAGCACTGGCCACGTGGAAACAAAGAGTTAAAAATGCACTTGTTGCCTCATTTATGAAAACACCAAAAATAAATGATAAAGTACCACAACCCATTATAATAAGTGTGTGGAGGATCTGGTATTGTGTCCATTGTAGAGTGTATTAGGTTTGAAGAGATATACAGGTAAACAGTAGATTATTCTTACTTGGACCGAATTACTTCCTTATATATTTTTCAAGTCACAGCCATCAAGCGTATTGATTTTGAGAATTCTAAATGGGAAGATCCACTGTGTCAGTTCTTAGATATGTATTTCTGCATGCAGCCCATTTTCAAAGTGCATCAAAATTTCTCAGGTGGATTTCTAGAGAGATGCTGTAGGCTGTCATACTCCATTGTGCCTCGATAACAAGATGATTAGTTTTATACTTTTTAGTGGCAAACTTTACAAGTATTTATGCTGAATAACATTGGAGTCTTGCGAGCATGAGCAACCATTCAAGTTTTCCTGGATACAGAGTCCTGCGTCTTGTGAATCCTCTTTGTAAGACACAAAAAGCCTTAGTTTTTTGTGACAGATGCTGGAGGTTGGGGAGCATAAAACCCACATGGCAGCCCAAAATACAGGTGCTAAAAGCAATACCAGTTCACTAAAGCATAGATTATTCACCTTCCGTAGTTACTATTACTCTTTTTCCATCTTATATTGGCGAACATGTTTGCAGTTCACACTAACTGATCATCCATTATTGCTTCACCCAGTTAATGCGACTTAAGTGTACACCCTAAGTATATTGTAATTCTGAGAGTTACTAGTCATCTGTCTTTGACTTCATCTGTATTAATTCTTTAATACATTTGGGCTTTGAATCAAGATAGTGTCAGTTTAATATTTAACATTACAAATATTGTGGCCATGTTTTCTAGGAGTTCAGATAGTGAAAATGAGGATGATTATCATACTAATGTAAGCATCTCAGAAATAGAAGGCTAAATGAATGCTATTTTAATGGCAGATAGAAGGACTCATACGACTGGATTGGGGAGATAAATAACCAAATCAGGGCATATTGCATAAATCAGAAAAGAATATGGAACTGGATATGATGAATAAGGAGATGATGTGAAAGCACATACAGAGACTGAATCTCACAGTTCTGGCATGAGACAGACAAGTGCTTCTAAGTAAATAAAAAGTTTTCTTGTCTTCCAAGAAAACACTGCTATTCATTTGAATACAGCAGTCCCCGAATTATCTTGGGCATATCATACAGAGGAGAAATTTCATTACATTCATTCCTTTATTGCTTTGTGAAATGGATTAAAATTATATTTCTGATTCACAGGTTGCAATCGAAATATCCTATGGGCAAATGAAAAAGAGAGTTCAGGGTAACTGATGTATTGGCCCTCTACAGAGTAAATTCTGTCAGATCTGACTAACAACCTTGCTCTTCATAGTGTATCAAGTGATTCTCTGAATCACAGCAGCAAGATGATATTCCCTCTAGTTCTTTATTACTTAAACCTAAAAAATAATTTGTAATTGTCTTCTTGATTTTTATGAAGATTTTAATGAAAGCGCAAAAACATAAAACAAAAGATTGTTAATGTCTAAATATAATTGAAACTATGATCATCCATCTGCTTTTGTGGTAGCTAATACAAATGTAAATTTTGGCAAACTCTACATAGTACAGTATACAAACTTCTTACCAAAGAAAATGGAAAGATCTTACCTGCCAAAAATCCTGCATACCTTATCCACAGCAATGCTAAAAAGAGATATAATGCACTTACTAGTAATGTTGTCTTTGATAATGAAATTTTTATCACTTTTATCTTTCTCGAACATACACAAGCTATTAGTGAAATATTTAGCTTTGTAGAAATAGAAGGATATCGTTATTGTAGATATTTACCTACAAACTGGCTATCATTGTTGGCCACAGAACATATGTTAAGATCATATTTTCAAAGTACAATGCAAGAAGAATATCCTTATCTAATTTTGAAATATATTAAAGTTATATTATATATATGTGGGTGTGTATGTGTGTGTTTGTGTGTGTGTGTGTGTGATTACATGTTTTATATTGAGGGTGAGAATGGAGAATAAGATTTCAGTAAAACAAAAATCTATAGGCTGTTTCTCCAGCACTCTCTGATGATCTTGAAGGGGCCACAAGTAAGGAGCCTGGAAAAGTAGACCTGACTCTCCCCAAGTTGTTTCATGTTACGTGTAGGATGTGACAAAAATTCAGAGAAAAAAAAGATAAGATTCATGTTTTAGAAATAAGGCAGCTTCTGTGTTTCTGAATGGGGAAAAACAAAATCAGCAGAGGATAGCCTACAGGTCTTTCTCAATTTCTTTACTAAAACTGTAACTTACTTGGAATGTAACCTTGATTTCACAAGTTTGAATTACCTCTGTGATTTAAAGCCATTTTTCCTGAGAAGGAAAGTTTTACTTATGAGGACATGCAGTATGTTTCACAGTGTTTTGAAAAAGATGGACATATTGGACATGAGTTGCCTATGTGATACATTTATGGGTGCAAAGGATCTGATTGACATATTGCTGATCTGTCCAAAACAGCCATGTAAAGATATAAAGTGAAAGAACAGTTTTGGGAAGCTGGAAACTAAATCCTGAAAGTCTAAAACCCTGCTGTGCTAACAGGTTAACTGCTAGGTATTCTCTGCTGAAATGCTTGTGTTGAGAGGGTATTTGACTTTCTGTCACCACACTGAATTGACACCAAGTCAGTGAGGTGCAGTGTGGGCTTGATAAGATTATAGACAAAAGTCAAACAGAATGTTTTCATTTGACTAATTCAGCTTTATCACTACATAAAGGAATAGAAGGTTGTCCTAAAGGTTTCAGACAATGCAAAGAAGAATTATGGGAAAAGGAAACAGAAAGTAAAAAGATTCCATTCTATCATGGCACAAATGGGACATGTCACTGTTATTTTTATTACTTATAGGTTATATCTGTTTCTATTGCATTTTCATCCTCCTTTTAAAAAATCTTATATTGATAGATCATAAGAATACTCAGTAATATAGCCCAAAGAATTTAAAAATCCAATAGAGTTTTAAAAAATAAGTTGCTGATCAGAAGACAGAAGAATTATAAAAACAGTGTTAAATTTTTCTCACATATTGGCTTAGTTGGTCCTGTTATTGTCACTGCTCACCTAACTTATTTTTTGTTTTTTTTGGTTTTTTGGAACTGGGAATTGAACTCGGGTCCTTGCGCTTGCACAGCAGGTGGCAAAACCACTGAGCTAAATTCCCGGCCTACCTAACTTATTTTTTTAGTAATAGAATTTATGTGATTGAAAGGTAAGGAGCATGGAATAACGTGGAATTCTACATAAAACCCTACTTTTTGTATTTTTATGTTAAACTAATAGCATGTATAATAACTTCATATATATTATATTGTTACATGTGTTTGTTTTATTTTGGGGTTGTTGCACTGCATCCTGGGATGGCTCTCTAAAAACTTGGTCATCAGATTTGCCTCCTGTGTGCCTTTTGTGAAGCTGTCATGTTTAAAAGTAGGAAGGCAAATTAGTTCTTGCTAGTTGCCTCATACTTGCTATATGCAATCCTTCACATTGGTCTCTGACTGTGAAAGGAGTTGCCTTTGTCATCCATATCAGTCACATGTGAGAGTGAGTCAGTACTTCTCACCCTATTTGTGTGTCATCCAATTTTTTTTTTGGTGTCATTTTAAATTTTAATTTGTTTGAGATTTCTTATCTAGATTTTTTTGCTTGTGGTAATAGATAAAAAGGTGTGTGTTGGGAAGAGAACATCAAGCTTTCAATACTTTAGTGAGAAGCCAAAGTAGAATTCATAGTTGTCCACATATATCGCCCGATGGTGATCACCTTCCTGTATGTATCCAGAAGTTGGCTGGGTACTGACGCTTCTTTTAAAATTTATTTCAAATAGTTAGAAAATGAAACTTTTAATTTTCTTCATCCTGTCCCTTCCCACCCATCAAATCTGAGCAACCCATGAGTGTTTCTGGTATCTAAGCCCTTATGCTGTGTTCTTTCCCTATTTCTTGCTTCTTCTCACCTGGAAACCCATGCTCTCTTTCCCTATCCTTACATCCAAGCATCTCTTCACCTATGGCAGAATATCCCCCTCCTCTGGCTCTTTGGATCCTGCCTTACTCTTCCCTGCATTTCAAAGCCTAATGAAAATGTTTTCCACTTTACAAAACCTGTAGCCAATTTTCTCACTATACACTTCTAAAAACCATGTGCCTCATCACTCAGCTCATATCTTGGTCTGTCTTCTCAGTGGATCGTAAAGTAGAGATCATGCCTCATTCTTTCCTTGTATCCCCCAAAATACCTATTACAAAGGTAGGCACATGACAGTTGTCCAAGAAAGATGATTGATTAGTTCATGTACATGAGGGTTTATGCAAACTATGAAGTGGGTAGTGTTAAACCCCTGGTGCTAAACCCATGATATCCAGGAAACAGAGAAAAGGGAGGAATGGGATATACATTTTCAGGTCATGTCTCTAGTAAGCCATCTCCAACCAGACCCCACTTCCTAAGGGCACATTCAGCTACTGAATTCATCAGTGTATGAATCCACTGACAGGTATAGAGGTCTCATGATCCCATCACACACTACACATGTGAGAATTTGGGGGAACATTTAAGAAACCATATCAGAGAGTAAGCAAGTAATAGTATGTCTTTTCATGGAAACATTGTCCATAACATTTAACAAGACTTGAAAGCATAAGGCCTTGATGAAATAAAAAAAATATGGTAGAACAGGAAAAAAATGATCATAACCCAAACCCTGACTCCTGGGCTAAGATTTAAGCTAATGCCTTACTACTTCTGTGTAAAATACATGGACATAAACACATATAGGCGCACACACACATGTACACACACATGCACCCATGTATGCAAACATGCCCCAAAAGAGTAGAGCTTTGGCTTTGACATACTTCTTAAATTTGATGATTGTACTTTTTAACTGCCTGGTCTAAAGTTGGAAAAACAGCCACTCAGTGTCTAGTTGAGTTATGAGTTGAGAATGAATTTCACAACAAACCTCAATGATTTTCCACTCACTACACCAACCCAAAGACAATTTCTAATCACTTGGTGGCCGTCATATTGCAAAAGAAGCAGAGCACAGACATGCTGTCTGTTTTGCTTAAATTTATGAAAACCCGCTGAAAGGGAATGTGGAGAGGAAAGGAGCCACGGCAAAGCACTGTGAATGAAGGGAGAAGTGCTGTGGTTAGCTGGATTTCTCAATCCCTCAGATTCTCAAAGCCAAGAGAAAATTTATCCCCTTCCACTGAGACATAAACTAAACTCCTGTTGGTCATTAATCTGCAAAGTTGATGCCTGCCGTGGTGGTAATTCATCAAACATTTTTGTGGGGTGAGTCTGGTGGGGCCTCTGGGGCATCCGCCTTTGAAATTCAAAGCACAGTTTTGTCCCCTGGGGACAGAGTGACTCTCCAGCACTTGCACATCTGGAAGGGGAGTTTCTGCTCCTGCCCTTGCCTGCAGTGAGCAGGACCCGGAAAGAGCAGCCACCTTTGTGAATCACATAGTGGGACCCATGACTCAGACGCCCTCCCCAGGCTGTCAGGGGAGAGAAGGGGAGAGATGGTTTTTCTCATCTTGTAGTTCAGCATGGAAAAAGGACAGTTAACTGTTATCAGTGATTTTTATAGGGAAGAAAAAGATTCACTACATTAACCATTGTGAGAAATGAGTATAATCTTCAAGCTACATGTCTCCATCATCTGCAGATGAATTAGAGGATGGTTCTGGGATCTTCAGGTCTGCTTTAAATTTACAACTGTATTTCCAGGCCCACAGATGAATACGAACTCAAACAGGCATGGGCGTTCTTACTGAGAGAGGGCCTTGGCTGCTGGGCTCCTCCTGGGCACCTGGGTAACTGCATTTCCTCTTATAGGTGAAAGTTAGCTCTAAACCTTCCAGTGCTGGTGTGGGCTGGCCCTGCTCCCTTTGCAGGCTCTTTCAGGTCCTGTGTCCCCCAGTTCTGCACTCTACTCTGGATACTTTCATTTCTTCAGAACACCTTGTCTTTTCTGTGTAAGGCTGACCAGCTAACTCAAAGACTTTGCCTTAAAATCCTTGTAAGTTCTGTTTGTTTTTTTTGTCAGTGAGCTTGCTACTGTTGTGGGGTCTTACACCACCTAGGCACCAGCACTTTCCCTCATTTGTCAATGTGTAGTTTCTTTTAGCAATTGAGGTAGGAAAGAAGAAATAAACATAGGTAGGAAGGAGACACGGAAACTCATAATTTTAAAATTGATTTTCACAACAGAAGACTTACCTAAGGTTACAGTGCCTTTTCCCTTTCAAAAAAACCGATTTCAAAAAATTCCTAAAAGTCTTTAAGTTTCAGCTAATCTGTAAATTGGGGACTCAATCTTTTCACCTGTAAATTGAACCTGTTGCTTTTCCTCCCACAAACTGCTGCGTCCCCAAGGAAGCAGCCCTATTTAAAAAAAAAATTTATTAGTATATGTTTGCAGCACCTAGTGATTACATTCACTTTGTGGGGTTGGTACATGTACTTAAAATATCTTCTTAACATTTATTGATATCTGACATTCTTTCTCACTTCCTTCATATTTTCATCCCCCTTCCCTCCCTTCTTCCCTTTCCTTCCTTCCCTCTTTCTTTTCCTCCTCTCTTTCCCATTTTATCTCCTCTCTTTATCTGTACTTTCTTCTCTCCCTTCTCATCCTCACCTCTACATCCACTAAATTGTGAACTTCAAAAGACCCAGGTCCTCATCCATCCCATTCACTCTGGCAAGTCTGTGGTATGTGTTCAGTCATTTTAATTGAGTGAATGGTTTCCTTATTCCTTGAGTGTATGGCTGAGGCTAGCAAGACATTTGCCTTAAAATTTATATTATTTTTCATACTAAAATATTCTTAGGTTGATGTATTTAAGGTATAATTCACTCTTATACATTTCTCCCTTAATCAAATTATTTGTTCATTTGACTGATATTTGTTAGGTATCTACTCTGTGCCAGATACCTTGGCAAGATGTTAAAGATATCAGAGGCATTTCAGCCATTTGAATAATATAATGAAATGGAGAGAGACACATTTGAAAACAAATATTCATATCTTCTATGAAATGTCTAACTTCAGTTTTCTTTCTGCAGCCACACTGATTTCTTTGCTCTATCCACATTTCCCCAGTAAGGCTCTGTCTTTATAGCCTGTGGTTGTGCCTTGTCTTCATTTATATTACTACTTTATTCGCACCCTTCTACTGTTTTCTTGTCCATTTTATGAGCATCCTTGGAGGCTAGAGCTGGGCTTTGCTCTGTGGTAAGTTTTCCATAACCTCATCTTTTATTTGTCTCCTCACTACTTCCCTTTAGCATATGGCGTCTCCACTCTTTCAACTTGAGCTCTTTCTACTGACAGTGACTTTGTTTGGATTTGTATTTCCTCCATGTATGTTAATATTAAAAATCCAACTCAATTCCAACTTCTCTGAGAAAGAGCATTTTTTTAATTCTTCCAGGTCTCTGCCAGTATCATAGGTAGTGTGGGGAACATAATAGCAGTCAATAAACTTTTACTGATGGACTGGGGTCAAATTGGGTTGTCAGTTCCAAAAGGCATGCTGAATGAGAGCATGGCTGGTAAAAGACTCTTCAGCCTTCAGGCTGCTTGTAGATGAAGTGCAAGCAAACCTCATGGAGAAAGGTGGTGAAAGGCAAAATTCCAAAACCAAGCATATTATTAATCTACTTAAGCCATTAAGCATTGTCCAGTATTAAATCAGACCGGAAATCCTGGTTTTCAACTCTTTTGCATTTGAATGCCCAAGAGGCTGTCAGCAAGTAAGAGAAAATGTGGAATTGGCTTTCAGTTGCTGGAGGAGAGGAGCTTAAATTCCTAGATTTATGACTTGGCTTTACCTGAAAATTTTAGTTTGCTTTTACTTTTATGTAGCAACCAAGCGTACTGTATTTCAGTTGGTGTTTCTTAAACAGTCTAAGGGAGAGCTAAAGATAAGTACTGGCCAATTTACCCGTAGTGTTCACAGTGGTCTTTATTGAATGCCTCATCACAGGCTGGCATCATAGGAGCCTCCCAAAGGTATGATCTTTTCAGAGGGTTCCTTCGTGTAAAGGCAGGAGAGTTTATAGTGTGAATGGTCACTCTAATCTCTGGACTCAGTTATTGTAGCTTTCCAAATTCTACCAACAGAGAAAGAGGCAGGCAGAGTGCTCTACGCAGTAGTGATCTCCTGTGCTCAGTCTCCTTTACTAACATGCCTCTCTGTTGCTTTCTTGGCCTACATTTCCTTGTTATACCTTCTTTTTTTTAGCCTACATTTCCTATCTCTAAAATAAATAAGCAAGTTGAACTACATGGCCTCAAAACTACCTATGTGTCGTTGACTATTTAGATAATATCTCTGGAAAACAATTTATAAGTTTTATTATAACTATATGAAGCTATAGTAATAGGAAACTTTTTGGTTCATCAATTACACTTTTAGTACATAATTTGAGGTGCAGGCAAAAATTTACATCAAAAGCAATTCTTTAAGCACTGTTTGTATGAAGGAGAATTGAAATCACTAAATATCTAATGATGGGTGAAATAGTTAAAAATGTGATGTATTCAGATGATAGCATATTATTTAATCAAAAAAAAATAAATTTTTAAATAATAACATGAGATTATGCCTATGATAGTATAAATGGAGGAAAAGTACTAAAAGTACACAGAGTGCCTTAATTGAATGACAACATGCAAGACTTGGAGGAAGTTCACTGAAGGATCAGTAATGGCTCTCATTTTAAGAAAGACTTGGAGTGATTGCTATGGCTGGGTCCAACCTCTTGCATTGTCATCTTGTTTTGTCACCAACATGCTAATTGTCGGAGTACTGGATACCTAATTGATTTGAAGGAGGTCATTACTACTTTGAATAAAAAATATAGTGTATACTAAGAGTCTGGTACTTTGCTGGATCCTGAAACTGGAACTTACAGCTGAACGAGGGTGCAAATACACATTATGCAATAGTATTTTTAGCTTACTCAGCTAAAATTATGAAATTACTAGAAAAGTCTCCAGAAGAGCCACCTAACCTTGACCTTGGATAAGGAGTGGGAAGCAGGTCAAGAAAAGCTTTCTGGAAGAGGTGATGTTCAGTATGAATAAGTTTTATTTTAGGGCCTGTTTGTGTATTTAAATGGGGATAGTTCACATTCTTGGTTCCAGACAAAGAGATTCAGATATACTCAATAGATGATGGTAGTAGAATCCAAAGAATTCCCACTTGCCCTCTACAGCAGTTTCATTCTTTGATAAATTTTTAAAATTTATCAATTTAACAACTATGAAGAGGAATGAAACAGATTTCCAGGAGATTAAAAACGCCATTGAAAGTTTACAAGGCAAAATGAGCCAATGTGAGGATAGAATTTCAGATACAGAAGAAAAGATTGAACTTTGTGACCAGGAAAAGAAAAATTTCTTTAAAATGATAAGGCATGAGAAATCAGTCCAGCAGCTGCTAGACAATGCAAAGAAGAATAACATAAGACTGATTGGAATCAATGAAGAAACAGGAGAGAGTGGAGATGACATAAAAAAAAAACTGTTCACAGAGTGATGCCAGAAAACTTCCCAAGCAGGGGGAAAGAACTTGACATACAGATAAGTGAGGCATATAGGACTCCAACTAGCCTTGATTAAAAAAATGTACACATAGACATATAATTGTTAAGATTCCAGAAACCCAACAGAGGAAAAAAGTTCTACAAGCATTTAGAGAAAAGAAACAAATCACATACAAAGGAAAGCCCCTCAGAATCACAGCAGAATTCTCAATGCAAACCATCAAGGCAAGAAGAGCTTAGAGTGATGTATTCCAAGGCCAAAAGGAAAACAGCTTCCAACCCAGATTGATGTACCCTGCAAAACTATCTTTCAATATTGATGGAGAAATAAGATACTTTCATGACAAAGAGCACCTTAGGAACTTCATGAATACCAAACCAGCACTCCAAAAACTTTTGCACAATATCCTAGGAAAAGACAGCGAGGCTCACAACTCCAGGAAGCCCAACAGAATGAATCTATTGGGCATGACAAAAAATTAAACTCAAAGGGGGAGAATCCAACACAAAGAAATCATGACAATGATAAGTCAATATGTATCAGTTATAACCATCAATGTTAACGGTCTCAATTCACCAGTCAAAAGACATAGACTGCAGAATGAGTCAAGAAGAAAGGTCCAACAATATACTGCATACAAGAAACACACTTAATTAAAAAAGAAACTCATAGACTGAAAGTTAAAGGGTGGAAAACAATACTCCATGTGACAGGAACCTGAAAAAAGCAGGAGTAGCTATCCTCTTTGCAGATCAAGTGGATTTCAAACCTACACTGATCAAGAGAGACAAAGAAGGACACTACATCTTTATAAAGGTAACAAACCAAGAGAAAGAGATAACAATCATAAATATATATGTGCCAAACACTGGTGTGCCCAACTCTATAAAACAAATATTAATGGACATGAAAAATCATATAATCACTAATACAGTAGTAATGGGGGAACTCAATACCCCACTGTCACAAATAGATAGGTCTACTAGACAAAAAATAAGCAACAAAATACTAGAACTCAATTGAACTCTTGAACAAATGAACTTAACAGATGTTTACAGAGTCTTCCACCCCACTAAATCAGAATACACATTCTTTTCAGCTGCACATGAGTTGTCATCCAAAATAGGCCACATACTCACTCATAGAACATATTTAAGTAAGTGCAAAGGAATTGAAGTTATCCCCTGTATATGATCAGACCATAGTGCGATGAAATTAGAAATCAAGAGCAAAAGAAACCACAAAAATTTTATAAACACATGGAAATTCAGCAACACACTTCTGAATAACCAGTGGGTCACAGAGGAAATTAAAGAAGAAATCAGACAGTTCCTTCAATTAAATGACAATGACAATACAATATATCGGAACCTATGGGACACAATGAAAGCAGTCTTATGAGGGAAATTCATAGCACTGAATACTCATATTAGGAAAACAGAGCGAGCCCAATTAAACAACTTGATGCTGAACCTCAAGCTTCTAGAAAATGAGGAGCAGGGCAAACCCAAAGCTCATGCAAGGCAGGAAATTATAAAGATCAGAGGAGAAATCAATGCAATGGAGACTAAGAGAATGATGCAAAAAATCAGTGAAGCCAAGAGTTGGTTCTTTGAAAGAATCAACAAAATTGACAAACCCTTAGCCAGCCTTATCAGAAAAAGGAAAGAAAAGGCCCACATTCATGCAATTAAGAATGAGAAGGATGAAATTACAACGGACACAGCAGAAATCCAGAGGATCATTAATACCTACTTCAAGAACCTGTACGCCAATAAGATGGAAAACACAGAAGAAATGGACAGATTCCTAGATAAGTATGAATTACCAAAGTTGAACAAAGAAGACCTAAAAATTCTAAACAACCTAATATCAATCAATGAAATTGAGAACGTAATTAAAAACTTTCCAACTAAGAAAAGCCTGGGTCCTGATGGCTTCCCCGCTGAATTCTACAAGACATTTAGAGAGGAACTATTGCCACTACTGTTTAAACTCTTCAATGAAATTGAAAGGGAAGCAATACTCCCAAATTCATTCCTGGAAGCAAGCATCACCTTGATCCCTGAAGCAGAGAAAGACCCAACTGAAAAAGAGAACTATAGGCCAATTCACTAATGAACATAGATGCAAAAATCCTTACTAAGGTACTGGCAAATAGAATGTAGAAGGTCATCAAGAAGATCATACACCCTGACCAATTGGGATCTATCCCAGGGATACAGGAATGTTTCAACATATGCAAATCAATAAATGAAATACACTATATCAATAGAGCCAAGGACAGAAATCATATGATCATCTCAGTAGATGTGGAAAAGGCATTTGACAAAATCCAACATGCATTTATGATAAAAACTCTCCAAAAAATTAGAATAGACAGTCTCTACCTCAATCTGATAAAAGCTGTCTATGAAAAACCAACAGCCAGTATCATACTAAATGGTCAAAAACTGAAATCTTTCACACTAAAATCAGGAACAGGACAAGGATGTCCACTATCACCACTCCTGTTCAATATAGTTTTGGAAACATTAGCCTCGGCAATTAGACAAGAGAAAGAAATAAAAGGAATGAAAATAGGAAACAAAGAAGTCAAATTGTCATTATTTGCAGATGACATGATACGCTATATAGAAGACCCTAAGAACACCACCAAAAGTCTTCTAGACTTAATAACCAAATTCAGTAAAGTGGTTGGATACAAGGTCAACACACAAAAGCAATAGCTTTCCTGTACATGAACAGCAGACTCACTGAGAGACAAATGAGTAATCAATTCCTTTCACAATAGCACCCAAAATGTTGAAATACCCAGGAATCAACCTAACAAAAGAAATCAAAAACCTCTACTCTGAAAACTATAGCACTCTGAAAAAAGAGATTGAAGACGATATCAGAAAATGGAAAGACATCCCTTGCACCTGGGTAGAAAGAATCAACATAGTGAAAATGGCCATATTTCCAAAACTGCTATATAGATTCAATGCAATTCCAATTGAAATCCCAGCAGCATTCTTCACAGACTTTGAGAAAACAATCCAAAAATTCATTTGGTACAAGAAGAGACCTAGAATACCAAAGCAATACTAGGTGATAAAGTCAAGGTAGGGGGTATCACAACCCCAACTTGAAACTATACTACAAAGCCACTGTGATAAAAACAGCATGGTACTGACACAGAAACAGACCTGCAGATCAGTGGAACAGATTAGAAGATGCAGAAACAACTCCAGACACACTCAGCCACACTCCACCTCAAAGGAGCCAAACACCCTCATTGGAGGAAAGATTGCCTCTTTAATAAATGGTCCTGGAAAAATTGAGTTTCAACTTGCCAAAGATTAAAACTAGACCTATATCTCTCACCATGCGCTAAACTAAAATAGAAATGAATTAAGATCTAAATATTAAAACACAAATGCTGAACCAGATGGAAGAGAGATTAGGTAGAACTCTTGAAGATGCTGGTGTAGGAAAAGATTTTATGAACAAATCCTCAGTTGTCCATGACCTAGCACAATCAATAAGTGAGATCTCTTCTTACTAAAAAGCTTCTGCACAGCAAAAGAAACCACCAACAGAGTGAAGAGATAGCCCACAATGTGTGAAAAAATTTTCACCTGCTATTCCTCAAAGTTCTACTATCTCGAATCTATAAAGAACTTAAAAAAATCAGACCTCCCAAATTTAAAGGCCCATTCCAAAAATGAGCATCTGAAATGAACAGACATTTCTCAGACAAAGAAGTAGAAATAGCAAATAAACATATGAAAAAATGTTCAATATCACTGGTCATTCGTGAGATGCAAATGAAAACAACACTGAGATTCTACCTCACCCCAGAAAGAATGGCTGCTATCATGACATCAACCAATAACCAATGCTGGCGGGGCTGTGGGGAAAGAAGAACACTGCTCCACTACTGGTGGGAGTGTGGACTGGTGGCACCACTGTGGAAATCAGTATGGAGGTACCCCAAAGAACTAGGACTGGAAGTCCCATTTGACCCAGCTATTCCCCTGCTGGGTATCATCCCCCCAAAATTAAAAGAATCATACCACAGTGATATATGTTCACCCATGTAGGGAACAGGGAAATGGGATGTTACTAGAACTTCTGCAGTAAATCCTAGTCTCCTGTGAGCCATGGCAGCACAAAGCGAATTAACTTATTATGCAGGAAAGGTAGAAAAAAATGAGACTTTAAGAAGAAACTGAACTTTGGGTCTGATCAGCGCTGCTCTGGGTGGCAAAGATGAAAGCCCCCAGCTTACTGCACCTTTTATTCAGTACATCAGGAGAAAGAGATGTAACAAATGACTTGCAGAGAGTTCAGTACATCGGGATAAACATGGTGTAATAATCCAAGAACAGTGAGCAACTGAGTAGATGAAGATTTTGTTCCTCCCAGGATGTCTTCAGCTGGTGTAATCGTGTCCTGGAGCATCACAGCATCACCAGATCATTGAGGTCTCTGTTGTGACTGGAGGCCAAAGTGGAAT
Organism: Heterocephalus glaber; assembly: GCF_053883595.1. Lineage (NCBI taxonomy): Eukaryota > Metazoa > Chordata > Mammalia > Rodentia > Bathyergidae > Heterocephalus > Heterocephalus glaber. The sequence continues at coordinate 12,230,206 of NW_028258320.1, read as the reverse complement.
TATGTTTCAAAATGCCATAGCTGGCCTGTAGGCAGGAGAAGTAGGCCTAATCAAATGATTTTTCCCTAAAATTATGTAGCATTGCTCCCGACAAACCCATGTTCATATCAGCACAGTTTATAATAGCTAAAACTTGGAAACAGCCCAAATGCCCATCAACTGGAGACTGGATAAAGAAAATGTGGTTTTTTAATAAAATAGAGTTCTACTCAGACATAAAAAATGAGAAATTAGAGACATTTATAGCTAAATGAATGCACATTGAGGTGATACTCTTTAAGTGAAATAAATAGGACACATGTAAATACCGAATAGTTTCTCTGGTGTGAGAAACTGAAAGTGTAAATAAGGACTAAAAGGTATAATAGATAATGTGAAATAGGAAGAAATGGGGCAAAGGGGAAGGGGAAGTGGGAGGGGTAGGGGAAAGGAAAGAATGGAATGGAATTAACATGAGAAAATGGAAAAATGGAAACAAAGTCTTTGTAAATAGGGAGGGATGGAGGGGTTGAAGGGAGGTCAGGGGAAGGGGGAAAAATCAGAACCAAGAGAGATTACATAAAGGTGCAAATTTCCAATGATGAATGTCATTATATTGTATACCTAAAATGTATCAATAAAATTAAATTTAAAAAAAGATTTAAAATTATGCACATTGGCAGAATCTAATAACATTCCCAGGTTGTAGGGAACCAAGGAGTCAGGAAGGAGTTCTTTTCATTCCCAATAGCAACTAAAGCTAATTCCAGAGCAAGCAGCTCATTTGCTTCTGGAGTGCCATTAGATGCAGACAGAGAGACTGAAATTCATTCAGATCATTGGCATCTTCTTCATGAAGGTCAGGCTGCAATTTTACCAGAAACTGATGAGGCTCTTGTTGATTTGTTTTGCAAAAGACCAGAAGGGATGTCAATGTTGGTGCTTGGAGGCAAAGTAAGGATATCCTACCATGTATTTTATTGGCAATCCTGATAGCGTTTTCTCCATTGGTGGTTTATGTGTAATAGAGACCAAACTGCAATTCTCTGACCTGCCAAGATCCATTATGTCTGGTAAATATAATTTATGCATGACAGAATCCATGGGTGGAAAGCCATGCAAATTAAACTAAAGTTTAGGCTAATTTTTGGTAGTGAAAATTATTCTCCCTTGGTGACCTTATTCAGCACGCAATAAAACAACCAAAAAGGTATTCATGTGGTCCACTCTTTATTTAATCAAAATAATGAAAGCCTTTGGCTCAGCCCAGCTCCTGATTCTCATCACTTGTGTCTTCCATGGAGGCAAATCTTCTACAGTCATAAGCATTTTGTGTTAATGAATTGAAGATCAGGTAATGAAATTGTTTTTCTAAAAAGGTAACTGCTCTGAGTCTGCTTTGAGACCTATACAAAATGTATCTGACTATGAATTTAGAGGGACTATACCAAAAGAAAATCTCGGTATTTTAGCACAGATTACATTAAAAAAAAGTACCCATTGTAAGGATTAGGAAGTATAGTCTCAGTACAGTGTGTCTCATTGTTGACAGTCTGAGAAGTAGCTTTGACACAGCTAAAAAAGGAGAAAATCCAAACTCTAATAATATTGACAGTAGGTTACAATCTTGGTGGTTTTGTATACTTGATTGTCCTTTCTGGTGATGTTTTATATTAATGTGTTTAGTTTATATAACTCAGTATTCAGTGTTGTCTTGTTAATTCCATTTGACAAAGGCAGCAATAAGCCAACTAACTGCTCCATTATAGTTGAGTTGGAAAAGTCGTTAGGTCCAGGTAACAGGCTTGTTCTGTTTGATAGCTCTTGAATTTTTTCCTTAGTGTTTTTTAAATTGATAAATAAAAGAGTGTATATTTACGGTGTATTAGTTGATATTTTGAAACAAGTAAAATTGTAGAATTGGGGTTAGAATTGCCTAAATTGAACTAATTAATATGTGAATTACCTTACATATGATTTTTTGTGGTTAGAGCATTTAAAATTTATTCTGTTAGTGATTGTTAATAAAGCACACTATTACTAACTACAGTCACTATATGGTACAATAGATTTCTTGACTTTTTCCTCCTGTTTAACTTAAATTTGTGTCTTTTGACCAACATCTTCCCACTAGCCCCTATTAACCACCATACTACTCTCTGTTTCTATGAGTTTAACGTTTTCAGAATCTACATGTAACCGAGATCATGTGATATTTGTCTAATGTCCTGGAGGTTCGTCCATATTGTCACAAATGACAGGGTATACCCTTTTTAAGGCTGAATGAATATATATATGTGAATAATATTTTATATTTAATTATATATATAAATTATATATATCTATCCATAGTTTTATCCACTCATCTGTTCATAGACATGTAGGTTGATCCTTACATAGGCTATTCTGAATAGTATTGTAATTAATGTGAGAGTGGAACTATCTTTTTGAAATACCAATTTTATTTCTTTTATATATATATATATATATATATATATATATCACACAGTGATGTTGTTGGATAATAAAGTAGTTCTATTTTTAAAATTTTGTTTTCCATAATAGCTGCACTAATTTGCATTCCTTCCAGCAGTACACAAGTCTTCTTTTTTCTCCATATCCTTAACAACACTTATTTCCCTTTTTATTCATAATAGCTGTTCTAGCAAATGTAAAGAAATATCTCATGGTTTTAATTTATATTTTCCTAATGATTAGTGATACTAGGAATTTTTTCATATACCTGTTGTCCATTTATAAGTCTTTTCAGAAATACCTATTCAGATCATTTGTCCATTTTTAATTGGGTTATTTTCTTACTATTGAATTGTTTGAGTCCTTATTTATTTTGGATACTATCCCCTTATCATATGCAAGTTTTGCCAATTTTTTCTTCCTGTTCCACAGGTTTTCTTTTTATTCTGTTGATTGTTTCCTTTACTATGAAGAAAACTTTTAGTGTGATGTAATCCCATTTGTCTGTTTTTACTTTGTTGTCTGTACCTTTGGGGTGACGTCCAAAATGTTATTTCCTGGCCCAATGTCATAGAGCTTTCCTCTAGTATTTTCCTCTAGTATTTTCACAGAGTCATGTCTTACTGTTGAGTCTTTAGTCCACTTTGAGTTGATTTATTTAAAAATTATTTTAATTCATATTAATTGTACAGATTAATGGGGTATTCTGTCATTTCTACACATACACATGTCATGCTTTGAGTCTGCCTTTCCTCTTCTTTTTTTTGGTACTAGGGATCAAACTTGGGACCTTGCGCTTGCGAGGCAGTCTGCCTTTCCTAATACTGTATTTTGTCCTCTCCTTTCTCCCCTGTCCCCCACTCCCTTTCCACCCCTATTAGTCCCTCTTCTACTTTCAAACTGCTTTCAGATTTTTCATTTGAGATTCCAGAAATGAGAGAAAACATGCAATACTTATCTTTCTGTATTTGGCTGAATGTGATGATCTCTACCACTTCCTTCTATTTTCTTGCAAGTAACATGATTTCATTCTTCTTTATGACTGGATATAACAGTTCATTGTATATACACAACATATTTCCCTTATTCATTCATGTGATGGCAGGCACCCAGGCTGATACCATAAAGTGGCTGTTGTCAATACTGCCTCAATAAACGGGCATGCAGGTATTTTTTTTGGTGCTGACTTAATTTCCTTTGGGTATACACCTAGGAGTAAAATAATTCAGCAGTTCCCAACCATTTTGGCACCAGAAACCAATGCTGTGGAAGTCGATGTTTTCATAGATGGGGAGAGAGGGTGTTAGTTTGTTTTTAATATTATATGCTTGTGATACTTAACAATTACATTACCCAGTGCCGGCATCACCGCCTCACCTCCACCTCACATCTCAGGCACTAGTCTCATAAAGAGTGTGCAACTTGTGTTGCTTGAGAATCTAATGCTGCTGGTGGTGGCAGTGATGTGAGATGGAGAGTGGCTGTAACTACAGAAGAGGTTTCTTCACTTCACCTCCTGCTCTGCTGTGTGGGCCCTCAGAGGGAGTGGGAGCTATTGGGAAACCCTGGGATAGTTGGATCATGTGGCGGTTCTATTTTTAATTTTTTGAGGCACTTCCGTATTGTTTTGCATATGGCTGTACTAATTTACATTCTTATCAAGAAAGTATCAGGCTTCCTTTTTCCCTTCATCCTTGACAGCATTTATTTTTTGTTTGCTTTTACATTTTTTTTAAACAATAGCTATTTTCATTGGTGTCAAGTACACTATCAATGTAGCTTTGATTTGAATTTCCATGGTGGCTAAAGGTGTTGAGCATGTGTTCACATATCCATTAGGCATTTGTACTTCTTTGAGAAGTGTCTGTTCAGGTCACTTGTCCTTTATTGGTTTGATTATTTGTTGTTTTTTTGTGTGAATTTTTATTGCTTTATATATTCTTTCTCTGTCAGATGTATAGATGGCAGATTGGCTCCCATTCTGTAGGCTGTCTCATAACTATGTTGATGGTTTCCTTGTGTACTAATCAGACTTGGATTTTTTAAAAATTTATTTTATTGGTACATTTTAGATATACATAATGATAACATGTATCATAGAGAATTTTTTTTTTTTTTTTTTGGTCCTGGGGATCAAACTCGGGTCCTTGCACTTGCAAGGCAGGCGGTGGAACCACTGAGCTAAATCCCTGGCCCTATCATAGAGAATTTGTACCTGTACATGATATATCTTGATTCTTCTTTTTCTGTTTCCTTCCCCTCCCTTAAACTCTTCTTCCCTCTGTATGTACGAAAGCTTTGTTTCCATTTTTTCCATCTTTTTTTTTCTTTTCCTTTCCTTCTCTTCCTTCTCCTCCCTTTCTTGTTCCCCTTCCCATTTGATCATTTTCTTCTGATTTCCCAATATCTATTATACATTTTGGCCCTTATTTATATTTTTGGTTTCTCACAATAGAGAAACAGTGTGGTATTTAAACATGTGTATCCGATTTATTTTACTAAAGAATATGGTCTCAAGGTGCATCCATTTGACTAGAAATATCTCAAGCTTATCCTTATTTATGGCAGAGTAGTACTCCATTGTATAAAAAAACGCCACATCTTCTCTATTTATTCATCAACTGATGAGATTTGGGCTGTTTCTAAGATTTAGCTATTACAAACTGTGCTGCTATAAACATTGGTGTGCATATATCATTGTGGTATGATGCTTTTAATTCTTTTGGGGAGATACTAAGAAGGGGAGTCTCTGGGTCAAATGGAACCTCTAGTCCTAAGTTTTTGAGGAATTTCCACACTAATTTTCACAGTGATTACACCAGTCTACACTCCCAGCAACAGTGGAGAACGGTTCCTTTTTCCCCACAGCCCCTCCAGCATTTGTTATTGGTTGATTTCTTGATAATAGCCATTCTTTCTGGGGTGACATGGAATCTCACTGTTGTTTTAATTTGTATCTCAAATGACCAGTGATGTTGAAGATTTTTCATATATTTATTTGCCATTTGTATTTTTTCATCTGAGAAGTGTCTATTCATTTCAGATGTCCATTTTTGGATCGTTTCTTTAAATTTGGGAGGTCTGATTTTTTTTGAGCTCTTTATATATTCTAGATATTAGTTCTTTGTCTGAAGAATGGTGGCCAGAATTTTTTTCCACTCTGTGAGTTGTCTCTTCACTTTGTTGGTGGTTTGTTTTGTTGTACATAAGTTCTTTAATAAGATGAGATCCCATTTGTTGATTCTTTGTATTATTTCCTGTGTGATTGAGGTTTTTTACTAGAAAAAAATCTGTATCTATAGATTTTCCCACATCTGTATCTTCAAGAGTTTCTAGCTATTCTATCTCCCAATAGATTTAAGGTTTCTTTTTTAATATTTAGGTCTTTGATCCATTTCTATGTTAATTTAGTGCATTGTGAGAGATATGGGTCTAGGTTTAATCTTCAGCATGTGGAAAGCCATTTTTCCCAGCACCATTTATAAAGAGGCTGTCTTTCTTTCAGTAAAGGTGTGTGGCTCCTTTAGCAAGATAAGGTGGCTAAGGGCTGGGGTTTTATCTCAGTGGTTCTGGCACCTGCCTTGCAAGCACAAGGTCCCAAGTTCTATCCCTGGTACCAAAAAAAAAAAAAAAAAAAAAAAAGATAAGGCAGCTAAGTATGCTTAGAATTGTTTCTGTATCTTTAAGTCTGTTCCATTGATCCTCAGGTCTGGTGTTTTTTGTTTGTTTGTTTTGCTAGTACCATGCTCTTTTTATCACAGTAGCTTTGTAGTATAAGTCAGCGATTATGATGCCCTGCCTTGCCTTTGTTGCCTGGAATTGCTTTTGCTATTCTAGGTCTCTTCTGTTTCCAAATGAATTGTTTTCTCTAATTCTATAAGGTATGTTGTTGGTATTTGTATTAGGATTGCATTAAATCTGTATAGTAATTTTGGAAATATGGACATTTTCACTATATTGGTTCTTTCTACCTAAGAACAAGAGATAATTTTCCATTTTCTGATATCCTTTTTGATCTCTTTTTTCAGAGTGCTATAGTTTTAAATGTAAAGGTCTTTTACTCCTTTTGTTAGATTGATTCCTAGATATTTCATTTTTTTCCCATGTATTGTGAAGGGTGTGGTTTCTTTAATTTCTCTCTCAGTGAGTTTGTTATTTGGGTACAGGAATGCTGTTGATTTTTGAGTGTTGACTTTGTATCCAGCTATGCTGCTGAATTTGGTTATTTTTTAATTTTTAATTTTTAATTTTTTTGGTACTGGAGATTGAACTCAGGGCCTCGTGTTTGTGAGGCAGGCATCAGCACCTGAATTTGGTTATTAAACATAGAAGTCTTTTGGTGGAGTTTTTGGGATCATCTATTTAGAGTATCATGTCATCTGCAAATAATGATAATTTAAGTTCTTCCTTTTTCTATCTGTATTCATTTTATTTCTTTCTCTTGTCTAATTGCTCTGGCTAATGTTTCCAGAACTATATTGAGTAGGAGATGTGATAGTGGGCATATTTATCTTGTTCCTGATTTTAGAATGAAATATTTCAGGGTTTTGGGGGTGGCTGGTTTTGTACCGGGGATCAAACTCAGGTCCTTGTGCTTGTGGGGCAGGCAGCGGAACAACTGAGCTAAATCCTCGGCCCTATTTCAATTTTTGACCATTTTAGTATGACTCTGGATTTGCACAGATAAGTTTGATCAGATTGAGATAACGATAATTTATTCCAATTTTCTGTAGAGTTTTTATTATGAATGAGTGTTGGACTTTGTCAGATGCTTTTTCTGCATCTGTTGAGATGATCATGTGGGTTTTGTCCTTGGCTCTGTTGATACGGTTTATTACATTTATTGATTTGCATAGGTTGAACCATCCTTGCATCCTTGGGATGAATCTTACTTGGTCATGGTGTGTAATCTTGATGTTTTGCTACATTCTCTTTGCTGGTGTCTCATTGAGGATTTTTGTGTCTATGTTCATTAGGGAAATTGGCCTGTACTTCTCTTTTATGGTTGGATCCTCTCTGGTTTTGGTATCAGGATAATGCTTGCTTCCAGGAATGAATTTGGGAGTATTACTTCTCTTTCAGCTCCATGAAAGAGTTTGAGGAGTAGTCAGCCTTGGATTCTTTGGTTTGATTCAGATGGAAATTGTGAATTGGCAATGTGCATATCTGCTAGCAGTCCTACTGGGTGCTGAGTCTCTGCTTCTGGTCTTCACTGGCTGTTCCTATCTGTAACTCTTTGGTGTTAATAGCTCTGAGTACCTTTTCCTCTTTCTTTGGAAACCAACTACTCTATCCACACTATTTGGGATTAAAAAAAATTCCAAGTAGTTTTACAGTACTTTTGGAGCCTACAGGAACAACAAAGCAAATCTTTACTGTAACAGAGCCTGTGCTGCAGCAGTGGAGGTCAGTACACAGGAGGGAGCCCTCCTAGACTAAAGCCCAAGAAGTGCCTGAGAAGTGCTACTTATATATCACCTTGCAGGCCTGTTTCAGTGAAGGTGAGGCCTGAAACCAGGGAATCTTCTGGAAGCCTAGCTGTGAATGTTGGGTCTGCAAATATGGATGCAGACCCATCCCTTTCTGATCTTAGCCACTCCAGGGTTCCCTCTCCCTTCTTGAAAAAGGTGAGTATCACTTGAAGTGGAGGGAATGGGGAAGAGCACCATGCTATTTGGCTGTAGTTGTGTTGAGTGGAGAATGGCAATTAGCCAGGAAGGACAATGAAGAAAACTGTCCAGGTCCATTATGGTACAAAGGGAAGTGGCAGAGAACCTCTAGCTAAGCTGTATCCCAATCTCTAGCTTGTAGGGGTGCTTCTTGTCTGCTCACTTTACTGTGTAGAAGCTTATTAATTGATGTGATTTCAGTTATCAAGCCTTTATTTTCTGAGCTACTAGAGTGCTATTCAGGAAATCTTCGTGCGGCATCTTGAAGAGTTTCCTTTATGTTTTCTTCTAGTATTACCAATTTGGGGTCTTTATAAAGGTGTTTGATCCTTTTTGACTTGATTTTTTGTACAAGAGCAGAAATGATAATCTAGTTTCAACCTTCTACATGTAAATATCTAATTTTCTCAGGATCATTTGCTGAGATGGCTATTTTCTCCAAGAAGCTGTGTTTGTCACCTTTGTCTAGAATCAGATGACTGTAGATGTTTGAGTTTATTTCTGGGTCCTCTTTTCTATTCCATTGATCTCTATGTCTATTTTTATACCAATACTGTACAGTTTTTGTTAATATGGCTCTGTATTATATTTTGAAATCAGTATTGCAGTGAATCCAGCATTGCTTTTTTTGATTAGGAATGTTCTGCCTGTCTGGGGTCATTTATGCTTTCTTTTGAATTTTAGGATATTTTTTATAGTTCTGTGAAGAATGTCATTGGTAATTTGAGAGGGATTGCATTGAACCTGTATACTGCCTTTGGTAATATGGTCACCTTAGCAATATTAATCCTCCCAATCCACAAACCTTAGCGGTCTTTCTGTTCTCTAGTGTCTTCTTCAATGTCTTTCTCTAGTATCTTCTTAGTTTTTTTAATCTTTATTTTTTCCAGTACCTGAGATTGAATTCAGGACCTAGTGGTTGTGAGCCAGGCACAGTGCCACTGAGCTAAATCCCTGGGCCTCTCCCGTATTTTCTGATTTTCATTATAGGGATCATTTACCTCCTTGGTTAGATTAACTCCTAGATATTTTATTCTTTTTGAGGTTATTTGAATGAGATTGTTTTCCTGATTTCATTTTCAGCAAGTTTGTTATTAGCATATAGAAAAGCTACTAATTTGTGTTTGTTGATTTGTATCTTGCTACTTTGCTGAATTAGTTTATCAGTTCTGAGTCTTTTGGTGGATTCTTTATTTAGACTCTTCTAAGTGTAGAATCATATCATTTGCGAGCAGAGTTAACTAGATTTCCTCCTTTCCTATTTGTATCCTCTTTATTTCTTTTTCTTATCTAATTGCTGTAGTTATTTCAAGCACTATATTAAAGAAGAGTGGTGAGAATGGAGACCTTACAGTTTTTGCCCATTTAGTATGATGTTGGCTGTGCACTTGTCATATGCAGTCTTTAGTATGTTGTAGAATGGACTTTTATTCCTAGTTTATTCAGGATTTTTAAATTATGAAAGGCAGTTATCAAAGGCTTTTTCTGTATGGAGATGATTGATCTCCTTTTCTATGGAACTGATCAGGTGATTTTACCTTTGATTCTATTTATGTGCTGTATTTGTACTTACTGATATGCATATATTGAACTATCCATATATCCTTGGAATGAACCCAACTTGATTGTGGTGTATGAGTTTTATAAGGTGTCATTGAATTCAATTTTAAGTGTGATGTATGATTAAAAAAAAAAGCTTGAATGTTTAAAAATCATATCACAGTAAAAGACACATTTCCATTAACCTCTCTCAAAATACTTCCTCTCACTTCAAACACAGTTATCCCAGATTTCTGAAGCATTTCTGGAAGACTTCTTTTATGAATGTCTTTTGTCACACTGTCATGGCTACCCTACTGTCCAGATTTGAGTCAAAATGTTTACCTTTTGTGGTGATTTTGACTTTAGGGAAAAGCCAGAAGTTGCATTGTGCCAAATTCAGTGAATAAGGTGGGTATTATGGTTTAGATCTAAAATATCTCCAAGAAGGCTCATGTGTTCAGTGGTCAGGGTTTTGAAAGGTAATTAGATCATGAGCGTACCATACTTATCAGTGGATCAATTCACTGAAAAGGTCGTGACTGAATATTCTGTGAGGAGGTGAGGCCTGGTCAGAAGAGGCAGGTCATTGGGGGCTGACCTGGTTCCTCTCTTTGTTGTCTGTTTCCTGGCCACCGTGAAGTGAGTAGCTTTCCTATTTCATACCCAGGGTGCGCATGCACATGCATGTTCTCATCAGGTTTTGGTATCAGGACAATACTGGCTTTGCAGAGTAAATTTGGCAAGTTCCTTCCCTTTCCCTTTCTAATTTATGGAACAGTTTGAGGAGTGGTGATATTTTTTTCTTTTCAACGCTCAGTTTTACTAGACCTGAGCTTTTCTCTGTTGGGAGACTGTTTATAAGTGCTTCAATCTCATTGCTTATTATTGATTTGTGTAGGTTTTTATAAGCTCATGGTTTAATCCTGGTAAATCGTATCTATCTAGAAATCTTTCATTTCTTTTAAAGTTTTCAGTTTATTGGAATATACGTTTTCAAAATATTTTCTAATGATCTTCTGGATTTCAGTGGTGTCTGAGGTCAACTTTCCTTTTACATCTTTAATCTTGTTTATTTGGGCCTCATTTCTTTCTTAGTTTGGTTAAGGGGGTGTCCATCATGTTTAACTCTTCAATAAGATTATTGAATTGATTCTTTGTGCTGTTCTTTTATCTCTAATTCATTTATTTCTTGTCTGATTTTTATATTTCCTTCTTCTGATCTGGGGATTGATTTGTTCTTGTTTTTCTAAGACCCTGAAGTGCATCATTAGGTTATTTATTTGCGATCTCTGTTTTTTAATGTAGGCACTCCTAGCTATAAACTTACTTCTTGTGAATGCTTTCATTTTATCCCACAGATTTTGAGTATATTTCTCAATATGGTATAAGATAAGAATCTAATTTATTCTTCAGCATGTGCATAATTACTTTTCCCAACATCATTTATTGAAGAGACTGCCCTCCCTTTGTTATATGTTCTTGCTACCTCTGTCAAAAATCAGTTGACTAAAATTCAGGGATTTATTTCTAGGCTTTTTATTCTCTATCAGTGGTTTAAGTTTCTTTTTTTTTCCCATTAAGTTTATTGGTACATTTTAGGTATAAAATACAATTACATTCATCATTGAGATATTGTACATTTACATGAGTATCTTGGTCCTTATTTTTCCCCCTTCCCCTGCCCTCCCTTCACCCCCTCCACCCTTCCCTATTTGCAAAGACTTTGTTTCCATTTTTTTCTTTTCTCATATTTTTTCTTTTCCCTTCTTTCCTTTCCCATACCCCTCCCACTTCCCCTACTCCTTTGGACCTTTTCTTCCTATTACACAGTATCAATTATACATTTTAAAAATTACCATGTCAAGATTTAGACTACATTACCACAGATTTTACAGAATTTAAAATGATGTAGAAAGCATATAACAAAAATCTTTCTTGAAATAAGTTGGACAACTTCTAAGAAGTACCTTGGAAGACAAATTAATGAAACTAACTCTGGAGGAAATATAAAATTTGAATAGCACCTATTAAAGAAAGTATATTCCTAGCTTGAAGACCTACCTATATGACAACAGGCTCATATACATTTTAATTGATGAATTATATCAAACATTTAAAGCAGAAAAAAAGGAACACTTCTCCCCTCATTTTAGGAAATCAGCATTGTGCTAATCCTAAAACTGGATAAAGATAATAGAAGAAAAAAGTATGAACATAGATAAAAATTTGTTTAACAAAACAATTAGAAGTCAGATCTGTCAGTATGTAGAAAGTGGTTTTATTATAGGGATGACAGTGTTGGTTCAGCATTGGAAGATCCACCCCTATAAGTAACATTTTCACAGAGGAAAGGAAAAAGCCATATGATCCTGTCACTAGTTGGAGAAAAAGTATTGGACTAAATTCTACAGCTGTTCATGGTAAAAGCTATCAGGAGACTGGCAGTAGAACAGAACCTTCTCAACAGATAAGCCATGTATTCCATACTTCCAGCAAAAACACATTATATGAATGAAAAAGATACAATGCTTTCTCCCTAAGGTGAGGGACAAGGGCAGATATGCCTATTCTTCATCTGTCCATTAAACTTTGAAACATAGGCCCAAACCAAACTAGTCTGGCAAGAAAAAGAAGCAATTCACATATGATTGGCAAGGTATAAGTAAAATCTTTATATGCAGATGAAATGATCATCTACAAAGAAAATACTAAGAAATCTCTAACAGTCCCTAGAACTTGTATTTGAATTTAGCAGGATTAGAAAACACAAGGTATATATAAAAATTCAGGTTTATGTATACTTGCTATAAATGAAGAATTGGAAATTTAAAAGTTATGTAGGAGTACAAAGGACCTAGAAAAGTAACAAGAAAAAAAACAAACAGTGTTGGAAGACATTTATTACCTAATTTTAAGACTTCTTCTAAAGCTACAGTAATCAAGGCAGTGTTGGCATAAGGAAAGACATATAGATCAATGGAATAAAACAGAGAATCTAGAAATAGAACCACACATATATGGTCCACTGAGTTTTGAAAGATTATTTAACATTAACATTTTATAGAACATAAACTCAATTCAAGAGTGGAGGAAAAGAGTGTTTTCAGCAAATGGTACTAGAACACCTGGTATCTGTGTGTCAAAAATTAACATCAACCCTTTATTTCCATACATAAAAATAACTTGAAAGGATCTATGAACCTAAATATGAAAGACTAAAACTATAAAACTTCAAGAAGAAATTATAAGGGAAAATGTCCATGAATTTAAGGTAGGCAAGAAAGTCCTAGGATACACAAAGCATGATGTATAAAAGAAAGAAATTGATAAATGAGATTCCATCAAAATTTAGAACTTTAAATGACATCATTAAGAAAATGAAAAGTAGTCCTTAAACAGACCATATTTATGATACATATAACCTAAAACCAGAATATATATAGAACTCTTACAGCTCATTAATAGACAACCCAATTAAAAAGTAGACATAAGGAGATGATAAATAGCCAGTACGGATACGTGCCGACTTATCATTGTCATGACTTTTTCTTTTTGTTGGATTCTCCCCCTTTGTGTTTAATTTCTTGTCGCACCCAATGGATTAATTCTACTGGGCTTCCTGGGGTTGTGATCCTCGTTGTCTTTTCCTAGGATATTGTCTAAAAATTTTTTTTTTTTTTTGGTACCCGGGATGAAACTTGTGTCCTTGCGCTTGCGAGGCAGGCGGTGGAACCACTGAGCTAAATCCCCGGCGATATTGTCTAAAATTTTTTGGAGTGCTGGTTTGGTATTCATGAAGTTCCTAAGGTGCTCTTTGTCATGAAAGTATCTTATTTCTCCATTAATTTTGAAAGATAGTTTTTCAGGGTACATCAATCTGGGTTGGAGGCTGTTTTCCTTTAGGGCTTGGAATACGTCCCTCTAAGCTCTTCTTGCCTTGAGGGTTTGCGTTGAGAAGTCTGCTGTGATTCTGATGGGCTTTCCTTTGCATGTGATTTGTTTCTTTTCTCTAACTCCTTGTAGAATTTTGTTCTTCTGTTGGGTTTCTGGACTCTTAACAATTATATGCCAATGTGTAGATTTTTTTTTTTTTGATCAAGGTTAGTTGGAGTCCTATATGCCTCAGTTATCTGTATGTCAAGTTCTTTTCCCCTCCTTGGGAAGGTTTCTGCCATCACTTCTGTGAACAGTTTTATTATGTCATCTGTGCGGTCTCCTGTTTGTTCATTGACTCTCATCAGACTTACGTTACTCTTCTTTGCATTGTCTAGTAGCTGCTGGATTGATTTCTCGTGGCCCCTTACTATTTTAAAGCAATTTTTATTTTCCTGGTCACTAATTGCAATCTTTTCTTCTATGTCTGAAATTCTTTCCTCACATTGGCTCATTCTGCTGTGTAAGCTTTCAATGGAGTTTTTAATCTCCTGGAAATCTGTTTGTATCTGTTTTATGGATTCCATTTGTTTCCTATGTTGGGATTCCATCATGTTCCTCAGTTCCTCTGTTTTTTTAATCTATGTCTTTCCTAGATTTATTAATCATGTCTTGCACTATGGGCACAATCTGTGCCGTTATCTGAGAAATTTTTTCTGATTTTATTTTTTCCAGATCCTCTTTTGTTGCCAGTTCAGGGAGTCCAGGTGGTTGCATGTCAGTGTTCCATCTCATTTCCCTTTGGGGTTGCTGTAGGTGATCTGGAAGTCTGCTTTTGGGACTTGTTTATATGTCTTCTCATTTTGAAGGGGGGTAGGGGTGGGGGGGTATTGCTGGAGCTGGGGGAAGGGGGAAGGGTTAAGTTTCTTGATGGCTCTCAAATTTTGTGAGATAAATCACTCAAGCCACACCCTTCTCAAACTTGCCATTCATAGCTTAATGCGCCTAAATAGCCAGACACTACCAAAGGTGATGCGTCAGCAAAGAAATTTATGTTTTATTTTAATTAAAAATAGGCATGCTCAGCAGTTGAATTTTAAATAATGCCATATATGGATATGTATGATAGAAGAGACAAAGATATAAGCCATTTGCTTATTCCAGTCCATTCTTTGGAATCTTTTCCTTCAGTGGGCAGAAGGAAGTCAAGCCAGAGGGAGGTAGCAATCTAAATGTCTTGTATCACTTTCTTCTTTCTATAATGACTACATTCTGTTTTACACTGGCAATCATGCACTTTATGAAGTAATAAGGAAAAATTATTGTACATATCTGAAAATTGACTTTATAGAGATTCTTCACATGTATCACGTGGCAGAAGGTTCTGCCTGAGGATAAAGAATCTCGACCAGGTTTACTTACTCTAGGGTTAGATTTTGTCTAGCTGTAACTTCCTGAATGAAAGCCCTGTGATTCTCAGAATCAGCTCACTTAGCTTTCTTCTGGATAGCTGGTTCCATGAAGGGAAAAGTACTTGCCTTGTGATTGAGTGAAGAGGGGGATGTGTGGCTTTTCACAACAAATTGAGGGAGAATTACTACTGCTACTACTATAATACTACTGCTGCTGCTACTGTGCTATTGCTATTATTCATCTTAGGAAGGGAGGGTGTCACTATCTTCTCTCTGTATTTTAACATTTGGCTGGGTGAGAGTATGCCCAGACATGCTTTAGTCACTGGAAGCGCATAAAGGCTTAATCTCTTCAAGGAGCCTCTCCCATTGTCATTTCCTGAAACATGTTAGACATTACCCACGTGGCATACAAAATAAAGTTTGAATCAAACAATGATAGAGGTGCAGTTTATTTCTTTTATACCTTCTTTTGGGCTTAATTCCCAGAACTAGAGCAAATCTAAGAAGAAGAAAAGTAGGTTTTTGAGTTTCAGACATACTACTCCTATACTCTCCATTTAATGCTAACAAATAGCCCTGACCTTGGAAAAAATGAATAGATATACATCACTGAAATTAAATAAGGCACCAAAGAAAAATAGCTACAGGAGGAGCAAGCAAGTGCAATCTCCTTTGGTATGAAATGCAACCAACATGAATGAATCAAGTAGTATTTCTAGTCCACAAGCAGCTCCGAAGTCTTCATAGCTCCTGCTCAATTATGCCACCCCACTGTATCCTTGGCTGGCTCTCATAATTGCCTCATTACTGCATCCTTTCCATATAATATGCATCTTTGGACTCACAGCCCAACTATCTCAGCTGGAACTTCCCCTGTAGTTTGTTTAACAGATAAATGTTGTCCTTGCTCCTCTGCCCATTCAACATGGGAGATCTGAATGGGATTGAAATAAAGGCATGGCTCTCAGAGGGCAGCTTTGGCTTCACTTACATGTCACAAATGTTGCCACCTCAACACTGACAGTAGTCACTGATGAATACATTTTAATCCATTCCCCAAAGTGCATTGCTCTATACCACACGTATTAGAGCCGTTTGTGTCCTTTTGCTTGAGTGGGTTTTTTTCTTTCCTTTTTGCTCTTGAGTGTTCAGATCAGATTTCCATAATATTTTCCCTTAATGCAAAACTTGCATTAGGTGATTCTAGCCAGATTGTCAAATTCTTTGTACTTCTAAATTCTGTCTGATGGCTGGTAGTTGGTAATTATTTATCAAATGAATAAATGAATGTTTTCCAACACTTGCTGGCAATCAAAAAAGAATAGTATTCTGAAAAGAGTGTGACAGTGCAATAATTTGAACTGAATTGATGGGAATATAATATAAACCACATGAATATAAGAGATAGCATGGTGTATACAGTCACAGCATCAGCAGTTGTTTTATAAAGGGGAGGGGTATGTGATGCAACAGTTTCTTGTAAAAAGAAAAGAGTGGAATCAAGTTCCTGGATTGGAATTAATAAGATAGTTGGAAGTTTTAACATCCTTCCATGGGCTGTGTTTTTATGCCCTGGGACCCCTAGGGATTTCTGACTGGAAGAGGTGGCTAGAGGCTGCCATGTTTTAGAGAAAAAAGATTTCCCTTGTCCTTGTGATTAGATTAGCAGACCCTTCCACTAGTATCTTCCTGTTTCATTGCTGCTCAAATTCTTGATGGAGGGGCACTACAAAGTAATATGACTGTGAGCATACAATGGCATTGCTAAATACATGGCCTGCGAGTATTATGTTTTCCTCAACCTACCAACTTTTCTGGTCAATGAAATCTCAAGTTCTCTTGCTTTAAAGATCAGACAAGAAAAGAGAAACATCCTGGTTTTACTGTTTTGGAAGATTGGAACAAAACCAGAAAGACTACATGGTAGATGGTAGAGTACAGAAGGAAGGACATTATTATTCTTTGTCCCTTCTTTTCTTTGCGGGGACTGTTGGCATCTGCATATGCAGCAGTAGGAAGACATTTGGAAAGTGGTCTGGCCAAAGGATCTGTGATAATCAGAAGTCATAAATCAGATATGAAAAGGAGAGGCCATATGGTGGAAGAGAGAGTGACGATGCAGTTTTCCCAGCTGTAGCTGCTGGTCTGAACTCTTACCTAGCAGAGCAAGGAGCCCCTTCTTGCTCTTTTCTGCTCCCCACCGGTCCTGCAGGAGTGTCGGCTGAAATATCTTGCTCTTTTCTACACACTTCTGGAACAGCAAGATGTCAGGGACCTGTAGGGGATTCAGGTGAGAGCCAAAGAGATAAGGAAAGAGCTGAGGATGCTGCTGCTCTGGTGGGTGTTTCCTCTCTGTGCCACTAGCACTAACTTATAAGACAGTCAAACAGCTGGATAAGTGCTGTTTGGCCCAGGGCAGACAAGAAGGTATGGGGTACATGTCTTCAATCCAATTGCCAACAGCCAATAAATTATGGTATCTTTCCCCTTGCAAATGGACTGTCAGTATATATGTATTTTTAAAAGTTTTCTGGAAAATAGTTACCTCAAATTTATTTGCACTCATTTCCCCAAGACTGTGAGTAATGGTAGAGTCTTGCTGCTGCAGGCCCTTACGAGTTGTAAGACAGTATCTGCTGCCCTCCCCTACTCTACTTTATCCAGAGAGATGACCTCCTTGCTCTTTTGTCAACTTGTCTGGAGACCGAGAGGGTGAGATTTGAAACTTCTTTCATTGGAGAAACGTCACCTCCTTTGCTTATTTGTGGCCTTCCCTTTTGGGTGTGTAAGCAGAATCATTTTATTAAACCATTTGTCAGGCGGCAGATGGGAAATCTGTCTTTCCCATTAGTCACCAGAAAGTGACCCCAGCAGCTGTGGAGGGAATTGGTCAAGCTGTTGCAACCAACTAGACCAGAGTGGAAAAAGACAGCATACTTTGCTGGTTGTCACAAGGTCCCAGGCAGTTCCCCAGGAGGCCTGGAGCTGACGAGGCCCTGTTATTATTGACCACCCCTCTACGAGACCAAGCTCCTTTTTTCCAGGCTTTAGGGCCAGCAAGGATTGAGGTGCTGTGTGTCCAGCCAAAGAAGGGGAATGAGGACCGCTAGTGTCAGGCTCTCATACTTTGCCCTTAACACTCCATATCCATGTTTAATTTCCTAACTTTGTGAGGAAAATGATAAAATAAATAAGGCCAACTGACCACTCCATAATTTGTTTCCCAAGCTTGGCTGGACTTAAAAGTCTATCTTCCAAAACCACACAGCATAATTTATTTTATGAGTCCCTCTCAGCACCAGGTCTGGGCTAACCTTGAGTTGAGAGGCTACTCCTTTGCTTCCTGGTGCTGGGGGTCACAGTATGTCCTTTCTTGGCAGTGGCTGGGGGCCCAGCAAAACAGACCTCTGAATGGTGAGTGAATTAATCATTCTGAGGGCATGCTCGCCTCAACAGTCCCCCTGCAGGATGCCTGAGAACCAGAGAGAGGCCATAATTGCTGTTCACAAGTGGCATAGGGACATGTCTGAAGACTCACAAAAGAGGTGGGGGAGGCAGCAGAGAATGAAGGCTTTTAAATTGCACATGCTGGAGTTTTCACTAAACTGAAAGGTATTACCAAAAAATATATCACCACTCCTATAGCAGAAACTGTGATGAGTCCAACTTTTTTATTATAATCAGGTTTTCTCTAAATATATTATGCCCCGCAGGTCAAGATGATTTACTTCTCTATTTTGGGACATCTGACTTCTATTCTACTGTTGCCAGTATGTTTTCAGCTGTGCCAAAACTGAGCAGGTCTGCGGTTCCTTTGTAACATCAAAACGGAGACATTTATCATTGAGATTTATCATGGGACAGCCTGCCAGATGGTTTGGGTATTTTAAAGGTGAACTGTTTGGGCCTTGATTAGCTCATGCAGACTGCTAGCTAAAGACAACTCTATCAGCTGCTCAGTGGAAATACACTGGCTTCCCCCCTCTTTCAGGCCCCCTCCCTCTGTTCTAGTAATGCAGAAAATATTAATGTAATGGCAGATGTGGCATAGATTGTCATTTCAGGAAGAAAACCAAGCCATAACCAATTCCACTGATTGCATTCTAATTATAATGTGACCTCCTGTTGCTTTGCATAGAGGCAGTATTCATTTCAGTACACCACTGTAAAACTTGCCGAGTCAACGACCCTCAAAGGGGCAATTGTAAGATTTAAGCTTGGATTTTTTTGCTCATACCAAAGACCTTTATTCTGCCAAGCCTCTGCTGATTGGGCCAGAAAGAATGCATTTGATTATATAGACTAAACTTATTGGGAACAGAACCTTTATGCTTTGAAATGCTTTTCATTCAAATTACATTCAGACATTCAATCAACATTGATTGTGATATGGATTGGCAATGGGGAATGCCTTGGGTTTTTGGTCTGGCTGGAAAGTTTGCTTGGCTCTGTGCTAGATAACTACACAAGAGGGGAGCCAGCTGAGTTTCCTTAACCTTAAGCCTGAGTTTCCCACAAGAGGAGGGTTTCTCTTGGGAGGCCCCAGATTCCGAATTCCCATCTGATTCAGTATCCCAAAATAATTTCTTATACTTGGAAATGGTGGGTCTTGGGGTTTCCAATTTAATTAATCTCTGAGAGCTTGGGGTAGTATTCATATTTGTATTTTTGTTAAATAAGTCAGGCCCATGACTTTGTGCATGAAAAGCAGAGAGCATTCAACTCAGACCCACATTCCAGATCCAAGATTCTATATCTTGGAAGGAAATGAGCTTTGGGTGAGGATTCAGGTTTCAGTCCTAGCTGTTGGTGTATGATTTAGGGCAAGGCCAAGTTTTCTCATTTGCAGAATGAAATAGCAGGTGATTCCAAGGTCAAAATCATAATATAGATGACTTGGAAATACTGAGAAGCAATATACAATTGAAATATTTTTGTTATTATTATTGTGTACAAGTCCATGTGTGTTTGTTGGGGACCCTTGTCTGCAGTTAAATCTCTTTCTGTCTCTGGAAGAATTCTGTTGAGACCCGTATTCCAAGTAGTTGGCTCCTGACAGACCACATAGACATACTAAAGGTTTTGTTTTGACTTGAAGTTCCTCTTCCGGCCCTTCTAAAATAACTCTAGCCTGGAACTCTGGCTAAAATTCCCACAGGAGGAGGCAACTCGCCAAGGCTTCCTCATTCCAAGCTGATAACATAACTGTAGACAGCTCCATTCTCCTCATCCAATCACAGGCCATCAGCTGTCACTTGTGTGCAGATGATTCTCCAGGGCTGATTTCCAGCCTCAGTAGCTTTCCTGAAATTCAGCATTCATGAACAGTGTATGGTCACCTTGAATGATATTCTATTATCTCAAATTCATTATGTTCTTTTTCTTCCCACACAAACAATTGCAATTGTTCTCTCTTCCTCCTGTCCAGCCCCCTATTCTCAACTACTTCTCTAATCCCAGTGAATCAAATTCAAAGTCTTGAGAATCTCCTTTATTTTCTTCTCCCTTATCACCCACAAAGATCTAATTTCCAAGTCTTGTAACTTCTACCAGCAAGAATACCCTCAAAAACTGTCTTCCCAAAGTTCTTCCTTTCTCATTGGATTTCATAATTTTCCTCCTGGCCAGTGTATGAACCACCTTAATGATTTCTCCATCTTTGGTCTCTCTACCAGTTGATTCTGACTACCCGAGGAGTGCAGGCATCTTTCATGGTGAGTTTCATGATACCTATACTCATTCTGGTATTCTCCAGGAGATTCTTGTGAAAAAGTGATAGGATACTAGTTCCATGATTAGGTCCCATAAGATTGTGATTTTTGCCTTGCTGGCATACTTCTTTCCTGCTGGCCTTGATAAAACAAGATGCTATGTTGGAGCGGCTCACGTGGCAAGCCACAGTGGTTGGTCTCCAGGCAGCAGCCAGTGAGGAGCTATATCCTTCCATACATCAGCCCACTGAGTCTTATCAACAGCAGTTTGGGCTTGGAAGTTCCCTAGTCCAGGCTTAGCTGTGACTTCAGCACTGCCCTGCACCTAAAACAGAGAACCCCACTATGCTGTACTGACATTCTTGTCCTACAAAAACTGTGAGACACTAAATATATATTCATTCAAGCTATTAAAATTGTGGTGATTTGTTACATGGTAGCAGATAACTACATATTAGTGGAGCCAGATTACTTTCTGACAGTGTCAATCTTTAGTTTAGAAATTCCCAGAGGTCCAAGATTTTCTGTATTGGTCTTGGGCTACATGTCCAAGCTATTTTCCAGCTTCCTTCCTGAACACCCTTCTTACCTCTGCTCATAATTCTGGCACTCTGCCTTTTACCCTTTGCTGACATTGTTTTCATTTCCAGGATTCTCTTTATGACCAAATCCCATATTTTTTAAAGGCCCACTTAAGTGCCACCTCTTTCATAAAACCTTTTGTGATCCCTGCAGCTATATAGCTCTCTAACTGCCATCTCACTGTGCCCTAGGTCACTTCTCACTTTTCACCTCATAGAGGAGTTGTTTAAGGGTGTTATCTGAGCTCTACTACTAGTCTGGGAGATTTTATGAAGGAGGCTGCTCCTGATTCAACTTTCCATTCCCTCAAAGCTCCTACCGAATACAATGACTTATGGACGGTAGACTTTTCAGGAAGAGTTATTCATTCATGGAAAGCAAGCCAGTTTTCCCACAAGATGGGCAAAGTGGAATTAACTGGTTTGTTCACTCATTCATTCATTCATTCATTCATTCTTGCACTCTATATTGCAGGCACTGACCTAGGAATGAGGATGAAACTAGAAGCAATGACTCCATGCTCAGAGGAGATCCCATGCTTAGAACTTAATGTTCTACAGTCACCATCTTGAAATGCTTAATAATTTTATCTTTGGATGCTTTCTATATCCCATAGGGTAGTGAAGCATATGCTAGGACCTTGAAGAATCCTTTCATGTTTCCATGCCTACCCCCCACCCTGGGATGGTTTCTAACCATCAGTTTCCATCACCTTCTGGCCATGGGGCACACATGCCCTGCAGGCCAAGTCAAGATTTTGGAACTCTAGGCACCTGTGAGGGTCTGTATTGGTGCAGAACTTCATTCTAAATAACAAATACCAAGACAGTTGAAAGAGAAACTGCAGAAAGAATGGGAAAAGCTGTTTCTGTTCAAGGAGTCCCATGTTTTCCTTTGTACTGGACCCTACATATTCTGTAGCAGCCCTTGACTAGGTTTATAGTGGAAAACAAGATATGTGATGGGGGCAGCTTTTGCAAGGAGAGACAACGAACAATAAACAAGTTGATTTCAGAAAGTCATGAATGCTGATGAGTGATTGAGTTTGGAGTGAAGAGCATATTATTTTAAAGGTGACTGGGAACCCTCTCTGAGAAGGTGGCATTAGAGAAGACATCTGAAAGAGGAAAATGAAAAGAATATGGGCCAGTTTGCAGACAGAGTAATGTGCTAGACCAAAATCATTAGGACTGGAACAGACTTGAAATGGTCAAGGGCTAGACACAAAAGCCAGCACATGGGAGAAGCCTAGTGACCATGAAGGAAACAGGTGATGGTAAGGGGAGAATGCAGCTGCACTCTTCCCAAGCTGGCCATGGCTCTGAGCCTGCCCATGTCTAGAGGCCTTGTATTCTCACTTAAGAATTACTGTGGAGGCATTTTACTGCAGTGGATTGATTCTGCAGTTTCTACCTTAATTTAATTCCTTCTTCTGTTTCCACAAAAATATATAGAGATATCTTGCACAAACGTGTAACTTAGAAAGGATGTGAATAATTGTATGTGGGCCAAAGAATGTGTAGTGCCTAGGGACAGCTTGGAGAGAGGGACTCTTTCTTTTCCATTTCCTCAGCCCTAGAAGGACTGTTGAATTTTCTCCAAAGGTTACAAACTGGCACCTTATGGCCCAAATCTAAGATTCAAAATGTTTTATTTGCTCTGCATATTCTTAACCAAACAGGAGTGTGTACTTTCAAGGGTTCTGAGATTCCCCAGATGGCTCTGTTCTCCATCCCCTCCCCTGTAATCTTCTATTTGTGCCTGTTCCCTTCAAGCCTGGGCCCATCTTTTCAATCATTCCTCATTATACATAATACTCCCTAGTACAAGACAGACCTAGAAATGTTGGCATGAAGCTGGAACATGGGTCCCAATACCCCAGCCAGGGAATTATCCTTCCTTCTGGGCAGTTCTCTTCACAGCTCTCAGAAATTAGAGTAAGAAAAGGTAGGTAAGAGGGCCTGGAGTGAGACTCCTGATTCTGGAGCCCCATTCTGTGGGCTTCCTTGAGTGCTAGTCTAGGAGGATCTTTGGGGCCAGGAGTTCTCTTGCTCCTGCCTACGGACTGTTTCTTTAAAGATTTGGGGCTTTTGCTGAGAAGGAAATTAAATAATTTTGTTACTTTTCCTCCATAATGCTAAAATTATTAATCTTCAGAGATAAGTACTGTTCAGTACATAATTAGCTAGAATTGTTGATAATTATAATTTTGAAGAGTTTCAGCTTGCTGTCAGCCAAGTAATTAAAGGGGTGGGACCAGGGTTCTATTTTGTTCATGATGGTTGAGCTTCTGGTAAAAATTCTCCATGCGCAAAAATGCCCTATTGTAGACCTTTGGTGCAGGGAAAGGGTTAATGGAATCAAGTAAAGTGACTCTTTGGGTAGTGGAGACTCCCTCATTGTCCTGCTGCCCTTCAGTATCTTCCTGTGATAGATACTTCATTTCTTGTGAAAAGATGGATTCAGCCTGGACCTCACTCCACTGATTAAACAGATCCCAGATGTCTGTGTCTGGGTCCTGTATGAATTCCTGATCTACAACTGTCTCTTTCATCCAATTGCCCATGAGCCAACATTTAAAAAAAAAACTTCTTGCATATACTAGCACCAGACCTAAAAAAAAAAAAAAAAAAAAATGAACCAAAGGAAAAGAGGAAGAGAAAATGGAAAACTAATGATTCAAGAAATCACATAGCACGAGATAATTCTATTTTGAAATCACAGCAGTGGCACCCAGAGGCAGACGGTCCCCAAATTACTAGTGAAAACCCTTTGATGTATCCAGTTGTAAGAAAGCCCAAGGCACTTTTTTATTATTATTATGAGTACTTCACATTCCCCAGAAGAAGCATTTAGCAGCTATTTTTAAATGTCTGTGTGTGAGCAAACTAAAAAAAATAAAAATAAAGATCCCTAAGAATCTCCAATGTGTTTGATTGCTGGCTTTTACTTAGAATAAAAGCCAAGTTCTTACAATGGTATTCAAGACCTTCCAAGACCTTTCTGACCTCATCTATGCCAATCTTTCCCTTTGCTCAATCCCTGTATAACCACGTTGGCTTCCCAGCTACTTGGAACACAGTAAAGTGTGCCTCTGGCTGTGGTCCCTGGCTGGAGTGTTCTTCCCTGAGTATCAAAGTAACTTCCTTCCTCCTTCCCTCCATACTTTTAAGCTTTTCCTCCCAAGTTTCCTCTCACAGAGAGAGGGCTTGTCATCTCATATAAACCACAACTTCCCACTTTGACACTGTAAAAGGGACTTTGCAGATCTGACTATGGATGTTGAGATGGGGAAATTATCCTGGGCTATTGGGTGGACCCATTGTAGATGTAAAATTCATTATAGAAAGGATTTGACAGGATCTCAAACAAAAAAAGGAGGGGTAACAGCCAAAATGCGGGTTAAAGTGATGTGCTTTGAAGATAGAGGGAAGGAGTCACAAGACAAGAAGTAATGGCAGCTTCTAGAAGCTAGAGAAATCAAAAGAAAACTGATTCTCTTTGGGGCTTCCAGGAGGAACCAACCTTGTGGATACCTTGGCTTTCTTTAGCTCAGGGAGCCTTATGTGTTACAGCAGCCAGAGGAAGCTGAGATCATTGCCAAAGACCCAGATTCACAAGAGTCCAAGCAGTCGGCCATCTTGGTACCCACTTCTGTGAAATCTAAAGACGTCTCTATTTTCTTTCCTGCTTTTTTTTTTTTCTTTTAATGCAAACACAGAGGAGATGTTTCTAGTCCATGCGTTCTGATCTCCTTTAGTACCTGAAGCTGCTCTTTGTCATTCAGTGGAATAAAAATGCCTTGTGTGTTGAGGAGGAGCCCAGGTGTGTTTCAGGTGGTTTTGATAAAGGCAAGGGATTTGGGGAGAACCAAATGCAGCCCTCCTAGGAATAGTGGGATGTTCTTCTACATCTGTTTAAAGAATCCAGACTTGTCATCGCTTTAGTTCAAGTGGACAACTCTATTCAGTTTAAGGATATGATTGGTTGGTGGGGTATGCAGGCAGTATCTTTTCATGGTCATTCTGAAGAGTGTCCATCAGACGTTAGAGCTCATGGTGGATGGGAAGTGTTTGTAATTATACCTGGCAAGAATTTTATCTCCATAGGATAGAGAGCACAGCGGGGAATGTCACATTATGCCTATTACTATTCATTCATGAATCCTCCCTGTTTTAATTTTGGGGGATTAAATAATTTTAAAACTAACTTATTTGTATAGTTTCCCCAGACCCTATCTCTTGCTTTCTCTTTCGCTCTCCTTCTCTTGCTATAGTCTCTCTCTCCCTCCCTCCCTTCCTCCCTCTCTCATAGTTTTCTGACCCTCAGCCTCTTGAAATTGTGTTTGTGAGGATAAGCTTAGCACTTTTCTTTGTTCTGTTTTGTTTAAAAGAAATGATAATTTCATTAAATGATAGAAATCCAATAGTACCCCCCTTCTTAAATGCCCTTGCATTTAACTGGCCATTGAGGGTAGACTATACATTATTCACCAAGAGAAATGGCAGGAAGGGCTGGGAGAGCTCATCCGCATCTGCGGATGTTCCTTATTTAAAATCTAGAGATGTGTTGAGCTGATGAGTTTGGGAAATGTGAATGCTATTCTGGAAAGGATGGCTCTGTACAGGCCACCCATCCTGCGATATTAATTTGACCTGCAGAAAGAAAATATACTGTTTTTTTATGCTGCATTGCCACCTTTAACTTTATGCAGAAAGGGAGAAAAGGTTTAAGTGGCCTCTTCATTACATGAGCCTTGATCCATAGTAAGGGCAGTAGGAGAAAGGTGTGAGTATTGTGATGGGCTTTTTATTAACTCTTGTATTTTTCTTATACTCTAAGTTCCTGACAGAGAAATTGAGATGGCTTGATCTGACAGATAAGATGGATTGTCAACATGATTGGCTTTGGGATCTATTCAGGGGATTAGTAAAGCATACTTCTGGGTGTGACTAGCTTGGTCTTAGAGGCATGACCTTGGGCTCTATGTCCGTTCCCTCGCCCCTTTCTCTCTGGCACTATTCTTCTCCTCTGCTTCCCAACTACCATGAACTAAGCATCTTTGCTCCCACATGCGTTTCTACCATGTTTCTGTTTTGGAGCAAGCTAACCATGGACTGAGTCTCCTGAAACCACAAGTAAATTAAGCTTCTCCCCTTTTAAGTTGTTGATGTTAGTTATTGGGTCTCAACAATGGGAAAGCAGACTAATATACTTGATAAAAACCAACTCATTTGGATTTTATTAATGAATCGTAAGGAGATGTGTATAACCAGTTGAAGATATGAGATATGATCAAAAACTCCAGTGGATGTTTAAATTAAAAATAATTATTCCAATAAAAGACACAGTCCCATTAGTCTTCCTCAAAATACTCTTTCTCAGTTCAGACACACCTATCCCATCATTCTTGCTTTCTGAAACAAATCTGGAAGTCCACTTTTTTGAGTGTCTTTGTGCTGTCATGGCCTCCTCGATGTTCTGAATTGACTCAAAACATTTACCTTTCAAGGTTATTTTGACTTTGTGATTGAGTCAGAAATCACATGGTGTCAGATCCATGAATAAGATGGATGAGGACACACCATAATGTTTTTAGAAGCCAGTCTTTCTGTTGGATGGCATTTGGCAGCAGTATTCACTATATTTTGATCTCCTCTCTTGAAGAAAAGAAAGAAGACTTCCAGAATTGCTTCAGAAAGTGGCAAAAATGATGGGATAAGTGTGTTCAAAGTGAGAAATATTTTTCAGGGGATTAGTGGCAATATGTCTTTCACTGTTGTACATTTTTTTAAACATACATCCTTGTATTTTGATCATCCTTTGTATTTGTTGAGCATCTTATGTTGTAACAAAGAATGTTCCAGGCTTATGATCTTGTGGTTGAATAGACTCTTTCCCTGGAGAGGTTAGAAGGTGATCACAGTGGTTATTCTTCCTTGCCATGCCTTGCTGGCAGTCATGCCAGTGGAGTTGGCTATGATATTTGCCCTGCATGGATGCATAGGGTTCATGCAGGTTGGACCGTGTCAGGTGCTATTTATCCATTGTGACCCTGGGTTATCCCTTATAAAAGGAGACATACTTAGTAATAGAAGGATCAGATTTGTGAAGTAAAAAGCAAAGCAATTATTATTGGGTTCATAGAGCCTGCTCAAAAGTTTCTGATGATTGACTTTGATTTTACCCATTTTTAAGGGAGAAAAACTTTAAAAGTTTGAAGAAAGAAAGGCTGAAGGAATTGTTCAAGATCCCAGTACACTTGAGCTGCAGTTCTCTTGGTCATCTTCTGCTCTTCACCATTTGCCTATTTATCTATCCTTTAATCCATCTGTTCCCAAACTTGTATCGAATGCCCATAAATAAGATTCAGTCCATGGCTTTAAAAAGCTCCTATGCAAGTAGGAAGGACAAGAATACAGAGCTGTGGACCAGCCAGATGCTGTTGTTGGGTTGTGGCAGGTGAATAATGCACCCAGTGGGAGTAAGCAGCTCAACCCACATTCAGCAAGGGAGAACAGAGCAGGGATGGAAAAAATCCTTGTGGTTGCTGGTGTGCTGAAGGGAAGAATAATTGTTTACCACCTGTTCAAGGTATAGGAAGACTCAGTCCTATCCTGTTGCTATTTGCTTTTTAAAGTTTTACAAATTTTTTATTAGTACATGTTTCTAGTACATAATGATTTCATTCATGGTGGGGAGTTGGTATGTGTGCATAAAAAAAATCTTAATTCTTGTCAGGTGTGGTGGTGCACACCTGTAATCTCAGCACTCAGGAGGCTGAGGCAGGAGGATTGCTGCTAGTTGGAGGATAGCCTGGGCTACATAGGGAATGCAAGGCCAGTCTGAACTACTCAGAGAGACCCTGTCTCATAAAACCAAAAAAAAAAAAAATTCTTTTTACTTTCTCTCCCTTTCCTTGCCCCTTCCTCCATCTCCAAGTCCCTTCCCATTTGCTTTTAAATAATGTAACAAGCTTAAAACCATTATTTCTTTATTGATTTTCTTATTCAATCAAAACTTCAGAGTTTAGAGTGCACAAAAGGATTGGACACATACTAAACTAAAATCAAAATGGATCAAAGATTGAAACATTGCAGGGAAACTTGGTAGAAGAATGAATAAATAGATGTGTTAGAAGATATTAGGCCTAGTATTCATCCAATAGAAGAATAACTCCTAAGTCCTTTTCAAACTGGAGATTTGGTTGAAGTAACTAACTTTGATGTCATGATTTCCTTCAGCTGAATGACAACCTTATAAAAAAGATTCTAAATTCATTCTCATTTTGGAGATGAGTAAAAAGAGTCATGAAAGTGATTCAGATGTGTCATATCCCACAGCCAGAGGATGACTAAATGGGAGCCAATGCTGTATGTGTGTCTTTAAATCCTAGATATTTCTATTTCATTCAAACTATCTTGCTTATAGTTGGCTGCACTGAATAAATGATTTCATATGGGCCAAGCCAATCTCTTTAACTACCCTTATAAGCAGACCTATGTTAGAACATTTGTTTTGAATTAAAATATGATCTATAAGGCATTCTTATTAAGGACAATATGTTAATCACAGAATTTTAAATGATCAGAGCTGGATCTAATTAAATTATAATTCTAGATATAATTAGTCAGTCATCCTCTCCTATATTATAGATGAGAGAACTCAGCTTCGAAATCATAGCAAGAGTACGAGTCCCTATTCCTATCAGTGTTATCTCAAGTAACATTTACTTCTTTTTACTTTAATGAGCACCTGTGAAGATCATGATTTCAAGAGAGGAAGTTGGTGACTGACTGGGTTTGATGAATCTGTGCTAGAGAAGGGCTCGGAGCTTAGAAGGATAGGAGGGCTTTCCTGATTCTGTGGTCATTCAGGTGTAGGGCTGGTCCACCAGTGCACACCCATGATGATTCTTGTGGACAACAGAGGTGTTCAGAAGCCAGTGGATACTAGCTGGGTTTGGTGGAGACTTGGTAAAAGTAAAAAGACAGGTGCTAAGTGGTAGCCCAATTTTATAAAATGCTTACTTTTGCTCAGTCCTGCTCTCTAGTCACAATTCTCCATGGCAGACTTTACTAAAAAGCAGAATTTTCACTGGTTGTGTTCCATATGTCTGTAAGAAAATATTCAATGGACATGGATCTAGAAATATGGATTATTCCTGTCAATGTAATTTTGACAAAACAAAAGCTGGAATGTTTGAGGATCAATCTCAGCATTTTGCCTGTTCCTTTGAAAGTATTTCTGAATTTCGGCTTTCTTGCTTTTCCCTTTTGTTTTTCTTTTGGGTTCATCTTTCTTTTCCTCTTAGGCTCTTTCTTCTGGAAGTCTCCATACCTCTCCATTGCCAGGCAGTTTCTTCCTTTCTTTTTCTTGGAGGATAAAGAGTATAATTGCCTTTTCACCATTTCCCTGTCACGGTTTACGTACTACCTGAGTGTCACAGTCATTTTAGGAATGAATGAATGAATGGATGAATGGATGGATGAACGAATGATGGAGGCAAGAGAAAGGAAGGAATATTTCCTTCTGGCTACTGCTATCTGAAGACTCCAAAAGGACCCTTGAGTTCATAGTCTAATTTCACTCCTTTTACCATTTTGTGTCACTTGTCCGTGTGGTTTGTAGGTAAATATACCTGTGTGTGTGCACACACACAGACATATAGAGTATGGGCAGTTACTACCCCTATATTAGTGGTGAAATTATAGGTGACTTCCATACTGTTTTCATTTGAACTTTTTAATGGCTTTATATTTTTCTGCAATGAAAATGTTTTATTTTGTAGTTAGAAATTATTAATGTTATCATTTTAATTGTATTTTCTCTTCTAAGATATTTATTTTAGAAAATTAATAATGTTATGAGATAAAAGTTACTCATATTTCTAATACCCTCTGTTCTAATCCACTGTTAACATGTTAACTTCATTCATAAACTTTTTATTTCAATGCATGTATTTTGGTATGTAGTTATGTGATCATTTGAAAATGTACATTTTAATTTGCTTTTTCAATAAACATGAACACAAGTGGTTTATGTTATACAATCCCATTAATTTATTGACTATATACTAGTCTATTAAATGTTAATATCAAGTCCGTAGTTAACTTTGGCATTTCCCAATATGGACTAACAGCACTAAAACAAGTGTTTATTATGTGCTCATTGTGTGCTGGTCACACTGCTAAGAGTAAACTGAGAAAAAAAGTGGACTTCTGCTATCACAGAGGACAGAGTCTGCAGAAAGATTTATGTTACCATTCAGCACATTAAGAGCTTTATCATAGATAGGCAGCATTGAGGGGGCATTTGGAGGAAAGTGAAATCCAGTGTCAGGCAAGAAAAGAGGTGATTTCCTGGAAGAAGTAACAGTGAAGGTGAGACCTGACCATTGTGTCACAGTGGACAAGAGAGAAATTGTGGGAAGAGTGTTAGAAGGAGCAAGACCTATGATGGGGAAGAGGGCAAACTGTACGTTGAAGGCACTGGGCTTTCATTTGGCCAGAGATGGTGGTGGGGAGGAGAGAAGAGCATCAGGAGGTGTTGAGGCAGATGATAGCAGAGGTGAGTAGCAGGAGAGATTATGAACTTTGTGTGCTAAAGTGTGGGGACTATGTTATAAAGTCTTGGACAAATTGCCAAAGACTTAAACTCAATGAGCTAAAATAGCAGACTGGCTTTTTGGAAGATCACTCTGGCTTCAGTCCATAGGTAGGTGCAGGGGGACCAAGAAGGGTTTTATAAGAAGAAATGCAATTCATGAAGGAGATATTTGTTATTTGACCTGGTTTTCCCTAGTTTTCACACTCACAATAATACTGAGATGAAATTTTCATGCATAGGTACATTGCTGTATGGAGTATTATTTCATTGAAAAGATTGAAAGAAAAATGCTGACTGATCTTAGTATGACAGTGTGATAGGGTCCCTTGAAGGGTGAAGTTGTTCTCTTGCCCACCTGCCACATTATTTCAGTAGCACTTGTTACAGGTGGATGAAGTGGACCATCTTGAGAATGGCAGTTTGAAGTCTATGGAATAGGCCAGATTTCATCCAGATGTATGCATCCTGCAAAGCTGCATTATTTGCTGAAATTTCCACTGTCACACTCTGGCCAGTGCAAAGTCTATGCGAGTGATTTTTTTTTTTTTTTAGAAAAATCTAACATAATTAGGATGATTGCACACACATTACAGCTGTATTTCATGGGCTCCTTGGGTTGAATGTGCTCACCTAATGTCAACTACATCATTTCTCTAAAGCTGCATTCCTATTTTACTTAAGATAGATCCTTCACTATTTTTAAAATGCTTTAGGTTATAAGATTCCATTCTCCTGGCCAAAATTCTATTTATGGCATAATGTTGCCCACTGTGGGACCTCAAAGAACATTCATATCATGTTGCTGATGGCCGTTTTCCAGGAGTAGAAAGTGGAAGTAGAGAAAAGTAAATGCCAGGGTGCTGTAGGCAAGGGATGGAGCCACACCCCTGGCGGGGTACATAGTCTCTGGAAGTCTTCCCCAGACTGGAGAGCTTTGCCTGGGTCTCCTGAGCTCTGTTGGGGTGGGCCACTTTGGAGGCATGACAAATGTAACCGGGGCAGAGTTCTACCCGAGAGCAACCGACAGCGGGACAGTGATGGGAAGCAGATGGAGGCTCTGGCCTTCACTTGGTGAGAAATCCACTGAGGGAATGGAGAATGTTTGTAAAATCTTGGAGTACCACGGGGATACCTCCTGGTGCATTTACAAGTTGCCAGCCTCTGTCTGCCAATCATTGCATTTGGTTTTGATGAGACCAAATTACCCTGGAGGTCTCTCAAAATTTGAACATTTCCCAAATTTTATGTGACTTAACAGCTGGAGGTCTGAATTAAAAATCCATCATGAGAGCGTTAGAAAAAAAACCCAAAATCTTTCTTTATTTTTGAGTAATGGTTCAGAGAAGGTGCTTGTTCAGAGACCCTTGATTGTAGTTTGCTCTCCAAATTGTACAATCATTGGCCTGGAACAAATCTTGGGTTGTCATTTTATCTTTTCTTCTGTTGGGTTTTCATTTAATCTTTTCTTCTGCTGCTAGTTGGGGAGGGTAGATTCTATGCCATACAAGTATTTCAGAAGAGATGATGAGCTCTGCCTTTAGAAGAATTTAGAAAGGAAGGCTCACAGCTGCCTTTGCTTTTTGTTAGTTGATGGTTATAGGGTTACCAAGCCTGCATGCCATTGGTTTTTGAGCACATGCAGTTGGAATATAGTATAATGTCTATACTTGACATCTTATGGTGGGCATGAAGGACACAAAATCAAAATAATTCATTTTTCTCCCCTGCAGGACTCTGCTTTCTCTAGATTAGAAGGTGGCTTGTGACTATACATGTAGATATAAATGTCCTAAAACAGGATACAGTAGATTAGCTTTTTTGATCAAAAGTGGAGGGGAATTGAATAAGGAATGATGCCACATCCTAAGTTTATAAGACCCTAAACCATGTATCTTCAGTAAATGGTCCTGATTCTTTTGTAATACCCCTATGGCCACAAATATCTGCCATCTCCTGGCCCTGGCAGGATTTTTCTTGCTGTTGTCTCTGTTTTCTGTCTCATGCCATCTTCTTTTGCTGCCAGAGAGAATTTTAGAGCCAGACATGGTGGTGCATACCTATAATTCCACCACTATGTAAGGCTCAGGGAGGTGCATCACAAGTTTGAGTCCAGCCTGGGAAACTTAATGACTTAACAAGACTTAATTCAAAATTTAAAAAAAAAATTAAGCTTTTTAGCTTTGTTGCCCCTCTTTTCTCTCTCTCCTTCCCCCTCCTTGTGCCCTTCCTTTCTCCCTCATGGCTCCATTACACCTGGTCTCCTTTCTGGGGATCCAGCATCTGGTTCACTGTCCTTGCCTTCTTGGCTCTTTTGGGTGAGTTCTGATGTTTACTCTGAGCCCTCTTGTCCCTCAGATTCCCTGCTCTCCCTTGATGCTTCTCCCATATCTCTATCGCCCCTTTTCTTTTCTCTCTCATCCCTTAATTGTGACTTTTTCTCATGACTTTGTGTTTTATCCCCTTCTTTCTTTTCAACAGTTCCAGCCATTGTGGGATCTTTCACCACAGATGCCACCACTTTTATCTTTTAGCTTTGAATTTTCTGTGAGCTCCAGATTCACATTGCCACCCAATTCTCCAACTCAAGAATGCTATAAAGTTTATTTGTTTTTACTTACTGGGGACCATGCTATGCTAGAGAGTAGGCTCCCTGAGGTCAAGTGTTCACATCCATGTTACTGTTTATCTCCAGTGCCTGAATGGCAGCCTAGCACACAGTATCAGCTAAATAAATAAAGGCTGAACCATGAATAGATATTAGTGGCAACACTTACTGAGCATTTGCCTTTGAAAGGAAGTTTCCAAGCTATTTAAGTTTAAAGTGATTACTTCACCTTATGATGTTGGCACAGTCTTGACTCCATTTTACACACAAAGCTTGTGAAACACAGTGAAAGCAACTCTCCTGTAGTCACAGGGCTAGGGAGAAGTGGAAGGGCCTGCAAATTCAGCAGAGTGACACGATCCCAAGCTCTCAAACCCTGGGTTCTACTTGCAGGTCTGTCTGATCTCTCATGCACTAGCCACCTGAACTTGGACATGATTTTTAAGTTGTCTGAGTGTCAGGTTCCTCATCCTTCAGAAGGACATTGCCTCTGACTTCACAGTGTTACATCTGTGAGCTTTGCAACATTGATGTTATTCCTCAAGTAAAGGATTATTAATATTTATGGAATTTAAAAACATAGAGGATCTATTGAAAGTTACAGAGCTGCAAAACAAAACAACAAACAAAAACCTAAATAGCAAACCACACATTATCATGTTATGGTGCTTCAAGACACCGATGTCCTTCCTTCCTTCTCTCCATCAAACATTTACTGCAAATTTTACCAAGTACTAGGCCTGGTAGAGATAAAAAGACAAAGGCAAATCCACCTGGTTCAGTAGAGGAGATGGGTACCTGCTGAGGTTCATGCACAGTGTCCGGTGTGATATTCCATATACATGAGTGACAGACTATTGGGAGCCCTGTGGAGCTAAGCACTCCTGCTTGTGGGGCTGAAGAAGGCTTCACAGAAAGCATGACACTTGATCTGGATTTTGAGGGATCAGTAGTCTATTGAAGACCTCAGAATTTTAGAAATAGTATGAAAATAAGACTATAGAAGTTATCATCATATGCTTTTGTGTAGAATAAGAATGAGATAGATTCAGAGTTCAGATGAGAAAGAGAAGAATGTAGGCTGAAGTTCTTGTAGAAGACTAGGATAAGAGGATGGGAAGGAACTGCAGAGTCTTAAGGAATGGAGAAAATGGAAGTGGCTTACTCCTCTCTGTTCCCTCCTAATGTGTCTACAATGTATAGCGCTGAGAAAGCTGACTGAGCCATGAGTCAGGTAGTAGCCCCACTTTGGCCCCTTAAAGCCTTAGGCCCATCTACCATTAATGCCAGAGAGAGCTTCAAGGTGAAGGCTAAGAACCAATGCATAAATAAGGAAAAGTGGAAAACATGTGCTAAGAACTGACTAACAAATTTGGTTTGGAGACTTACTTTCAGGATAGTCAGGCAAAGGCAGGCATTAAAAGTTATGTATTCCGCTGTGCAGAAAAGGAGGCTGGGATGTCTAAGTCCTTGGTTGTTTGGCAGAGGCCTGGAGGATTCATACTAAACATATGCAACCCACCAACTCTCTTTGCCCAAATCAAGGCCCTTCCCTCTCTCCTGGGAGCCTGTCAGTGGAAAGTACAAGTGTCTCCAACTGTCTCCAAGTGTCTCAGCCTTTGTAGTAACCTTGTTTCTTTGCTGGAGGGATGGGTTGTGCCCGTTTTAAAGAAGTTGGTCTGGGGACATTCTGGTTGTCCAAAACTGACTGATTTCTACTCTTTTCTGGAGTGTCTAAGACTCCATTTGAATCTTAGGGACAAGGGTGGATATAAAGAGAGTCCAAAGTCTGAACTCTCCTTCTCATGACATGATCAAGACCTGCTACAGGGCTCTCTGACCAGAAGAGCTTTAGATTCACCTAGGGAAAGGGGGGTAAAGCTGAATGCTGTCACATTACTTTGAGAAGTAGTTTGTTTTGGCTAGAAGAACTGTAAACATGGAAACAAGGAGTTTTATATTCTAGTTCCTGGGCTTGTCTTTGTGACCTCAAATATATTTTCTTCCATACATTATGGGTTTCAGTTTTTCCTATAGAATGGGGACAAGTGATGGACTAGGTGATTTCTAATACAAGTTTCCATGTGAATTTTCTCGGCTCTTTGGCTGGAGTATGTGTATGTGTACAAATTTTTCTGAGAAAGAAAGATTAATAGGATAATACCGTATCCATATTAATGTCGCCATATGTGTGTGCGTTCCTGACACAGCTATGGGCTCCACCCCTGCCATATGCTTCCCACACTTTGTCAGCCTGGCTGTCCTCTACTGCTCATCACAGCTCAGCATGCCACATGTTCCTGTGTGCACAAGATGCGCTGACACAGGCTATGCCTTATTCTCCTGGGGGCTCCTTTAGGAATCCTGAATCCAGCTGCAAGCCTCATGCTAAGGTGGCCTTGAAGAAGGGTAGATGTAAGCATGGGATCTTAATCTGCTAACATGTATTTTTTTTCTTGAATTCTTTTATTGGTACATTTTAGGTATACAGTACGTTTACATTTATCACTGGGTGCTTGTACCCGTACATGAGGTATCTTGGTTCTTATTTTTTCCCCATTACCTGTGTACCCTTCACCCCCTCCACTCTTCCCTATTTACATAGACTTCATTTCTGGTTTTTTTCTCATCATTTTTCCTTTCCTTTCTTTCCTTTCCCCTTCCCCTCCCACCACCCCTGAACTTTTGGACCTTTTCTTCCTATTTCAAATTATCAATTATTCGTTTTAATCATTTTAACCCTTATTTACACTTTCAGTTTCTTACACTAGAGAAACTATTCAGTATTTGTACATGTGTCCTATTTATTTCACTTAAGAGTATGGCCTCAATATGCATCCATTTAGCAATAAATGTCTCTCGTTTCTTGTTCTTTATGGCTGAGTAGTACTCCATTGTATAAAAAACCCACATCTTCTTTATGCAGTTTCCAGTTGATGGCACTTGGGGTGTTTCCAAGCTTTAGCTATTACAAACTATGCCACTTTAAACATGGGTGGACATATATCACTGTGGTATGATTCTTTTAATTCTTTTGGGAAGATACACAGAAGAGGAATAGCTGGATCAAATGGAACTTCTACTCCTAGTTCTTTGAGGTATCTCCATACTGATTTCCACAGTGGTTGCACCAGTCTGCACTCCCACTAACCATGGAGAAGGGTTCCTTTCTCCCCACACCCCCGCCAGCATTTCTTATTGGTTGAATTTTTGACAGCAGCCATTCTTTCTGGGGTCAGTATTGTTTTCATCTGCATCTTTTGAATGACCAGCGATGTGGAACATTTTTTCATATATTTATTTGCTGCTTTTACTTCTTTGTCTGAGAAATGTCTGTTCATTTCAGATTCCCATTTTTGAACTGGGTCTTTGAATTTGGGGGGTCTGATTTTTTTCAGTTTGTTATATATTCTGGATAGTAGTCCTTTATCTAAGGTACAGCTGCCAAAATTTTTTTCCCACATTGTAGGTTGTCTCTTAGCTCTGTTGGTGGTTTCTCTTGCAATGCGGAAGCTTCTAATAAGACGAGAATCCCAGTTGTTGATTCTTTGTGCTAGTTCCCTTGCTACTGAGGTTTTGTTCATAAAGTCTTTTCCTATACCAATGTCTTCAAGAGTTCTACCTAACTTATCTTCCAACAAGTTTGGTGTTTCTGTTTTACTATTTAGATCTTTAATCCACTTTGATCTTAGTTTAGTGCATGGAGATAGGTACGGGTCTAGTTTTAATCTTTGGCAGGTTGAAATCCAGTTTTTCCAACACCATTTATTAAATAAGCTATCTTTCCTCCAATGAGGGTGGTTGGCTCCTTTGTCAAAGATGAGGTGGCTGAGTATGTCTGGAGTTGTTTCTGCATCTTCTAATCTATTCCACTGATCCTCGAGTCTGTTTCTTTGCCAGTACCATGCTGTTTTTATCACAGTAGCTTTGTAATATAGTTTCAAGTTGGGGATTGTGATACCCCCAGCCATGTCTCTGTTGCCTAGAATTTCTTTTGCTATTCTAGGTCTCTTCTTGTTCCAAATGAATTTTTGGATTGTTTTCTCTAGTTCTGTGAAGTATATTGTTGGAATCTCAATCAACATTGCCTTAAATCTATATAGTAGTTTTGGAAATATGGCCATTTTCACTATATTGATTCTTCCTACCCAGGAACAAGGGATGTCTTTCCATTTTCCTATCTCCTCCTCCATCTCATTTTTCAGAGTGCTGTAGTTTTCGATGTAGAGGTCTTTTGCTTCCTTTGTTAGATTGATTCCTAGATATTTCATTTTTTTTGGATGCTATTGTAAAAGGAATTGTTTCCCTAATTTCTCTCTGAGTGAGTCTGCTATTTGTGTATAAGAATGCTATTGTTTTTTGAGTGTTTGCCTTATATCCAGCTACTCTACTAAATCTGTCAATTAAGTCTAGAAGTCTTTTGGCCGAGCTTTTTGGGTCTTCTATGTAAAGTATCATATTGTCAGCAAATAGTGACAGTTTAACTTCTTCCTTTCCTATCTTTATTCCTTCTATTTCTTTCTCTTTTCTAATTGCTGTGGCTAATGTTTCCAGAACTATATTGAACAGGAGTGGTGATAGTGGGCATCCTTGTCTTGTTCCTGATTTTAGTGTGAAAGTTTTCAGTTTTTGACCATTTAGTATGATGTTAGCTGTTGGTTTTTCATATATAGGCTTAATCAGGTTGAGATAAAGACCTTCTATTTCAATTTTCTGTAGGGTTTTTATCATGAAATGGTGTTGAATTTTGTCAAATGCCTTTTCTGCATCTATTGAGATGGTCATATGGTTTTTGTCCTTGACTGCTAACATGTATTAACACTCACACTAAGGGAGCCTCTTCAAATCAGGGCAGGTAAATACTGAGGTGCACATCATTTCCCACCATCCAAGTGGTGGCAGGACCAAAGGCAAATTATTAAACTAAAGTTGCAGAGCTAGGGTGGACATTTCAGGAAGGGAAGATGTGTGATTCTCTGAAGGCACTCAGATGACCTTGTGTTGGAATGGAATGGAATACCTCATGGACTCATGCTTTCCTTGACCTGGTGTGATCTGCATGGATAATGTACCAAGTAGTCTTCAGAAATTCAAAAGGAGGAATACACTTGATTAAAGTCTCAGCTGTACCACTCATAATGTGTCCCTCAGCAAATCATTTAAGTTCTTTAATCTCTTTTGTCTCAATTTTTAGAAGATATTGTCTGCCTTGTTGGCTTGTTCATGGATGGGAGTTTCAAAGAAGGTTGTGTTTATGAATGTAAATGTAAAGAATAAATTATTGATCAGTGTCTATTGTTTGTGGAGAGTCCAGAAACTGGACTTCCACAACTGGAAGATGTATTTGACATTATTACTATGGAGCACCTCACCAAAAGTAAAAGCAAAACAAACAAACACAAAAAAATTCCATCTGCTTACAGACCATTTTGATGCACATCTTCAAAGGGTCTACTTAACAGGTCCATATATCAGAATTTAATAATCCATGAGATAAGCATCAAATAATCATAATAATACTTCTGTATCCAGGTGGAAGTTGCATATCTATTTCTTCTATCCTCCATCTCTCCAGTACTCAGCCTACTGGCTTGTGTTTAGGGAATTACTGAGGAAATGTACATGGCTGTGTGTATGTATTTTTTGTGTGCATTTATGCATGTGTGTGGTGTAGATGTATGTGTGTGTACTATCCATTCTTGCATTTCTGTATTTTGGCAGTGATAGCATATTAGGTAAAAACTATCTCTGATGGGAAGATGCATAGTATATGTTGTGAGTTGTAAGCATTTCACTCACTAATGAGTTTAATAATACTATTGGGTGTATTCTTCTTGCCAGACTCCCTATGCATGCTAATTTTGGTAACATATCATATTTTTCTCTGGCTCAGTGGGATTAGCTGGGAAATTACAGCATCCATCAACAATTTGTTCCCCTAGGTATAGTTTGGTAGCTCTGTCTACTTCAGTTCCAGCCCACGTCACACCTGCTTGATGTATATTTATAAACTAATTCCTCTCTAGATCATTCTTACTGATCAGCACAAGGAAAAATGGTAGGATTTTTCTTTCATGTTTGTTGTATCAGCATATCTTTCAGATGGTTCTTATCCTTCTAGTGAAAACAGGAGGGTTCTTAGCACTGTACTATATGCTTTGTATTCTCTTGATACTTGTCCATTTATTTTTAAATAAACTTTAAAGGTGAGCTATGGCAAACTTACAAAACTGCACACATTATAGCATATAACTTTATAAATTTTCACAAGTTACTACCTCCTGAAGAATAAATAATATTACTGGTCCCCTCACCTTTAATTCTTTTATATCTCACCCTAGGTACTATTCTTTATTCCTACCTAAAGATAACCAATGTTCAGATTTCTAATGCCATGAATTGGTTTTACTTGCTTTTAAATTTTAGATTATTGGAAGCACATAATATGCATTAATGTTTTCTTTGGTTGTTATTCTTGTTCAAAAGTATGTAGTAGCTTATAATTTTGGAGCATAATATGTTCTTTTCTATATGGTCTTGAAGTCTTGTTTTAGCAACCTTTGTCTAATCAAAGGTGATGACAGTTTTGTGCTTTGGGTCTAGGATGTTCCCCAAAGCCTCATAGGCTCAGAGGTGGGGCTGGTGGAAGATGACTGGATTATAGAGGTTCTACTCTATAGCTGAGTTTCTGTTAGGATGTATGGCCTGGTTAGAAGGGGCAGGCCACTGGGGGCCTGACCTGGAAGGGAATATCTCTCTCCCTGGCTCCTTCCTTCTCTCTCTACTTCCTGGCTATCATGAGGTACACAGCTTTCTTCCACCCAGGCCCTTCTACCATGCTGCTGACCATGAAAGGACTAAAACTCCTGAAATGTGAGCCAAAATAAACCTCTGCCCCTGTAAGTTATAGGTGTCTGGTATATTGTTGCAGCAACAAGGAAAGTGGCTAAGGCAAGAGTATTTCCTTTAGAAATCTTATGTTTTACATTCATATTTACAACTACAACATACCTGGCATTTGTTTTCTTGCATGGTGTGCAGTAAAGTGTCAAGACATTTTTTTTCATATCTGAAAAGATTTTTCATTCCTCACTCTTTTAATCATAAATCTGTTGTCTGAATATGTACGAGTTTCTACTGGACTCTCTTCTGTGTCTGTTGTAAAATTTTGTCTTCTGGGTCAATCTTTTCATGACTACAGGTGTATAAGGCCTAATATCTACTAATGTATCATGATTATATTGACTGTCCCTGGCTCTTTTACATCTCTATGCAAATTTTAGAATTATTTTATCTGTTTTAATAAGAGTAAGAATAAGTAACAATAATGAAAAAGGATGTGGTTTTTTTTTAAATTCACCCTTTTATTTATTTACTTTTTGGTACCAGGGATTGAACTCAGGACCTTGTGCTTGTGAGGCAGGCAGCAGAACCACTGAGCTAAATCCCTAGGATGTGATTTTTATTAGAATTACTTTGAGTGCATAGGAAAACTTATGGACAGTTATCATGTGTGCAATTTGATGTCTTTCATTCTATGAACATGGGATATCTTTCTACTTATTTAAGGTCTTTTATCTCAATAATATTTTAAGACTCTCTAATTGTGTATAGTGTGTATGTATAGAAGAAGCCTTTCATATATTTCATTAGATTAAGTCCTAGGTATATAATTTTTAAAATGCTAATATAATTTCATTTACTTATTTTTTGATGTTAGTATATAGAAATAGAAACAATTTTCTTATGCAATTATTGAAGCTAGAAGCCTTGCTAAGTTCACTTATACATTCTAATTTTATAGAGGTTTCCTTTTTATTTTTTATTTTGGGACAAGGTCTCACTACATTGCTCAGGCTGGCCTGGAACATGTGATGTTTCTGCCTCAGCTGCCTGAGTAGCTAGGATTACAGGTATGCAATACCACACCCAGTTAAAGATTTTTTTTTTCTAGTTTACTATATGCAACAAATCATCCATGAATAATTATTTCTTTCTAATTCTCATACCTTTATTTCTTTTCTTATCTTACAGCATTGTCTTGAACTTGCAATAAAATATTGACTAGAAATGCCATTAGGGGGAAAAAAAACTTCATCTTATGTTCGGTCTTAGATTTTAATTTTATTACTAACTTTTAATGATTGCTACAGTATTTCTATTGCTACTTTTTATCAGTTAGGAAAGCCCTCTTTTATTCTATGTTAAGATTTTTCAACTTAAGTGGGTGTTGAATTTTATCAAATTGCAAATATTTTGTGCATTTATT
This sequence comes from Heterocephalus glaber, assembly GCF_053883595.1. Classification (NCBI taxonomy): domain Eukaryota; kingdom Metazoa; phylum Chordata; class Mammalia; order Rodentia; family Bathyergidae; genus Heterocephalus; species Heterocephalus glaber. Next base: position 12,188,477 of record NW_028258320.1, on the reverse strand, counting down.
TAGATGATCATTTGCCTTTTCCCCTTTATTCTATTATTGTTGTAAATGGCATTGATTTTTAAATAGATTTTATTGTGGGGGAAAATTTTAGGGTTACTGCAAAATTAAACAGGAAATACAAAAGAGAGTTCTCAGATACCCCTATCCCCTCATAATCACAACCCCCTGCACTGTTGTAACTTTGATGAGTCTACACTAACCCATCATTATTACCAAAAATCTGTTGTTTACACTGGACTCTACTTTAGGTTCTGTACATTTTATGGGGTTTGGAAAATGTATAATGACATTAATCTACTAATATAGTATCAAACATATAGTTTCATTGTCCTAAAATTTTTCTTTGCTCTGCTTATTTATCCACTTCCCAACTCCAAGCCCTGGTTTTACCTTTTCCAGAATGTGATATAGATACTTAGAATCATACAGTTTGTGTAGTCTTTTCAAATTGACTTCTTTCACTTAGGAAAATTCATTTAATTTTCCTGCATGTGTTTTTAGATATGAATGAATAATATTCATTGTCTGGATACAACATAGGAGTATATTTATACATTACCTACTGAAGGACATCTCAGTTGCTTTCACTTTTGGTGGCTTATTAGTAAAGCTACTATAGGACCGGGGATTTAGCTCAGTAGTGCCACCGCCTTCCTCGCAAGCACAAGGTCCCAAGTTCAATCCCCAGTACCAAAAATAAATAAATTAATAAATAATAATAATAATAATAATAAAGCTACTATAAAAACACTACTATACAGGTTTTTGTGAGTATATAACTTTTCAATTCATTTGACTAACTATCAAGGAGAACAGTCGATGGATCATATGGAAGGAGAATCTTTTACATTCTCATCAGCAGTGACTGAGAGTTCCTGTTATTCTCCGTCGTGGCAGCGTTTGGTATTGTCAGTGTGCTGGATTTCGGCCATTCTAGCAAGTGTGCAGTTCTGGGATCTCCTTGTGTTTTAATTTGCAATTCCCTAATGACATATGATGTTGAGCATCTTTCCATATGCTTATTTACCATCTATCTGTCTTCTTTGGAGGAGTGACTGTTCAGATCTTTTGCCCAGTTTTTAAAATTGATTTTTTTATATTGAGATTTCAGTGTTCTTTGTATATTTGTTATAACAGTCCTAGATCTGATATACATTTTTTTTTTTTTTTGAAAATGTTTTTCCCAGTATTTTAAACATTAAAGCTAGCATTCCTGGAATTTATCCAGTTTGATTGTAAATACAGAATTGATTAGTTAACATTTGATTAAAATTTTTGAGTTTGTACTTATACAAAAGATTGTCCTGAAACTTTTCTTTGTGGTAATTCTCTTGTTATATCAGTGTCAAATTTTACTAGCCACATAAAAGAAGTCAGGAAATTTTTGTTCTTACTATCCTTGGAAAGATTTCATTTAAGATTATTGCTATTTTCTAAATGTTTAGAAAATTTCATGGCTAAAACTTTCCAGACCTGAAGCCTTCCTTGTGAAAAGAGTTTTAACTATACATTTAATTTCTTTAAAACAGGCCTATTATATTTTTATTATGTCAATTTTGTTAAATTGTGTTGTTCAGGGATTTTAAAAACTCCATTCAATTGTCAAGTTTATTTGCATAGAACTTTTTTCAAGATATTCTCTCATCAATTTATTAGGCACTGTATTAATGACCCCTTTTTCATTTTTGATACTGTAATTGGTACCTGCTTTCATTTTCTCTTGAGTAGTCTCAGCCCTATCTCCTCTACAGGACATATCATTTTATAAATTCTCTCAAAAAATTTTGTCTTGGGCTGGGGATTTAGCTCAGTGGTTTCGCCGCCTGCTATGCAAGCGCAAGGACCCGAGTTTGATCCCCGGAACCAAAAAAAAAAAAAAAGAAATTTGTCTTTTTTATTTTAATGTACTTTTCGCTTCTCTCATTATCTTTTATTCTACTAAGTCCTTCCTTCCACTTTCTTCAGTTTTACTTGCTGTTTTTTAATTTCTTAAAATGGACAATTAAATTCCTGATTTTTAGCCTTCTTGCTTTTCTAACACATGTGTTTAAGAATATGTATTTCCCTCTAAGTTATGAGTGTTATATTTGGATAATCATCTACTCTAAGAGGTTTTCTACTTTATATTGTGATAGTTTGGACTTTTAAGTTATTTAGAAGTAAATTGCTAAATTTCTAAGCACTTAAGGATCTATCTTTCTTTCTTTCTTTCCTTTTTTTATTCCTTCCTTCCTTTCTATTTCTTAGTTATCTTTTGTTAATGACTTTAGTAATTCTGTTCTGGTCAGAGAATTTACTCTGCATAAGTCAGCTTTCCAAATTTATTAACACTTGCCTGATGTGTTTAATGTAGATGAACGTTCTATGTTGTGCAATGTCTAGTCTATAATACTCATGAGCAATATTATTCATTTTTATATGTGTATATGATCAAATTTGCTAATTATTTCGTTCAAAATTATTACAGCTTCAATTTTTATCATGCACTTCTTTTACTTTAAGAGCCATGTTAAAGCCTCCCTCTGTGCTGGGTGTGGTGGTACACATCTGCAATCCCAACCTGGGCGATTCAGTGACTCACTGAAACCCTGTCTCAAAATTAAAAAAAAAAAATTAAAGGGCTGGGGATGTAGCTCAATTGAAAGGCCCTGGATTCAATCTCCAGTACCTAAAAAACAAGCAAACAAAAAAACCCACTTATCATGATTGTGAAATTGCCCTCTCATTTTTTTTTAACTTGTGATTCTGTTCTTTCTTTTACTTTTGAAGCTAACTTATTTGATAAATAAAAATGAAGAATTTTTATATCTTCCTGAAACATGACATTTTTTTTCATTTTAAAACTATAGTTTAGTTGTGTTCCTTTCCTTAAAGTCTAATTTTCTGGGTATTGGTAAACATATACCCTCTCTTAGGGTTAATACTTATATTATGTGCTTCCTCCATTTCCTTACTTAACAAATTCTCTAGCCCTTATATTTAATATGTGTTTCTTGTCATCATACTTTTAATTCATTCTGAGATCCTTGCTTTTATACGAGTGTTTCACTTTTAATATGTGACCTCTTCGTCAGCATTTGATGTATTTGTCTTCTGACTCATTCTCTTTTTCTGAATCATCTCTTCAGTTGTATCTGATCTCATGTAGTTTAAACTAGTATGTTTTCAGCCTTGAATTTTCATTTGATTCTGCTTAATAGTTTTCAGTCCTTTGCTGAAATTCCCCATTTTCCCTCTAACATCTTTAAAAATGGTTAATATTTTCAAGCCCATGGCTAAAGGTCCAATTTCTGGCTGTCTTGGAGCCCTATACCTGATTGACTGGCTGATCAGATTTGGGGGCATTCGATCTTGTCCTTTGGTATGTCAAATGATATTTCATACCTGACACTCGATACAGAAATTATAGAGAAAATATGAGGCTCTGAAAAGTGTCATTTTTCTCCAGTGAGGAATTACTTGTTTCTAAGAGGCGGATAAGGGGTACGGAAAGATCACATAAGTACAATTATGAATTGAGCCCATGAGAAACTGGAAACAAACTTTGTGAGGGCAGATCTATTTCTAGATACCTCTCTACCTGTACTATAGTTTTATGAGGTTCCAATGTAAAGTCTGCGATGTCCATGTGGGCCTTTTCTCCTTGGTGTACCCTAAATCTAATTTTGTCCCTCAAAACCTTATAGGACTATGTGAAGTTTGGTTCAGCTACTCAGCCTCTTAATGGCAACTGGAGCATTGAAAGATCTAGCATGCAGAAAAATAGCACCGAGTGCTGGGCACAGAATTTTGTTATTTCCATCTTTCCAGGCTCTCAGCTTCCCCTATTCTCATTGCCTTACTAGCTCTCTGAGGCTTTCAAATAAAATTTCCTATGCACTTTCTCCTCAGCATTTCTAGTTTTTCTCAATGGAAGCATTGGTCAGTAACCAGCTAGTCTACTTCATTGTCACAGATATCAAATTATTTTATTTGCACTGTACATATCCTAAACTTGAGTCTAAATGATCAGAATTAATAAATGCAATTGTGAAGAAACAGCTTCAACAGTTTTCTCAGTGTGTCTAAATATAAGACATAAAGCTAAGCATTTTTCTTCTCAGACCCTTATTTCATTTCTTGCTCCAGGGTACTTGTCAAAGAAATCTTGATAAGAAAGTATTAATTCTTAAGGTGAAACTCTTCCTAGGGGATAAATGTATTTTATTAATAGAGCTATTTTGATGGTCAGCAGCTTTGACAAGAATATCTATCTTGAAAGAAAAGAAGTGGCAAATTTGCTTGGTTCTCAGTAAAACTACAGGGACATCTTCCCATACACAGAGAGCCAAATTTGTCTTTGAATCTCCTCTTTGCATCTGAAGCTTTGCCTCTTTCCAGTGCATTTGTAGCAAGTTGTTTCTTCAAAAGTAAAGGTACTTGCCTTCTTGAATTTCTACAGTGAGTTGAAAAATTAACCATATAACTCTATCCTGCCCATAAGCTAGGCCTATCCATAGCCCTTGGAGCAAATGCTATTTTATGTAATAATAGTCAGGGGGAAAAAGAAATATTTTTTTTCTTTTATAGCAAGTACAAAAACCTCCATAAAGATAAGGGATTTAACAAAGAAAAATTGAGTCACTTATTGTTTGACCTGGTGAAATTCATTTGACTCCTATTAGCCTGGATTTCTTCTTTGACAAATTACACATGACAATCATATACTTTTCATGAGGTTGTTGGGAGGATTGTATGAAATAGTGCATGTGTTTATTGATTAAATGAGTGGTTTTTCAAATTTAAAAGGGGGTTTGAAGTAAAATAATTACTTAAAAATTACTGAATCTGAAGTTCTGTCTAAAGGGAAAGGAACTGTTTAAAACTTAATTGCTGCTGGTGTTTGCTAGGAGATTGCAATTCTTTCTTGACACAGATCTAAATCTCACGTCCTAACTTGACTAGGTTTCTCTCATTGCTCTAGTGTCTGTTTTTATGAAGCAGTGGACTTTAGTCATCTAAGGAGGTGTTATATGAAGCCAGTGACTACCAGTTATTTTCCCACATACAGAGTCAGAGTCACAGAGGTGAGAGGATATGTCCAAGACTACACCTGGGGTCTCCTGCATTCTAGGCCTGGAGGAAGAACGTCTCAGAGTATGCTCTGGTTCCTAGATAGGCAGAGAGGCTCTTTGTGAACCCAGGTCCGGGCCCACTTAGATGAAGTCCTCTTCTGGATTTCAGTGACTTTCTCCTCCATTACATTACTGTATCACAGCTTTCTTTTCTGTTTCCTGCGACAGTGTCAATGGCTGTGGATCACTAAAAGTGACTTTTGGCATTGAAAAATCTAAAGAGCTACCCTGTGTGAGATTGTAGTCTGAGGACCAGGAGGAATAACAATCGCAGCTCATGTTAGGAAGTTTATTCTTTACAGTCTGTATTTTCCCATGTCACTGACCTACACACTACTGTGAAACAGGTTGAACTGTGACAGTAACTATAATTGGCACTCATTGAGTGCATTTTATTTGCAAAATTTCTTCCATTTATTTTCTTGTAATTTCATTCATATAATAATCCTTCAGTAGACAACATCATTACCCATTTTTAAAAAGGGCAGGTGGGGCACCGAAGGCAAAGAATTTGCTTAAGATCATGAAGCTAAAAACATGGGAGTCAATTTTCCAGGCCAGTTTGTTATCCAATGCCATGGCCTTTTCACAATACAGAGAGATTGTGGCATAGGAGCTATAGCAACTACAAGAGGTGCTGGAGTCAGGCACAGATTTTTAATCTTTTGAACCAGAGCCCAACTCTCTCTGCTGACCATAGAATTTTATCTTGCTGAGTATCTCAGCTTTTAGAAATAGTTATTTTGTGAACTATTTCAAAAGATACTTGAGATATAGGAAGTGGGGATGCAGCACAGTGAACTCAACAGTCCACGGTAGCCAATCTGAAATTCTCACCTCTGAGAGTTACCATTTCTACTATACATGGATCACTATCAAATTTACTGAATGCCAACATCAGATTATGTAAGATTTTATTTCCAATTTAGAACAAAGAGCCTAGATCTCTTTGTGGCTTCGCTATCAACATCAGCATTATTTTTTAGCCACCAGTATAAGAGATGCAACTCTGAGTTAGTAGAATATTAAATGAGAGGCAATTTGGACACCTAATTTCTTACTCTTCTCTGTGCTTCTTATGGCTGAGCCAAAGCACTCATGTTATAAGACTAAGGCAGTTTCTGGAGCTTAGAAGGCTTTAACTGTTTATTTATTTTTTTTCTTTTTGCATCTTTGCATATTCTCTTGGTTCTTATTTTTTCCCCCTTCCCCCGCCCTCTCTCAACCCTTCCATCCCTCCCTATTTACAGAGAATTTGTTTCCTATTTTTCATTTTCTCGTATTAATTCCATTCCCTTCTTTCCTTTTCCCTACCCTTCCCACTTCTCCTTCCCCTTTGCCCCTTTTCTTCCTATTTCATATTATCTGTTATACCTTTTAGTCCTTAATTACACTTTCAGTTTCTTACATTAGAGAAACTATTCGGTATTAACACATGTGTGTCCTATTTATTTCACTTAAGAGTATGGCCTCAGTGTGCATTCATTTAGCAATAAATGTCTCTAATTTCTCATTTTTTTATGGCTGAGTAGCACTCCATTTTATAAAAGAACCACATTTTCTTTATCCAGTCTCCAGTTGATGGGCATTTGGGCTGATTCCAAGTTTTAGCTATTACAAACTGTGCTGCTATGAACATGGGTGCACATGTAGCAATGTGGTATGATTCGTTTAATTCTTTGGGGAAGATCCCCAGCAGTGGAATAGCTGGGTCAAATGGGACTTCCAGTCCTAGTTCTTTGAGGTATCTCCATACTGATTTCCACAGTGGTTGCCCCAGTCTGCACTCCCACCAGCAGTGGAGCAGGGTTCCTCTTTCCCCACAGCCCTACCAGCATTTGTTATTGGTTGATTTCTTGATAGCAGCCATTCTTTCTGGGGTGAGATGGAATTTCGGCATTGTTTTCATTTGCATCTCTCGAATGACCAGTGATGTTGAACATTTTTTTATATGTTTATTTACCATTTCTACTTCTTTTTGTGAGAAATGTCTGTTCATTTCAGATGCTCATATTTGGATTGGGTCTTTAAATTTGGGAGGTCTAATTTTTTAAAGTTCTTTATAGATTTGAGATATTCGACCTTTGAGGAATAGCAGGTGAAAACTTTTTCCCACATTGTGGGTTGTCTCTTCACACTGCTGGTGGTTTCTCTTGCTGTGCAGAAGCTTTTTAGTAAGAAGAGATCCCACTTGTTGACTGATTGTGCTAGTTCACGGGCAACTGAGATTTTGTTCATAAAATCTTTTCCTACACCAATGTCTTCTAAGAGTTCTACCTAACATATGTTCCAGCTGATTCAGCATTTCTGTTTTAATATTTAGATATTTAATCCATTTAGATTTTATTTTATTTTTCCCCATTAAGTTTATTGGTACATTTTAGGTATAAAATACAGTTATAAACATCATTGGGATCTTATTTTTTCCCCTTCCCCTGCCCTCCCTTTACCACCTCCACCCTTCCCTGTTTGCAAAGACTTTGTTTCCATTTTTTTCCTTTTCTCATATTTTTTTCTTTTCCCTTCTTTTCTTTCCCCTACCCCTCCCACTTCCCCTGCTCCTATAGACCTTTACTTCCTATTACACAATATCAGTTATACATTTTTAAAATTACAGTATCAAGATCTAGGAGACATTACCACCGATTTTACAGAATTTAAAAGGACATAGAAAGCATATTACAAAAATCTGTTTTGAAATAAATTTGACAACTAGAAGAAGTATCTTGGAAGAAAAATTAATGAAATTGACTCTGGAGGAAATTTAAAATTTGAATAGCACCTATTAAAGAAAGTGTATTCCTAGCTTGAAAACCTACCTATATGACAGCAACAGGCTCATATACATTTTAACTGATAAATTATATCAAACATTTAAAGCAGATAAAAGAAGGAACATTTCTCCCCTCATTTTAAGAACTCAACATTGTGCTAATCCTAAAACTGGATAAAGATAATAGAAGAAAAAAGAATGAACATAGAAATTTGTTTAACCAAACAAACTATTAGAAGTCAGATCTGGCAGTATGTAGAAAATGGTTTTATTATAGGGATGGTAGTTTTGGTTCAGCACTGGAATATCCACCCCCAGAAGTCATCATTTTAACAGAGGAAAGGAAAAAGCCATATGATCCTGTCACTAGTTGGAGAAAAAGTATTGCACTAAATTCTCCAGGTGGTCATGGTAAAAGCTGTCAGGAGACTAGAAGTAGAACAGAACCTTCTCAACAGATTAAAGACATGTACTCCATACTTCCAGCAAAAACGCATTATATGAATGGAGAAGATACAATGCTTTCTCCCTAAGGTGGGGAACAAGGGCAGATATGCCTACTCTTCAGGTGTCCATTAAACTTTGAAACATGGGCCTAAACCAAAATAGTCTGGCAATAAAATGACACAATTAGGGTAGGATTGGCAAGATAGAAGCAAAATCTTTATATGTAGATGAAGTGATCATCTACAAAGAAAATACTAAGAAATCTCTAGGAGCCCCTAGAACTTGTATTTGAATTTAGCAGGATTAGAAAACACAAGGTGTATATAAAAATTCAGGTTTATGTATACTTGCTATGAATGAAAAATTGGATATTGAAATTTAAAAGGTATGTAGGAGTACAAAGAAAAGTAAAACAAACAAAAAAAGAACAGTGTTGGAAGACATTAATACCTATCAGACATGTTGTTCTTCTTTGCATCATCTAGTAGCTGCTTGATTGATTTCTCATGGTCCCTTACAATTTTAAAGAAATTTTTCTTTTCCTGGTCACTAATTGCAATCTTATCTTCTATATCTGAAATTCTATCCTCACATTGGCTCATTTTGCTTTGTAAACTGTCAATGGAGTTTTTAATCTCCTGGAAATCTGTTTGCATCTGTTTTATGGATTCCATTTGTTTTCTGTGTTGGAATTCCATCATGTTCCTTAGCTCCTCTGTTTTTAATCTGTGTCCTCTCTAGATTTATTAATCATGTTTTTCACTATGGGCAAAATCTTTGCTGTTACGTGTCTTCTCATTTCCATGGAGGGGGGTGGTGTGCTGCTGCCACCAGCACTGCTCACCTCCTCTGCCGTAGGAGCAGTGGAATGGCGGTGGGGGAGCCTCCTCCTGGGCGCTAGGATTGGCTCCTAATCCATTTAGATTTTAGTTTAGTGCATGGTGAGAGATATAGGTCTAGTTTTAGTCTTTGGCAAGTTGAAACCCAATTTCTCCGGCACCATTTATTAAAGAGGCTATCTTTCCTCCAGTGAGGGTGTTTGGCTCCTTTGTTGAAGATGAGGTGGCTGAGTGTGTCTAGAGTTTTTTCTGCAACTTCTAATTTGTTCCACTGGTCCTTACCTCTGTTTCTTTGCCAGTACCATGCTGTTTTTATCACAGTAGCTTTGTAGTATAGTTTCAAGTTATAATACCCCCGTCTCTGTTACCTATAATTGCTTTTGATATTCTGGGTCTCTTCTTGTTCCAAATGAATTTTTTGGATTGTTTTCTCAAGGTGCGTGAGGTATGCTGCTGGGATTTCAATTGGGATTGCATTGAATCTATATAGCAGTTTTGGAAGTATGGCCATTTTCACTATGTTGATCCTTCCTACCCAGGAGCAAGGGATGTCTGTCCATTTTCTGATATCCTTTTCAATCTCTCTTTGCAGAGTGCTATAGTTTTCAGAGAAGAGGTGTTTGATTTCTTTTGTTAGGTTGATTCATAGGTATTTCAGTTTTTTGGATGCTACTGTGAAAGGAATTGTTTGCTTTATTTCTCTCTCAGTGAGTCTGTCATTTGTGTAGAGGAAAGCTATTGATTTTTGTGTGTTGACCTTGTAACCAGCCACTTGACTGAATTTGGTTATTAAGTCTAGAAGACTTTTGGTGGAGTTCTTGGGGTCTTCTATATAGAGTATCATGTCATCTGCAAATAATGACAATTTGACTTCATTTCCTATTTTTATTCCTTTTATTTCTTTCTCTTGTCTAATTGCCGAGGCTAATGTTTCCAAAACTATATTGAACAAGAGTGTTGATAGTGGACATCCTTGCCTTGTTCCTGATTTTAGTGTGAAGGATTTCAGTTTTTGACCATTTAATATGATATTGGCTGTTGGTTTTTCATAGATGGCTTCTATCAGTTTGAAGTAGAGATCATCTATTCCAATTTTTTGTAGGGTTTTTATCATAAATGCATGTTGGATTTTGTCAAATGCTTTTTCTGCATCTATGGAGATAATCATATGGTTTTTGTCCTTGGCGCTATTGATATAGTGTATTACACTGATTGATTTTCGTATATTGAACCATCCCTGCATCCCTGGGATGAATCCCACTTGATCAGGGTGTATGATCTTCTTGATGATCTTCTGCATTCTGTTTGCCATTATCTTATTAAGGATTTTTGCATCAATGTTCATTAGTGAGATTGGCCTATAGTTCTCTTTTTCGGTTGGGTCTTTCTCTGCTTTGGGGATCAAGGTGATGCTTGCTTCCAGGAATGAATTTGGGAGTATTGCTTCCCTTTCAATTTCATTGAAGAGTTTCAACAGTAGTGGCAGCAGTTCCTCTCTAAATGTCTTGTAGAATTCAGCAGTGAAGCCATCAGGGCCTGGGCTTTTCTTAGTTGAGAAGTTTTTAATTATGTTTTCAATTTCATTGGTTGATATTGGGATGTTTAGAATTTTTAGGTCTTCTTCATTCAACTTTGGTAATTCATACTTATCTAGGAATCTGTCCATTTCTTTGGTGTTTTCCATCTTACTGGCATATAGGTTCTGGAAGTAGGTATTGATGATCCTCTGGATTTCTGCTGGCTCCATTGTAATTTCATCCTTTTCATTTCCAATTGCATGGATTTGGGCCATTTCTTTCCTTTTTTTGATAAGATTGGCTAAGGTTTTGTCAATTTTGTTGATTCTTTTGAAGAACCAACTCTTGGCTTCATTGATTTTTTGTATCATTCTCTTAGTCTCCATTGCATTGATTTCTGCCCTGATATTTATAATTTCCTCCTTTCATCAGCGTTGGGTTTGTTCTGCTCTTCTTTTTCTAGAAGCTTGAGGTTCAGCATCAGATTGTTTAATTGGGCTTGCTCTGTTTTCCTAATATGAGTATTCAGTTGTATGAATTTCCCTCATAAGACTGCTTTCATTTTGTCCCATAGATTCTGATATGTTGTATTGTCATTGTCATTTAATTGAAGGAACTGTCTGATTTCTTCTTTAATTTCCTCTGTGACCCATTGGTTATTCAGAAGTGTGCTGTTCAATTTCCATGTGTTTATGAAATTTTTTTAGTTTCTTTTGGTATGGATCTCCAATTTCATCGCACTATAGTCTGATAATATAAAGGGGATAACTTCAATTCCTTTGCACTTACCTAAGCATGTTCTATGAGTGAATATTTGGTCTGTTTTGGAGAACAACCCATTTGCAGCTGAAAAGGATGTGTATTCTGATTTTGTGGTGTGATACACTCTGTATATATCTGTTAAGTTCATTTGTTCAAGAGTTTGATTGAGTTCTAGTATTTCATTGCTTGTTTTTTGTCTAGTAGATCTATATATTTATGACAAATGGTATTGAGGTCCCCCACTACTATTGTATTAGTCCTTATATGATTTTTTGTTTGTTTGGGGGTTTTTTTGGTACCGGGGATCGAACTCAGGTCCTTGCGCTTGCGAAGCAGGCGGCGGAACCACTGAGCTAAATCTCCGGCCCCCCTTATGTGATTTTTCATGTCCGTTAGTATTTGTTTTATATAGTTGGGTACACTAGTGTTTGGTGCATATATGTTTATGATTGTCATCTCTTTCTTTTGGATTGTTCCATTTACAAGGGTGTAGTGTCCTTCTTTGTCTCTCTTAATCAGTGTGGGCTTCAAATGCACTTTGTCTGCAAAGAGGATAGCTACTCCTCCTTTTTTTCAAGTTCTGTTACATGGAGTATTGTTTTCTACCCTTTTACTTTCAGTCTATGAATTTCTTTCTGAATTAAGTGTGTTTCTTGTATGCAGCATATTGTTGGATCTTGCTTCTTGACCCATTCTACCAGTCTATTTCTTTTGATTGGTGAGTTGAGACCACTAACATTGATGGTTATAATTGATATGTATTGAGTTATCATTGTCATTACTTTTTCTTTTTGTTGGATTCTCTCCCTTTGCTTTTAATTTCTTGTCATGCTTGGTGGATCCATTCTTCTGGGCTTCCTGGGGTTGTGATCCTCGTTGTCTTTTTCTAGGATTTTGTCTAAAATTTTTTAGAGTGCTGGCTTGATATTCATGAAGTTCCTAAGGTGCACTTTGTCATGAAAGTATCTTATTTCTCCGTCAGTTTTGAAAGATAGTTTTGCAGGGTACATCAATCTGGATTGGAGGCTGTTTTCCTTTAGGGTTTGAAACACATCAGTCCAAGGTCTTCTTGCCTTGAGTGTTTGCGTTGAGAAGTCTGCTGTGATTCTGATGGGCTTTCTTTTGTATGTGATTTGTTTCTTTTCTCTAACTGCTTGTGGAATTCTGTTCTTCTGTTGGGTTTCTAGAATCAACAATTATATGGCTATGTGTAGATTTTTTTTGATCAAGGCTAGTTGGAGTCCTATATGCCTCATTTATCTGTATGTCAAGTTCTTTTCCCCTGTTTGGGAAGTTTTCTGCCATCACTTCTCTGAACAGTTTTCTTTATATCATCTGCACTCTCTCCTGTTTCTTCATTGACTCCAATCAGTCTTGTGTTATTCTTTGCCTCATCTAGCAGCTGCTGGATTGCTTTCTCATGGTCCTTTACCATTTTAAAGCAATTTTTATTTTCCTGGTCACTAATTACAATCTTATCTTCTACATCTGAAATTCTGTCCTCACATCAGCTCATTCTGCAGCATAGACTTTCAGTGGAGTTTTTAATCTCCTGGAAATCTGTTTGCATCTGTTTTACAGTTTCCATTTATTTCCTGTGTTGGGATTCCATCATGTTCCTCAGCTCCTCTATTTTTCATCTGTGTCCTCTCTAGATTTATCAATCATGTCTTGCATTATGGGCACAATTTCTGCTGTTATGTGAGAAATGTTTCCTGCTTTCATTTTTTCCAGATCCTCTTTCCTTGCTAGTTCGGGGAGTCCAAGTGGTTGAGTATCAGATTGTTCCATCTCATTTCCCTTTGGGGTTGCTGTAGGTGATCTGGAAGTCTGGTTCTGAGGATTGTTTACATGTCTTCTCATTTCAACAGGGTGTGGGGGGGTGCTATTGGCACCCATGAGGCTCACCTCCTCTGTGCTGGGAGTGGTGGTAGGTTGGCCTGGAAGCCTCCTACTCTGCACTGGGAGCTGTGGCTCATTGACTTGGAAGTCTCCTCTGTGCTGGGAGCTTTGGCACCTTGACCTGGAAGCCTTCTCTGCGCTGGGAGCTGTGGCCTGTTTCTTTTCCCTTATTGAATTACTTCTTCAGATGGGAGGTGGTGAAGATGAGAATCTAGGAGGCAGCCTGTCCTGGAATGTAGTAATGTTTTCAATGGCTCTTATACCTATCTTTCAAAGCTCATAAGACTCTCCTAAAGTAGACAGTGTGCCCAGAGCCTCAGCTTTAATATTGGCTCAAGCCCATCTGTGGAGGCTGCCATGATTTTGATTTCTTGATGACTCATCATAGACCCATGCATCCCAGTATCCGTTCCAGGCCTCTCATTAAATATGACAAGGCTGGAAGACAGAGCAACTAGGCCCAGATTTCTTTCTCTGAAGCTTCTTTCTTGCAGAATTGCTGCTATAGAACTTCTTCCTGGCCCCTTAGTATAAGAGTCACCTGAAGTGAATAAGGAAAGTAAAAGTGCTGAAGGTACAAAGAAGAGAAGGACCAAATAGTTGTGTATCTTAGCAGTACACAAAAATCCTCACATGAATCTGACGGTGAAAATTCAAATAACTTGGTATATCTGAACAAAGAAACCACACTTAAGGATGTAATATCTTAGCAAGATAAGGCTCTGGTGGTGAGGTCAAGGAAAAGAAAGGGTGAGAATTTGAGAAGGGGTTGAGGGTGGGAGAAGTTTTAATCTCTTAGCAAATTGATCCATTTGTATCCCTTTACTTTGCAGCCTTAAGCCCTTCTCATTTCAGCTGCTGGGAAATAGACTGAAACCTTGGTGTTAGATGGGGAGAATAATACTGTCAAGTATACACACGCTCACGCACACTCATGCTCTCACACACACCAGCATATCATCTCCCTCCTTTAAGGCTGCCAACTAGTTCTCTCATCATCCACAAAAACTCCAAAGTAAAAATGTTAGGGAGTTTAAAGAAAAGTTACAGCTGCCAAACCAAAGTTGCATTATTTTTTAAGAAAAAAAACAACATGATGTCATGGAGTTACCTCACCTTTAGTGCAGCCAAGCGAATAATGTGTACTGAGCTTTCTATCATGTACCATTATAATTAGCTCTGTCAGGCCTTAGCCCTGCAACCCTCATGCAGATAATATGATAATATGTCTTCATAACCAAGTGACCTTACATGCACAATATTTCTCCCCTTATGAAGATTGCATGTCAATAAAGTAATTGAGTCTCAGAGGCTGCAGCGAGGGAAGATTTAGATGATTGGACGTGGAGAGCAGTGATGTATGACCATTATTATTCCTCTTGTCAGGGAGGCTCATACAAGCGAGGATGGCCAGAAGATGACAGGGATGATGGGTTGCGTTTCATTAAAAAAAATATTGCTGTTAATCACCACTCTATTCTTTTCAAAGTCACTGAGGAAAGAAACTCTTTTTTCATTTTAGCTCACGCTGAACGTGTGGGATGGGAGCACATCCTAAGATTTCTAACGTAAGCTCCCCTGCATGGTATCTTTCTTCAGTTGCAAAGAGGCTAAATTAAGATTTTAATTAATAGATCTGCAGTGGGGAAATGGGCAGGGACCGCCTGACTTCTCAGCTCAGCTCCTCATGCAGCTGAGGCGCCTGCCTGCCAAGATAGAAGTGCGTTTTCTCTCCCTTCCCAGCGTTGAGCGAAGCATGCTTACCAGCTCTATATAAAGAAGGCCAGTGTGAGAGAACAAAATTTGAGGCAACTATTTTTACTTGAATTAATTTGTTTGGACAGTTTTAACACTTGGAACATTTATATTTCCATACTTTGTAAAAGCAAACATGCTGTTTCTCTAGCTGTAAATTTATCTTATGATATCATAACAGCTGGAAACTTGTAGCCTGGTAGGATTTCGTTTCATATTTAAACAGCTTGAGAAATGTCGGAAACGGGAAACAAGGTGTATTTCCCCCGCCCATCTCTGAGTGTTCTCAGCTCTGTGCTAGGCTGCCCTAGGAGTGTTGGCAGGAGCATGCAGAAGGCTAGAAGGCTCCAGGATTTCTATTAGCACGGTGTTGTTAGTTGCTGCACACACCCCCGCACCCCCGCCAGCGTGCAGCCCCCCCCCGCCCCCAACAGTAAACACACTTCCCGCAGATGCTGAAGACACACCACGGCCCCTTCCAGAGGAGCCGGAGAATTTGTGCAGGGGAAGGCATGCTAATAGCAAAAGCATCTTTTATTGGCAAAGGGGCTTCTGAAGTCTTTAAATCTTCGTTCATAAGTAATTGACTAAGATCTAACAGCCTTGAAGGAAAAGGAGCTGATGGTATCACTTTTTAGCCATAGTATTAGCTGTATGATTTACGGTGTAAAATTAGCCACTGCATCCTCTCATTACAGGCCCTGAATGATTTCCCTGGGCGAGCAGAAGTGTAGAGCTGGGTGTGTGTCTCCTCTAGTTAGTGCCACCTTCTCCTCCTGGGGAGCCATGGTGGATTGTTTTGGAGGGAGAGATGTTATTTTCCTCCCATTTTCTCTATTTCACAAAAGAAAAAAATAAGTAAATAGCTTGGATGAGCTTGACTGTTCAGATAAAATGTCAACCCAGACGTGACACACGGGTGACAATATAGAACTCAGAGTTTCAGGTGGGATTGTTAAGTGATTTCAACCTCTTAAGTGTCCCATAACCCTTTACCTCCCCACAAATCCAAGGCCAAAGCTTTCTGTTGTTTTTTTCTATTGCTGCTTTTTTTCTTTTTTTTCTTCAATCTTTTTACTCCAGTATCCGGAATAGAGATTATATCTAGTTTCCCATCTGGATAATTTTTTCCTAATGAATTAAAAAATACCTAATAGATTTCAGGAGCACTGGGAAAACTCTGATGATTTCAAGAGTTCATCATCTCTATCTGCGTGCTAACGTTGAAACTTGACAAGTAGTTCAAGGCTTTGGTTTCTGCTTAAAAAACCCAAGTCTCTGTGGGAGGAGGCTGTGGATTAACCTATTATCAGTTATTTATATCTGTGTAAGAAAGAAAAAAGATCCAAATATTTTCTGAATACTTTTAAGAAGAGAATTAGCAAGATAATAACCAGGTGCCCTGAGGTGGGGGGTGAGGGTATGTGCCCAAGTTGGGGGAGGACATAGAGAAGTTCATAGATGCCAAAGGGCCTGTAACCAGGGCCTGTTCTGCTGGGAATCTCACCACAGAAAAGCAACTTTGCAGACTTCACAGTGTTCTTGAGCTTCAGTGCACTCAATTGTGTCTCCTCTTCAGCCTCCTTTCCTGTTTGGCAATGATATGAGACTGCAATCAATCTGTGGGTTCAAATCCTGGCTCTCCCACTTAACAACTGTGGGACTTGAGAAGCGTCCTTAATCTCCTACCTCCAGGGCAGTTGTAAAGATCTCATCCTTAGAATAGCACATACTGGGAGCATTATAATGTTACCTGTTATTATCATCTCATCACCAGTTAATGCCTTATGACACTTGGTTTGGGTTTGTCATTGGCATTGATGATGGTGGTGGTGATGATAATTGTAGAGAGGTAATAGATCCTAAATACATCAAATACATTGAGAAATATCACTAGTACTTAATTTCCTTTTATAAAGCTTGAGTTCAGGTTAGTTGTTTTTGGATGTCCTCCTTGTCCCTGTATTTTGGGCCCAATATCTACAGAAATAAGATATGGGCTTTCCCAGCTCCAGTGGATATGGTTTGGGTCCTGCTTCTGGGCTCTTCCTTCACCCATCTGTCCTCTCAAGATGCCACAAAGCCCCAAGCTCTAGGACCATTGGTGCCAAAGAGAAAAAAAATGGCAGAACTCATTCCAACATGTTGCAAATCCCATTCCCTCCAAATTCCCAGTCTCTGTGGCTTATCCAAAATGACCTTTGGGCCAGAAGGAACCTAGAAATGATCTCAGTTTTCATACCAAGTGGAACTTGAACATTCCAAAGGGATGCGTCAGAGGTGGAAGGGGAACAAGTAGGTAACTCACCAGGCAAAGCTAACAGGGCCTCTAGACCTAGCTTCCACAGCCATTTTTATTTTATATACTGAGGTCTAGTAGGGGAAAACAACCTTTGCTAATATAACAAAAGGTTTGAATATCAGTGGTCTGATCCAGCTGATTTATTTTGCAGATGAGGCTCAGGATAGATGATCACTTGTTCCTGACACTACTGGTTAGTCACTGACCCTAGCCTTGAAATTGCTCTTGGGAATCATTGTTTATGCTCTTGTGGCTGCATAGGGGTTTCCAGGGCCTGGGGGCTCTCACCTCATTCCCTTCATAGGATCTTGAGTGATCACAGCATTAACTTATGGTGGCTGTAGCAGAACCAGCCATGCCCACCACCCCAAGGAAAGCTCTGATTGTCCTCATAGAGGCCCAGAAAGAATGAACGAAAGGATGCGTGACCTGCCGGGAGAATCAGCAGATGCAAAGGGGCAGAAGTTGAATCACACTGAACTCAAAAGTGTAGGTGAAGAAGCTGCTGCAATTTTGGGCAGGGCCTTGGCCAACAAAGGGAGATTGATATTGCCCAGCCCAGTGCACCTTATATGAGTGATGTGACCATAGCAGAGTGGGGCTTGAGCGCCTGCTCACAGGTATCCATGTTGATGGGTACTCCTGCCTGGAGCCACAGTGCAGCAGTGTGATCTCTTGTTCTTTTATTCCATCCTCCCTCCCTGTTTTCTGTCACTGTGTCATGTTAGATCATTGTCAGGTAGCAGGCATTGCACTCCCCAAGTATAAAGGTATCAGGTTTGAGGACACAGGCTGAAATGAATATAATAATGGGAGCTAGGACTGGGCACAGACTACTTAGCAGGCAAGGAAACAACTAGTAAGTGTTGTTAGTGGTTTCCATAGGGGAGGACTGGAGTGCATTTCCTGGACAGACAGGTGGAGAACAGCCTGTCCTGGGGTCCAGTTACAGACAGGCTTGTGCGATTACTATTGATGCTTGTCACTTTATGGCTGCCAAGCTGTTGATTCTGTGAAAGACCAAAGGCTCTGGTTATCTGGTAATCAACACTGCTCTCGGGAGCAGCACCGGGGAAACAGAAGTAGCCTTTCCTGAGCATAGACTGAGGCCATGGATCGTGTTCCTGGTTTGTGTTTTCCTCTTACCCCAACCTTTAGATTTCAACAGCCTGTTCTGTTTCTGCATCACCAGGTAGCCATTCTCATCTGTCATGAAACTGAATTCTCCCCCACTCAGAGTGCACTGGTCCAAACTGCCGGTCACAGGCTGAACTCAGATGTACCCAGGATGAATTGGGCAGCAGTAGAGGGAGTAAGAGTGTGTTTGTGTGTCATGGAAGGAATTCAATCCCTTACCTCTGACAGATTTCCCAATCCAAATGCATGGTTGAACCTTAAGCTTCTTTTATTCCACTCTGCCTCACCTTTGGTAAGAACTTTCTAAGTCTCTTTACAAAGTAAAAATTAAAATCCAAAAGGATTAGTAACAGAAGAATAAAAATATGCTTCGTAATTCATTTCCTTGCATAATTCATTTTCTTGGTAACTACTGCCTCATCTCCTTTTCCTTTTCCTCATTCCAAAGCTTTAATATGTATTTCTTTACAGCACTGATGTCCTGATTATAATGAACTCTCAGCAAACATCTCTTCCTATCCACTTTTCTTGAGTGTGGGTTTTGTCATAGATTTAGTGTCAGTATGTCTTTCTGTCCATCCTCTTTTCTTTTCTATCTCTTCATTGTCATTCTCCCTCTTACCCCTTAACCCCCAAACTAAGAAAGCACAATCATGAGAGGTGATACATGGTATGGATATAGGCTTATATCCACATATGCACCTGACACACAGCTTTAAGTGTCTGCTTGACTTTTAAATTTTTCACCCATTTTTGAGTTAATCAAATATTTATCACTGCCAATAACCAGGCACTGATTAGATGTAGGGTTTATAGAGATAAGTAAGACATAGACCTTTCTTGTTCTTAAGCTTTTCATGAAACATAGCCAGGATGTATCTGCCCTATCTTTCTACCCCATGAACTGTACCACTCTCTGATAATCTCTTTAATTTTATAGATTAGTTAAGAACCATCTGTGTTGCATACCCATTCCCAGTTCCCAAGCAAAGAAGGATCTCATTGAATATTCATTTGCAAAAGAATTAAGAGATTTTTCTGGCCTAAGCCCTTCACATTGCAAATAGTACTGAGGATCTAGAGGAGATGAAATGGCTTCTCCAGGCCAGACAGAGAGACACTGGCCAAACTGTGACTTGGCTCTGGGTCACACAGGGAAGATTCTTCCAATATGGAGCCTCCTAGGGATCTGCCTGAGGCCCGAGAAGCAACATAGATTTGTGCAGGTCCCTAGAGGATGATGCAGTGAGTTGAGGGCACTGTGAGATCCTTCTCAGAGCACAGGGAAGAGAGATTTTCCTATAGAAAGGGCTGGAAAGGCCACCAAGACTCTGAGGTGGTGACACCTTCATATGTCAAGCACATTATCTTTCTGTTCTTCAGAGATGCTAAAACAAGAAAATATTGAACAGAGATTTAAAGCTCAAGTCAGGGGCTGATGACATTTTTTATGTCACACTTCCTCCTGTTGGGAGACCGTAGATGACAGCCTACCCATCTCACCTGTGGTGAGTGCTCCTCACACAGAGGGTCAGAGTGGTGTCCTCACAGAGGGCTGGTCCCTTGGCTCATGCATTCATTAGGTCACACCAGTTCTAGAAGCCACTGTCCAGAAACAGAAAGCAGGCAGTTGTGTTCTCCCACAGGTCCTTCTAACAGTCATCTTTCTGACAATGATCATAATGATCAAAAAGGAACAGACAATGAGAAAACAGATTATTCCCCCAGATGGATTATTAGGCTTGGGAGAAACTGGATGGATGAGGCAAAAAGCTTTGACTTCAGGGATATTAGTTATTCCCCTAATTTTTACTGTAATCCCATCTGTTGTCCCATAAAAAAGAGAATGTGTAAGGGTTTGGTTACATTAAAATGTCATATCAGTCTGCATGCTGGAAGGGACTTTTGATGTGCTGAATACAACCTCTGAGCCCATGGGCCACTGGGCAGTGTCTCTGATGGGCCCCTCATGAGGCAAGTGGACAGAGGGGCAGAGGCAGAATTAATGGAAAGGAGGCTAGTTTTCACTCCCCATGGTGCTCAATGACAAATACAAAGAACATGAATTAATATTCTGTTTAAGTGAAAAACAAGTGTGTGAAGAAACTGTTCTGGTGCTTTGGGCTGTGAAGGTTGAAAATGAAGAAGGCAGGCTGGATTTGTGCTTCCCTTCTCAGGATGCCTGTGAGAACCCAAGATTCCTGGGGTCAAGGAAGGCCGTACGGAGCTCAGAAGGGCCAGTACAGGGCAGGTCTGCAGTCTGCTGTCCTCACATTCTCTGCCTGCCTTTCTAAGCCGACTCTCCTGCCACGAGTGGGATGAACAGAACAGTGTGCTTTCAGATTTGTTTCTTGAGACACGAGCTCATGAGTGACAGTGACAAGCCACTGGCTCTTCAGCAGGCACCTCAGGTCCATCTGTGGAGAGCATCTGTGTTCAGGAGGGGAAACTCTGTGCCCAGAGAGACACTCACATTTTCCAGGGAATAAACAGGGACATTTCTAAATCTGTCTTTGTTATTCACTCACTTTATCTTTGGCCATGGGATGCTGACAAATATTCAATACAGTTGAGTGACCTTCTGTAGGTCAGAGCAGGCCCTGTTCTGATTGAGTTTAGAAAACTCATAAATCTGGGCAAGGCTTCAATTTGTCAGATGGACGGCACTTCCTGAGGGGAAGGGCCGGCAGAGTCCTTGCTCTCCTCCTACCTGTGTCGCCAGTGCTCCCCCACTCTTCAAACAGGCATAGCTTAGTTTGTGAGTGCATTTTCCCTTCTTCCTGTACCCAGTTTATGGCTCCAGCCATGTAGGGTAGTGACGACACAGGCCTGTATTGTAATCTTAGCAGTGGGCTCATCACCTTGAACTTGCACAGTCTGAAGAAAATGAATAAATAAAGTGGGACAAGTAAAAACAGCTGAAAGAACCAGGAAGAATTTGAATTTTTAACTGTTTCACTAAGCAGCTGACCCAGGCTCAGCTGGTCTCATTCCTCTGCTCTGACAGCTTCGTAGACCAGATAGCAAAGAATCCTTAGCAGCTGTTTTTCTTTAAGTTATAGAATTTTAGAACAGCAAAGGAAATTGGAGATTGTCTGTACAGATGAGGAAACTGATGTCCAAAGAAATTATGTGACTTTTCCAAGGTTAAAGAGATAGCTGTTGCCACAGCCAAGATACGTGGAAAGCTTCTCACGGTCCTTTAGTTTTGTTTGTTTTCCTCTCTGTTAGCCCCCCTGGGAAATATTGGAGTGCTACTCTGCTCACAGTTCTGGCCAGGTATCGCAGGGCCTGGAGACCTAAAGAAGTCATGATCCATGAACCCGGATGATGGGTGTCTGGTGAGGAAAACAGTAAACACAGTCAAACAAGACAGAAAGACAAGCAAAGAGATGCATAGGCTCCTGTGACACTAGCAGCCAGGCTCAAGTGTGACAGAAAATGTGGTACCTGAGAAGGAAGCAGGAAAACCTTTTCTTGAAGGAGCCACTGGAAAAGCAGAGTGGTTGCATTTGTCACCTACCCTGCCCTATGTTTATTTTTTGGTACCGGGGATTGAACTTGGGACCTTGCGCTTACGAGACAGGCAGTGGAACCACTGAGCTAAATCCCCATCCCTTTGCCCTATGTTTTGATGCCCATTGGGCAGAGTTTCTCACATGGGAGACCTTGGGGTGGAGTGTTGCTTCTACAACCAACATAGGGCATGGTGGTGACTGCTAACACTTACTCTGGGCCAGTCTTCTGCTAAGGAGCTTTACCTGCTTATTTTATTCGGTCTTCACAATAACCATGAATTGGAATTTATCATTCATTTTCAAATGAGGATACTGAGGAACATTGCAGATGAGGATTTGTGTTAAGCCACCCAACGAGTCAGAGCAACTGCCTGCTCCTATGAGGGCTTTACTTTCCTCAGTGCAAAAACTGTTCTTGATGTCACATGCGTACAAAGTCATGGCCTGGGCACCATCTGGCCACTTTGTGCTGTGCATATTTAGATGGAAAGATTTCCTGGCTTGGACACGAGTGGGTAAGCGGTGGGGCAGGGCCAGGTTTGGGACTTGCAGAGCGATGTCACACTGAATAGAGCCCCAGAAGGCTCATCCGTCCCTCATCACAGGTTCTTCGTGTGTTTTATGGTTGGTTGAGCTTTATGACCTGAAAGAATCCATTATTTGTTTTATTTATTGCAGGCCTCAAATGCTAGGCTTTACCTTTTCTTTAAACTTATAATGCTTATTGCTTGACAGAATTATTTTTCATCTTTCTTTTTCTTTCACAGCTTTGGAATCCTGTTAGGAAATTTTTAGTACAAGCATTCGGGGTAGATAGGAGTATTCAGGTTGGGCATCTGGGAGAGATAGACAAGCTCTTATTACAGCATAGAGGATGGGGAGATTACCTGGCCAAGTATTATTTCAGGTTGTGGCAGAAAGAGATTAGCTCCAATTTATCGCCGTTCACATTTTCCTCTTTTCCCCCGTTTTCTGAGTGTCATGGAAATGATATTTGTGAATCCCAGGGGCCTCTCACAGTGATGTCAGTTTAGAGATCTTCCCGGATCCATCTAAATGTGGACATAAAATGTAATAGGAAGAAATTGAAAAAATATCTGTTTCTTGATTCTTTATTACTGTGGAGTTAAGAAAGCTATTTCTCATGCTGTTTCATAAATTTGAATCCAAATGTATATGCTAATGTGTATTCAGATGGCTTTTGAATGATTCAAACATGCAGTTTTTTAATAAAGTTTGTCAATTTTCTGGCAATTTATAGATAAATATTTAGACAGGGTGTTTGTGCCTACCTGCCATATGTATACATACTCTTTTGTCAAAATTGAGCCTAAGAGAACTATGACAAAAAGTTAAAATAAGTAAATTTATGAGGAAGACTTGGTATTTGAATTCACTATTTGATTTTGAAAATATAAACATAAGTGAAATTAATTTTGGCTGTTTACTCCATTCATGTTTTTCCTGAATTAAATTTGAGCCTGAGAAAGACAAACATAGAAATTTTTCTCCAGGTCTGATACCATCTATGTGACACACAGGTAGATGTCAGACTCTTAAAAAAAATTACTCCAAGCCCCAGTGGGACTTTTTAAATTGCATGGAAGGTTTTGTGAGGCAAAACTGCTCAAAGAGAGATCTGTGGCATTTAATATAAATATGTTTCATTTGTTTATTTTCTAATATTACCATTACTTTAACTAATTAGGGCCAATTACACAATTTTTGCCTGGGCTGTAGGTTTGGGTTGTACGATGTGTCTTCCTGATTCAGGAACACTGTTTTCTCCTTGTATTGCTCAGTCCTTGGAAACAGAGGGTCCAGCTAGAAACTGGCCTAAACCAATGCACAGGAAAGACACTGCCTCTGAAGTTGGAAAGAATTCAGTGAGCTCTCACAGGACGAAACCTCTGAGCAATCTCAGGCTTAGACAAGAAGGTCAGAAGTGTTCTGTGAAATTCACTGAGACGCGCATCTCTCCTGCACAGGGAGTCCGCAGTGAAGACCCATTCCGAGGCGTGGGAAGAGCATAGGCTTATGTAGCCTGTTAACAAGAACATGATTAATTTGCCGAGGATTTAGCTCAGTGGTTCCGCCGCCTGCCTTGCAAGTGCAAGGTTCCGAGTTCAATCCCCAGCACCAAAAAAAAAAAAAGAAGAAGAAATGTTCTTTGATCATCTGTGCTGAATGCAGTGTCTCACAGCATCATAACCTTACCCAGTGAATCTGAGAGGTGCCAGCTGAGATGGCCAGCATCAGTGGCAATGCCCTGGGACTGATGCAGGGATGTTGATGGACTATCTTTTAGAGGTCCCCCCCATGCAAAACATCCTGGTATCTCAAAATCTCAGAGACAGAGAGCAGCTAGCATCATATCTTCTGAAGGAGCATTGACCAGAAGGCAGGTTTGTTAGGGCAGCAGTTTTCAAATTGGAGGGTACGGAAGAACCCCTTGGGGAGGTCTTTAAATGTTACCTACCACCCACCAGAATTTCTGATTCTCCAAGGTTGGAGTAAAGCATGTTGGAGTAAAGTCATTTCAATCTTGGAGGCTTCTCCTGAGCTCCATTCTGTGAGCTTAAGTAGTTGACTCTCTAGGTAGATATTTAAAGACACAAGAGCACACTCTATAAGCCAGTGATGCCCAGGGTGTGGGAGGCAATGCCTGTGTATACTAAAGAGAGTGCTGTGGTCTGTGAAGCCCTCTTGGAAGAGCTAGGATTTAAGCAAAACCCATTGGCTGTGTCATATTCGGATGTTATGAACTAATGCTATATGGGAAAATCCTGTTGTTTGTAGAAGAATTGACTAAACAACAATACATATCACTTCAGTTCCTGAATAATCCTCTACAGTTATGGTTCAAAGTGACTAAAAAATCGAGGATATTTTCTCTTACCTCAGAATAGTCTCTATATGACTACTTCCCTGTCTGTTTTTGAAATAGGTCAGCTCTGTCTTAGTTTGATTGAGTTTGGTGAAACTTTCCTAAGCTGGCTTTGTAACGTATCATGGATAAGGCAATTAACTTCACTTAGTCTGATCTCCCTCGTTTTTCCAGCGCAGTGGTGGATGATTTCAGATCCCTTTTAGCTCTAACGTTCCATTTGACCCAGTTAAATGCTTCTCATTATTACATGACTGGAAATAGGCCAGGTCAAATGATGTCCCTTCAAGCATAACCATCAGATACAGCTGTACACTGTAAAGATGGATATTAGACTGTTCGACTTATCATCATTAGTCCCATAGTCTTAGAAAGGGAATGCACCATAGTTCATATCTGTCATAGTTAGTATTTGGAAGTCTCAAAGCCTGTGAGATTATTCACATATTTATTCCTGTGTGCTGCATATGCCATCCAACGTTTTCCCTTCATCATGTTTCTCTGACAATATATTGAACACAAAATCTCCATCAGCTGACTCTGACAGAGTGTATTATTTACACTGGTGTCAAAATGTGCTGCTTGTAATTGACTGGGCTCATAATAAACCAACCTAAGAATCTTTTCTTCTCATATTCCTCCTCACTGGTAAATCCTCCACTTGTGTTTTCCATCAACAGCTTCTTCATTATTTACAGAGGAGGGGAACACACCCCAGATAGTGATGAGTTATATTGTAGGGTGATTCTTTCATCGCACAAAAGCCTCTCTCTCTCTCTCTCTCTCTCTCTCTCTCTCTCTCTCTCTCTCTGGCTTAATATTTGCTGTGCAATTAAAATTGAGAGAAATCAAGTCAACTGGACTCACTTCCTATCCAGAAATAATACACTACTCAATTTCTACCAATTTCAGGAGGCAATGTGAAATACCAACTAATGACCACATGGCCAATTTAAATTTTTATTTCCGTTTTTCCACTTACTATCTATGAGACTGAAAAAATTACTTATCCTCCAAGTGTCACAGTTGTGTCATTTGTAAAATGGAGATGCCAATAATACCTGACTCATAGGAATTTTGAGACAGTTAACCAATAATTCCTGTAAAGAGTTAAATCTCAACTAAAAACATCAAATACCCCAGGCCAATACTAACATAAAGCAATATCCTCCATATATTAACCATTTACCAACAGAAAGCCTACTAAAATCTTTCTGTACCAGAAAGGCTTCAGAATTGAAGATAGGTGTTGCAAGGTTCTCCAGCAACCATCCAGCAGGACATGGACCTGGATTGCTATTCCTTTCCTGGATTACACTCTTTCTCTCATTCAACTTTCCATGGTGCCTGAAACTTTACGTATACGTGCCATGCCTGGTTCTTGTCTGGCTTAGATTAGGCTGTCCATTTTTACTTTGTAGTCCAGATAATTGCCTCTATTAGGACTTATTGGTTGACTCTCTTCTAGAATTTAAGCTTCAAAGGCAGCAGTGGTTCTGTGTGACTCCATACTAGCTGAAGCAGTATTTTCAGGAACATAGCAACTACCTTCCATGAACCACCCAAGTCTATCGCTGCCTAAAACATGCAGAAATATTGCAGAGTGTTATTCTAAATTTCAATGGACAGTTTGACCATAAAAACACTGATTTATACAAGTATTTCTGCCATTTCAACTGCTCTGATGAATATAATCCCTAAAGATTAGTGTAAGGCTATTGTCCCAAAAGAAAGTCAAGCTTGCCATGAATAGTAATAAATTTGTGATTGTTAGCACTACCAGTATCTGTTGGCATTCTACAAGAAAATTATCATTATCTGTCAATACAAAAATGTTTAATAGAATGAAATAACCAAAGGGAAAAATATCTGAATTGAGAACTATTGAGTATCTATCATGTGGCTTTCATACCAGGATTTTACACCTGTTCTCACAACCTTGCTTTGCCTCTCAGAGGCTTAGATCCTTAACCTTAAAAGAGAAAGGTAGAACTAAATCCTGTCTATAGTCTCTTCTTCCTTTAAAATCAGTTGACTTCTATTTTTAGGGGTTGTTTTTTTTTTAATTAAATTCTTTTATTGGTACATTGTAGGTATACAACACAATTACATTTCTCATTGGGAATTGTACCTTTACATAATGCATCTTGGTTCTTATTTTTTCCCCATTCCTAGCCCTCCCTTCACGCCCTCCACCTTTCCCTATTTACAAAGACTTTATTTCCATTTTTTCCATTTCTCATCATTTTTCCTTTCCCTTCTTTCCTTTCCCCTGCCCCTCCCACTAGCCTACCCCTTTGGACCTTTTCTTCCTATTTTACATTTTCAATTATTCATTCTAATCATTGGTACATTTTAGGTATACAATATAATAACATTCATCATTGGAAATTTGCACCTTTACATAGTCTCTCTTGGTTCTTATTTTTCACCCTTGCCCAACCCTCCCTTCAACCCCTCCAGTCCTCCCTATTTACAAAGATTTTTGTTCCTATTTTTCCATTTTCTCATATTAATCCCATTCCCTTCTATCCTTTCCTCTAGCCCTCCCACTTCCTTCCCCTTTGCCCCTTTTCTTCCTATTTCACATTACCTATTATACATTTAGTCCTTATTTACACTTTCAGTTTCTCACACCAGAGAAACTCTTCGGAATTTATTCATGTGTGTCCTATTTATTTCACTTAAGAGTATTGCCTCAATGTGCATCCACTTAGCTATAAATGTCTCTAATTTCTCATTTTTTATGGCTGAGTAGTACTCCATTTTATTAAAAAAACCACATTTTCTTTATCCAGTCTCCAGTTGATGGGCATTTGGGCTGTTTCCAAGTTTTAGCTATTACAAACTGCGCTACTATGAACATGGGTGCACATATAGCAATGTGGTATGATTCTTTTAATTCTTTGGGGAAGATCCCCAGCAGTGGAATAGTGGGGTCAAATGGGACTTCCAGTCCTAGTTCTTTGAGGTATCTCTATACTGATTTCCATAGTGGTTGCCCCAGTCTGCGCACCCACCAGCAGTGGAGCAGGGTTCCTCTTTCCCCACAGCCCTGCCAGCATTTGTTATTGGTTGATTTCTTGATAGCAGCCATTCTTTCTGGAGTGAGGTGGAATCTCAGTGTTGTTTTCATTTGCATCTCTCGAATGACCAGTGATGTTGAACATTTTTTCATTTATTTATTTGCTATTTCTACTTCTTTGTGTGAGAAATGTCTGTTCATTTCAGATGCCCATTTTTGGATTGGGTCTTTAAATTTGGGAGGTCTGATCTTTTTAAGTTCTTTATAGATTCGAGATAGTAGACCTTTGTCTGAGGAAGAGCAGGTGAAGATTTTTTCCCACATCGTGGGTTGTCTCTTCACACTGCTGGTGGTTTCTCTTGCTGTGCAGAAGCCTTTTAATAAGAAGAGATCCCACTTGTTGATCATTTGTGCTAGTTCACGGGCAACTGAGGTTTTGTTCATAAAATCTTTTCCTACACCGATGTCTTCAAGGGTTCTACCTAACCTCTGTTCCAACTGGTTCAGAGTTTCTATTTTAATATTTATATCTTTAATCCATTTCGATTTTAGTTTAGTGCATGGTGAGAGATATAGGTCTAGTTTTAATCTTTGGCAAGTTGAAGCCCAATTTTTCCAGCACCATTTATTAAAGAGGCTATCTTTCCTCCAGTGAGGGTGTTTGGCTCCTTTATTGAAGATGAGATGGCTGAGTGTGTCTGGCATTGTTTCTGCATCTTCTAATGTGTTCCACTCATCCTCAAGTTTGTTTCTTTGCCAGTGCCATGCTGTTTTTATCACAGTAGCTTTGTAGTAGAGTTGCAGGTTGGGGATTGTGATACCCCCTGCCATGTCTCTGTTACCTAGAATTGCTTTTGCTATTCTGGGTCTCTTCTTGTTCCAAATGAATTTTTGGGTTGTTTTCTCGAGGTCTATGAAGTTTGCTGCTGGGATCTCAATTGGAATTGCATTAAATCTATATAGCAGTTTTGGAAGTATGGCCATTTTCATTATATTAATCCTTCCTACCCAGGAGCAGGGGATGTCTGTCCATTTTCTGATATCATCTTCAATCTCTCTTTTCAGAGTGCCATAGTTTTCAGAGAAGAGGTCTTTGATTTCTTTTGTTAGGATGATTCCTAGGTATTTCAGTCTTTTGGATGCTATTGTGAAAGGAATTATTTGCCCTATTTCTCAGTGAGTCTGTCATTTGTGTAGAGGAAAGCTATTGATTTTTGTGTGTTGACCTTGTAACCAGCTACTTGACTGAATTTGGTTATTAAGTCTAGAAGACTTTTGGTGGAGTTCTTGGGGTCTTCTATATAGAGTATCATGGCATCTGCAAATAATGACAATTTGACTTCTTCATTACCTATCTTAATTCCTTTTATTTCTTTCTCTTGTCTAATTGCCATGGCTAATGTTTCCAGAACTATATTGAACAAGAGTGGTGATAGTGGATATCCTTGTCTTGTTCCTGATTTTAGTGTGAAGGATTTCAGTTTTTGACTGTTTAATATGATATTGGCTGTTGGTTTTTCATAGATGGCTTCTATCAGTTTGAAGTAGAGATCATCTATTCCAATTTTTTGTAGGGTTTTTATCATAAATGCATGTTGGGTTTTGTCAAATGCTTTTTCTGCATCTATGGAGATAATCATATGGTTTTTGTCCTTGGCGCTATTGATATAGTGTATTACATTGTTTGATTTTCGTATATTGAACCATCCCTGCATCCCTGGGATGAATCCCACTTGATCAGGGTGTATGATCTTCTTGATGATCTTCTGCATTCTGTTTGCCATTATCTTATTAAGGATTTTTGCATCTATGTTCATTAGTGAGATTGGCCTATAGTTCTCTTTTTCGGTTGGGTCTTTCTCTGCTTTGGGGATCAAGGTGATGCTTGCTTCCAGGAATGAATTTGGGAGTATTGCTTCCCTTTCAATTTCATTGAAGAGTTTCAACAGTAGTGGCAGCAGTTCCTCTCTAAATGTCTTGTAGAATTCAGCAGTGAAGCCATCAGGGCCTGGGCTTTTCTTAGTTGAGAAGTTTTTAATTACGTTTTCAATTTCATTGGTTGATATTGGGTTGTTCAGAATTTTTAGGTCTTCTTCGTTCAACTTTGGTAATTCATATGTATCTAGGAATCTGTCCATTTCTTCTGTGTTGTCCATCTTATTGGCGTATAGGTTCTGGAAGTAGGTATTGATGATCCTCTGGATTTCTGCTGGGTCTGTTGTCATTTCACCCTTTTCATTTCCAATTGCATGGATTTGGGCCTTTTCTTTCCTTTTTCTGACAAGGTTGGCTAAAGGTTTGTCAATTTTGTTGATTCGTTCAAAGAACCAACTCTTGGCTTCATTGATTTTTTTTGTATCATTCTCTTAGTCTCCATTGCATTGATTTCTCCTCTGATCTTTATAATTTCCTCCCTTGTATGAGCTTTGGGGTTGTCCTGCTCTTCTTTTTCTAGAAGCTTGAGGTTCAGCATCATGTTGTTTAATTGGGCTTGCTCTGTTTTCCTAATATGCGTATTCACTGCTATAAATTTCCCTCCTAAGACTGCTTTCATTGTGTTCCATAGATTCCAATATATTGTATTGTCATTGTCATTTAATTGAAGGAACTGTCTGATTTCTTCTTTAATTTCCTCTGTGACCCATTGGTTCTTCAGAAGTGTGTTGTTCAATTTCCACGTGTTTATGAAATTTTTTGAGTTTCTTTTGCTATGGATCTCCAATTTCATCACACTATGGTCTGATAATATACAGGGGATAACTTCAATTCCTTTGCACTTACTTAAACATGTTCTATGTGTGAGTATGTGGTCTATTTTGGAGAATGACCCATGTGCAGCCGAGAAGAATGTGTATTCTGATTTTGTGGGGTGGAAGACTCTGTAAACATCTGTTAAGTTCATTCGTTCAAGAGTTCGATTGAGTTCTAGTATTTCATTACTTATTTTTAGTCTAGTTGATCTATCTGTGATAGTGGGGTGTTGAGGTCCCCCACTACAATTGTATTAGTGCATATATGACTTTTCATGTCCGTTAGTATTTGTTTTATATAGTTGGGTGCACTGGTGTTTGGTGCATAGATATTTATGATTGTCATCTCTTCCTCTTGGATTCTTCCCTTTACAAGGATGTAGTGTCCTTCTTCGTCTCTCTTAATCAGTGTTGGTTTGAAATCTACTTGATCTGCCAAGAGGATAGCTACTCCTACTTTTTTTCGGGTTCCTGTCACATGGAGTATTGTTTTCCACCCTTTAACTTTCAGTCTATGAGTTTCCTTTTGAAGTAAGTGTGTTTCCTGTATGCAGCATATTGTTGGATCTTGCTTCTTGACCCATTCTGCCAGTCTATTTCTTTGGATTGGTGAATTGAGACCATTAACATTGATGGTTATAACTGAAACATATTGACTCGTCATTGCCATGACTTTTTCTTTTTGTTGGGTTCTCCCCCTTTACATTTAATTTCTTGTCATGCCAGATGGGTTCATTCTGCTTTGCTTCCTGGGGTTGTGATCCTCAATGTCTGTTCCTAGGATATTGTGTAAAATTCTTTGGAGTGCTGGCTTGGTATTCATGAAGTTCCTAAGGTGCTCTTTGTCATGAAAGTATCTTATTTCTCCATCAATTTTGAAAGATAGTTTTGCAAGGTACATCAATCTGGATTGGAGGCTGTTTTCTTTTAGGGCTTGGAATATGTCACTCCAAGGTCTTCTTGCCTTGATGGTTTGTGTTGAGAGGTCTGCTGTGATTCTGATGGGCTTTCCTTTGTATGTGATTTGTTTCTTTTCTCTGACTGCTTGGAGAACTTTGTTCTTCTGTTGAGTTTCTGGAATCTTAACAATTATATGCCTATGTGTAGATTTTTTTTGATCAAGGCTATTTGGAGTCCTATATGCCTCACTTATCTGTATGTCAAGCTCTTTTGCCCTGCTTGGGAAGTTTTCTGCCATTATTTCTGTGAAGAGATTTTTTATGTTATCTCCACTCTGTCATGTTTCTTCATTGACTCCAGTCAGTCTTATGTTATTCTTCTTTGCATCACCTAGCAGCTGCTGGATCAATTTCTCATGTTTCCTTATAATTTTGAAGCAATTTTTCTTTTCTTGGTTACTAATTGCAATCTTATCTTCTATATCTGAAATTCTGTCCTCACATTGGCTCATTCTGCTGTGTAGACTTTCAATGGAGTTTTTCATGTCCTGGAAATCTATCTGCATCTGTTTTATGGATTCCATTTGTTTCTTATGTTGGGATTCCTTCATGTTCCTGAGCTCCTCTCTAGATTTATTAATCATGTCTTGCACTAGGGGCACAATTTCTCCTGTTATCTGAGAAATTATTTCTGATTTCATTTTTTCCAGATCCCCTTTTGTTGCCAGTTCAGTGGGTCCAGGTGGTTGAATATCAGAGTGTTCCATCTCATTTCTCTTTGGGGTTGCTGTAGGTAAACTGGAAGTCTGGTTTTGAGACTTATTTACATGTTTTCTCATTTTGACTGGGGCGGGGGGCTGTTAGCGCCTGCATGGATTACCTCCTCTGAGCTGGGAGAGGTGGGACAGGGGCTCGGAGCAGCGGTAGGGATGGTGACCCAAAAGCCCTTTCCTGTGGGCTGGGAGCAGTGAGAGGGATGGTGGCTGGGAAGCCCCTTCCTCTGGACCAGGAGCAGTGGGATGGTGGCTCAGAAGCCCCTCCCTCTGGGCCCGGAGTGGTGGGGGGGATGGTGGCCTGGAAGCCCCTTACTCTGGGCCAGGAGCAGTGGGACAGAAGGTGGCCCAAAAGCCCTTTCCTCTGGTCTGGGAGCTGCAGGAGGGATGGTGACTGGGAAGCCCCTTCCTCTGGAGCAGGAGCAGTGGGACGCCGGCTCAGAAGCCCCTACCTCTGGGCTGAGAGCAGCAGGACTCAGTACCTGGGTCTGGTGGTCTGGTGTCCTCTGCATCTTTGTAGTGTGGAACCAGGTGGCTGCCTGTCTGCAGCGGGGTGACTCAGCATCTTCCGTATGACTCAGGACGTTGGTAGGGCGTGCACAGACCTGCCTGCCTGCAGCGGGCTGATTCGGTGTGTTCTGTGTGACCTTTTAGGGGTTATTAGAAACATTTCCAAATTGTATTTGCTGTGCTTCTGAGGCAAACCTTAGGAAATGAATAAGCTTTTTAGTATTTGTCTACCAGTACTGAACATTTGACTTTCTGAAGGAAGATGCAATTGCCTTTCTTTTCTTAATGATCTCCCTTTCTTTGTTTGTATGGGCACAAGTGAAAATTTACCCTGCTTAGGGGGCCTCAAAAATAAAATTGATAAGTTTTTAGAGTGTGCAGAAACCATAATGTTGAACTAATCCAACATCTTGATTTAACAGAAGGAAACTGAGGCAGAAAGCCTGGCCTAGGATTAATTAGCTGTGGAGGCAGGAATAGGATCATGGCCTTCCTACCCTTAGTGCAGCATCCCTTCCTTTGCACCATGACACTTTCTACTTCCTAGATTCTTGGAAGCCACAAGATTCCTTGCACCTAGACTTAGCTCAGCCAAAGTACCATTTCAAATGCTAAACCTGACAGACACATATTCAGCTTAAGGGCTTTTCTATTTTGCATTCTTTTATAAAGTCTATTTTTAAAATGCTTATACTCTCATTCAGGGAAAGCTGGATAAGGGCTCTTCTGTCCATTGCCGGGCTCCAATTCTATATCCCATCTTTGAATGATGCTTGGACGTATTCTGAATGAGTCTAGAATTGGTAGGTCTTGTTCAGTACTTTGAGACTAGATTGTACTATTAGCTTTCTGGGATTCTGAGATGGCAAACACACAGGTCATGATAATTTGTAATAGCTAGTATTGAGAAAAATTAGGAGCCTTAACAGATGAAACCATCCTCAATATCACTTTGCTAGCCGTCAGTACAGTGTAGGGTAAAGTGTTTTATCCATGTTTATGTTTCAAGCACGACTTTCCCTTTTCTGGATGTGGCAGATGGAGATGGAATTTCCTATATACCTATTATTCTCAGCTATCTCAATTTTAACTTGTCATGGTCATAGGGTGATATTTTAGGATGTTGGGAATTTCTTCTTTGGAGGCCAGAATATTTGAAATCTTTTGGAATTAAACAAATTCTTGCTTCTTTGAGAAAATGGAAATTAAAGTTCATTAATGTAATATTATCCCTTTGGGTTTACATTGGAATCTCCTCTTGGTTTTTATTTCATTAAGCATCTTTTAAAGTCATGGCTGCTAATAATTTTTAAATCACAGGAAAATAAATGACTTTGAGTTAAGCTTGACCTTGGGGAATGCAGCATAAATCTTATTGTGAGTTGGAAAAGTTTCGTCTGTCATGGGACTTGGCTAGATGACTTAAATCAGAGATGAGGGGAGATCCTGTGGAGGATGGGCTTGTGGGCAACCGGGCCTCCTACTTGGATGAAAGAAAGCCCAAACAGAGAGCTGAGTGGATGAGCTGCAGCTGTCCTAGTTGGTATTTAACATGACTACAGAGTGGATTGTTCTTTACTTTTCAAGCCCCTGATTCCCATTCAATAAAACCAAAGCTTTGTGTAACTCTCCTCAGGGTAGAGTGTTTGCCTTTACCTTTCCGTACATACAGAAAAACAAAAAACAAAAAAATTCTGCATGATAGGAGAAGAGTTGAGAGTGAGGTTTTCCCCCAGTAAAGACTTCCTTCTGATCGGAGCCTAACAGAAAGCCTGCGCTGTGTCAGGAGACAGTTGCATTCATCTCTTTATTTGAAGGCCTCTCCCCAGCTTAGCCCAGCAAGTGAGCATGAAAGGCTTGCTCAGAATGAAACAGAGAAAGGAGGTGTTATCTGATGGGAATCATGAAAACTGTGGAGGAAGTGAAAAGTAAGAGCTGGGCTTGAGCCCCGGTCTGGGTTCAGCATGGATGTGGAGAGAAGGCAGTCTTCCAGGAGCAAGAGAACGTGACCCTGGATTTATATCTCATTACTTAAGTGCAATGAGAATGACTTGTAGCTCTGCTTGGTTAAAAATCTTTTTTTCTTCTCTCTGCCACTTTGCCCCAAAGAATTTCTGTTCTGATGATGTGGTTACACATATAATCAAATGTAGGCTCAGGTTGCTCTCCACTCAGAAATCAGCCCTCTCCGTTTTGAAGGAGAATGTGTTTGTTAGAGACCTAAGCATGGGAATCCAAGATGGTGAATGAATTTAATCAAAGCCAAACTCTACAAGATGCTTAGACTAGGAAGAGAGGGAAACAGGAAGTGTGTGGGTCAGTATGTATGCATGTGTGTGTGTGTGTTCTTATATATGCAAATATGCATGTACTTACAAAATGTAAACATGATACATATATATTTCTACTATGTGCTATAGTCTGCCTACAAAGGACAGGGCACAGTACAAAGCTTGGTACAATAAATTCAGGTCCACTTTTCAAGGAATCTAGAGGGCATATAGTGACCTAAGGCTACTGCCCCAGAAATACCTTCCTCTTTTCCATGACTTGGGAGTTGATCTAAGATAATTCACCCCTGGATTTAGTGGGCAACACAAAACAAAAGGCTGGTATCATGGCAATTGTTGTCATCAGTTTCTCTATGTCTCCTGAAAGGCAGTGATGATATTTCCTAGTTGTGATGCTTACTTTTAGAAAAGGTCTCTGATGGCATCTCACAACAAGGACCTTCTGTACCTTGATATCTTGGTAAGAGTAGGTTCAGATTCTAAAGCATGAATATTCCTCAAATCTCAGCTTTCCCTCAGAGGTCTGATTGCTTCTGAGCCAGCAGATGCAGGTCATCACTCATGTTTATATTTCTGTGACCCAAACTCAGGAAATCTGTATGGCAGTAAGTTCTTCCTTTGCCATGTTAATGACAGCCCCACTATAGATTCTGTCATCCCAACTGCCCATTGGAAAAGACTTGGAAATATAGATGGGATTTGTTCTTCAGGAAATAAGTTTAGCAAACCAGATTGGTGAGACTACATAGAATGGAAGGTTTGAATCAGGGCCCCTCCTTTGATAATATCTTATTCCATCCCTGCTAAGGATCAAATTTAAGACTTACTGCCTTCCCAGAGTCAGACAAGTGACAACTTAGAGCAGAGGGAAGCAATAAAAGGTTGTGTTTGCTTTTCTCATGGAACTTTATTTTTAAACTACAAAAGAAAATGTAATGAAATTTACTCATGTTCCCACCTAGAATATTAAAAAGTGCTAACATTTTGTCATAGTAACTTCAGATCTTTTAATAAGAAATTAAACATTTACCAAAAAGTGAAGATCTTCTCATTCCTCTCCCTAGTCCCATTATCCCACATTGCTTGCTCAAAGCAAATATTGTCATTCAATTGATGTGTATCTAGTCCATTTTTTTTTTACTGCATAGATATTTATATAACCATAAACAATATGGGGCATTATTTTAGTACTTTTGAAAGCCTTACCATAGTATGATACTACGTCTTTTGACAACTTGTTTTTATTTGAGAACCCTGCATTTTGAGAACTATCTATGTTGGTATATGTACATAGAATCGATTCATTTTTTAAGTGTTGTGCAGTATTATATCATATGAATATAATGCAGTTATCCATTCCTGTAGAGATGATCATTTACAAATTTTTGTTATCAGTAAAGCTTAATTATATATCTGTATGTATCCATCCATAGCACAGACATGTGAGAGTTTTTTCTAATATTTATTTTTATTAGTACATATTTGCAGTACATAATAATTACATTCACTGTGTGGAGTTGCTGCATGTTCATAACACATCTTATTCTTTTTACATGCCTTTTCCTCCCTGCTCCTTCCATCTCTTGGTGAAAGAGGAAGATTTTTATGGGAAAGATTGAAATTTCTTTTGTTAATAATTTTAGTTTAGTTTTTAAAAATAGAAACCTTAATCAGGTTAGGCTATTTACATTTTTAGTTACTTTTCAAGCCTCAATAGTTTTAGTAACATGATAGCAATTTTAGGAAAACAATAATCAATTTTTATTTCTATTAACTTATAGATATGTCCTCCTACCCTTGCATTTCTTTCTTTTTGTATTAGTTCATGTTATATGAGGTTTTTTGTTTGTTTCAAGATTATATACCTAAAATTGGATTTCTTAGAGATCTATTATGTATTTCCAATATAGAGGCTTTTGAATGTTCTTGTTTTTCTTCATTCTATCCAATGCTTAGTATACTTAGACTTTATTTTTTCTCAATGTAGTATCTTCTATTATTTTTACACTTATTCTTATTTATTTCTGTATTCTAATTTTTCAGCCATTCATGTTAGAAGTTTGTGGATTTCCTTGCTCTTTTGAAAGAATGATCTTTTATGGATTTATTGTAATGTTTGTTAATTTGTCCATTTTACTTCTTTCTTGCTTTAGTCTTTCTATTTTGTGGGCTTGCCCAGTGATTTTGGCTTTCTGATTTATAGTTTAGCTTATTTGCTCTCAGTCTTTTAAATTTAAAATAAATTCTCTTACGCCCACACATTTCTCTTTAAGTACTGCTTTTACTGCATTCCAACCATTTTGTAGCTAGTATTTAACATTTGTCCAAATATTTGTAATTTTCATTGTAATTTCTTCCCTTATTTATAAATCATTTAGGAGTTTTCTTTTTAAGTCATTTTTCTAAATTATTATGTTTTTCTTATCTTTTTATTATTTTACTTTTAATATTTTATTGGTCTATTATTTTTAAATATTAGGTTTCAATTAGGATTTCCCTACCTCTGTGTAACATATATTGATTATGTCCATCCTCTCTCTTGGCCTCCTAGTCACAGATTCGATTTGGTTGGTATTGATTGATTCCTTGACAATTTTTGAGGATTCATTTGTGTACTAAGTCATAGTATATGATGCATAGTTTAAAATTATGTGTGTTCTTTGATTTCCTTCAGCTCTCAAATTTGCTTCTTCCACAGTTTTCCTCATCTCGTTAAAATGGTGACACTTTTCTCTGTCATGTAGGTAAAAAATCTCAGAATTGTCTCTCATTTCTTTTTCTCACACAAGCATACAACGTATCAATATAGCCAGTGGGCTCTAACTTCAGAATACAGCCTGGAGCTGATTTGGAGCCACTCCCTCAGCTGATGCCACAACTCTTGCCTGACTATTGTGGTTTCTGAGGTGTTTCTCCTCAGGTAAACACTTCCATCTGCTCACCAGCAGCCAGAATGCTCCTTCGAATAGATCATCAAATTATGTGGCTTTGCTCAAAATCCTCTGGTGTCTTCACATTCTCCCATAACAAAGTCCCTAGAATTTACCATGACTTTCAAGGTGCCCCATGGCACAATTCTGTGTTCTCTTTGGGATCCTATCTTTCCAGCCTTCCTTTCTTTCTGAGAGTCACATGCGGCTGTCTTAGGGCCTTTGCACCTGCTGGCACATCTGTCTGACACCAGCATGTGATGCTGCTCTACTTCCTTTGGGTTCATTTGAAAGGGCTTCTGTTATAAATGCCTTCCTGAGTACCCTATTTAAAATAGCGCCTCAAACACACCTATTCCCTTTTCACCAGTGTGACTTATTTTTTGTTATGGCCTTCTATCTTCCTTGGTAGAATATAAATTCTATAAAAGTAGGATTTTTTTACTCTCTCATTCATTACTCTTTTATTCACTATGAGGCCTCTGGACCAGAGCAATTTAGAGGCTCAATAAGTGTCAGTTGAGTGACTGGGGTGGGAAGAAAGCTATTACTTGGAATAAAAGTTCTATA
The DNA here is from genome assembly GCF_053883595.1 of Heterocephalus glaber. Taxonomy (NCBI): domain Eukaryota; kingdom Metazoa; phylum Chordata; class Mammalia; order Rodentia; family Bathyergidae; genus Heterocephalus; species Heterocephalus glaber. The sequence goes on along the minus strand of NW_028258320.1, from coordinate 12,149,776 downwards.
GATGTCTTTTGTGTCAAGATTGCAAATTATACTGCTGAGTCTTCTAAATTTAAGTTGTTCCTAATGTTTTGCAACCATATCTATGTGATTCCCATAGAAGAGTTTTAGTAATAAAATAAACTAGTAGCAAGTAATTTTAAAATCTAGAAGGCTAACAAAAAATGTCTTGTATAAAGTTTATCCCTGTATCATGTCCCCGCCATCCATGCGTGACTCAGAAATCCAGACTATTTTCATCTCAAGAAAGACAATGCCTCAGGGGAAAGACCTAAGTGAGGGAAACTCTGACCCATTATTTTGTGCTTTGGCTAAGAAATGACACATTACCTCCACTCACAGCTCTTTGGCCAGACCTGTTTTGTGGTATGTCTAGGCACAGCTTTGTCTTTATTTGTTATGTTCAGCAGCTGATGTGTGCTGGAAGTGTGAGAATTTAGAATTTCCTCCAGTTACGGAAATGCTTTTCATTGGTCTGTCTTTAAATTGCTTCCTAGTATTCTGGAACTGTTGTCTAACTCTGAAAATCTCACCATTTTAAGTTGTTTGATTCCCTATCACTTGATTTAATTTTCCTTTTTTTTTTTCTCCTCATAGGACTCAGTACTACACTCAACATTTTGTCCTCAGTATTATCTTCCATTTCATCTATTTTATCTTTAACTGTGGAGATTCTTGGATTAATTCCATGGGTAGAGTTTTTGAATTTTCATTTGATCTTTTTATCAGCCTCTTTTTTTTTTCTTTCCGGTACTAGGGGATGGAACTCAGAGTCTTTACAATGAGCTACAGCCCCATCCCCTTTTTTTAAAAAATAAACAAAAAACACTTCAATTTAGAGATGTATTTTCACTAAGTCACTAAGTTGCCCAGGCTGGGCTGGAACTTGCAGTCCTCCTGGGATTACTGAGAACATCACCACATGGAGCCTATCATTCATTTACAAAAATTTGTATCTGCATCATTTTGTTGAATGCCTTTTTATGCATCTTTATTTTCATATTGGACTGCATCATTTTTTTTTTTTGTAGGAGTCAAGTCACCCTCTGCTTGTCAATTTTGTTGGATATTCTATTTTTTCCTTAATGGATTTAGATTTCAGGTTGCTGTCTCCTTTAGAGTGAAAGTTATCTTTTAAAAATATTTAGGTTATATGATGTTTTATGTGATTCCCTGAGAATCTCGGGTCAGAAACAGGTTCTTTGTTAGTGGACCAGGACTCCAGTCTCCTAGTGGAATTAGGGACATTGCAGGTCTGGTATCCAGGAGTTTGTCACAGGTCTCATCTGTGATTTGTTCTGTCCTCTCCTGCCTCACAATCCAGTCTTATCTTTTCCCAGATTTTTCCCATAGTGTTTGGGAGACCCTCCCAGTTCCCAGTGCATTACTGTATGTCTAGCTTGTGATCGTGAGTCAGCACCAATCTTTGACAGCCCTCTCCCTGCCTTGGTCTATTTCTAACCTACAGTTCCCTAATTCTGTGGTTCTGGCATTTTTCTCCTGCTGTTGGTTTCAATACTTTCCTGTGTACAGAAGTGTTAGTCTTGTATCACATATGGGTTTGACTGTTAGATTTTGAAATTTCAGCTAATATTGCTTTTTTTTGGATGCCATTAAGTAAGAGAAATTGAATGTGTGAATTTATGATGCCATCTTGGCTTGAGATCTTTTAAATTTATTTGAAAGAGTGTATTTTGGTTGTTAATGTACATTAATTATCACAGACTTGGAAGCTATTGAAAAACATAGAAAACATTTTTATAACAAAAAATACAACCATACAAAAATAATTAGTGGTAATGTATCAGTGTGCTGTTGTCAATGTTTTGCTTTTCACTAAATAGGATTTACAGTATATTTAGTTTTATAGACTTTTCTTTTACACCAGACATTATAGGGTGAATTTGCTATGCCATTAAATAATTTTCAAAAGCAATTTTTTTAACAGCTCCTTAATGTCCCAACATATGGAGGTAGTATAAAAACATAAATCATCCAAATTTTTAAAATAATCTCTTAGCATAAATTAACATGTAATTACTGAGCAGAAGAGTATGAGTATTTTTAAGGCACTTGATACTTAGTGAAACATATCTATCTAAATTTAGTGTTTTCAATTTACATTTCAATGGAAGCATAACTATTCTCCAGGCAGTACTAAGTATTATTTCTCCAACATTACTAGTTGGATAGATGAAAAATGCTATTGATGCTTGTCCTTTGAAATATAACTGTTCTTGATATTTCTTAATTTCTAATTTTTATTTTCTCTAAAAAATGTTTCAGATTCTCCTTTTCAAGTTTGCCCAGGGAATCATTTGGATATTTTCTATTTTTTTATACTTTTGTCTTATATTTGGTTTTTTCTTCTATATTTGCCCATTGTACATGTTCTTTCATTTCATGACTCCTTAGCCTGATTGATTAATTAATTAACCTTAATTATCTCTTGTCTATTCAAGCAGTACTTGCTTTATTACTGCTGTGTCTCTATTTTCTTGGCTTTGCTATGACTACACTTATTTTCATTATTTCCAAAGTAGCTTATAATTGACTTTTATTTATTCTTTGACCCAATATCTACTTAGGAAAATTCAGAATTATATTAAAATTTGCTTTTAAAATGTTGGAAATTCTAGTTTTATTGCATTGATCTTTGAAAATACAAATATTTTTATTTAGAACTTTATCAAGTGTACTGAATAAATTGATAAATTTTAACATGCCTTATGGGTGATTGAAAAGCACCCGTACTTTCCTTTTTGAAGGGTATATGTATATGTAAGTATGTGTTTATTCACATATTATTTAAAGGTTTCATTCTTTTAAATATTGGTTTCACCTGTCATAGGATGACAATTGTGTGATGTTTCTCCACTCATTATTTCTGGTAGCTCTGCTGTATGTATATTTTGGTGTTTGATGATTATATCACCTGTGACATAAGTTATATGCCCATTATATCTGCATTGCGGTAGATCCCTTTTATCTGCATAAAATATTATCTTGTCTTCCCAGGTTATTGCTTTCTGCCTTGCATATTGTGGCTATTATTGCTTTTTGCAAAATTTTCTCGTTTACTATTATTTCAGTTTTTAAATCATCATTCAAAATTTTAAATGCTTTTAGTGATCTGGGTATATTTTATTTTCTAACACAAATTATTACAAAAATGTATGGCATTTACATCTATTGCTATAACATCTATTTAGGCTTAATTTGATCACCTTGTGTGATGTTTCCTTGCTTTTTCCTTTTTATTCTAGGTTGTTACTTTTATCTTATGAAGAGTTTGGAAGATTGAAATATTTTTATTAATTTTACTACTGGCAATCCTTTTATTTATCAAATACGTGTTAAAACCCATGTTCTTCTATCAAATTCTAAAACAAGTTCCTAATGGGGAATTTAAATTATCTAAGCTTACCTTGACTTTCTACTATTTTGTATTTGCTAGTTTTATTCCTTCTAACGATAATATCAACTTATTATGATACACCTCTTGTGTTTTTCAATATCTTCTCGGCCTTTAATTTAATGTTATGCCCATTTTGCTCATATTATGCATTATGCTCATATTTAGTCCTAAAATGTTAATTGATTTCAAAATGCTTTTCCATTTCCTTAATACTTTAACTATTGCTATTTGAGTTCTTGACTTCTCTTTTAGTTTACCAGTTGAGTGTTCATGTTTTTTACGCTTTCTTAGGGAGGAAATAAAAATGAGTAATATTTGAGAATTGCAAACCTAGCCAACTGTCTTCCTAACTACCTGTTTAGATGTATAACTTGCATATAAGTCTCTCAGATTAACTTCTCCAGTCACTCCTCTGTACAAATCAATTCATTCTTCTTAGTTTTTTGCAAGAAGGGCTGAGGCCAAGCTTATTTTTGCTTATTTTAGAAGTAAGCTTTCATTCCTCTTTTGATTTTTGTAAGATTTTAAACTCACCAATTGTTAAAAACTTTCCTAATATTGCTAGCCATTTGAAATTTTATTTGGTTTTCCTGTGATTCTTTAACTGATAAACCTAAAAATGTAGGCGACCTATAAGGTCTTTCTTTGTCTGTGAGTGTTTATACTTTATTAAATCCTTGATAAATTTTCTGTTGCTCTGATTTTTGTCTTTGTAACTCTTCTCTTCTGTTAGGTCTAAATCATTTTTCATGTCTCTCATCTCATTTCTTTTTCTCCTCTAAATACTGAGAAAATTCCTGAATTTTCTGCTGATTTTTAGCAGAATCATTTCTGTTTGTATTGTCTCCAGTATAACTTTGCATTTTACCATTGAGCTTTACATTTCCCTACTTACTTCTTTCTTTTAGTTTGTTTCCTTGTTATCCATCCCAGAACAGTTTCTCCCTTAGTACTCTGGTCCTCTTTCACAGAATCAATATTTTCTTTTGCCCTTTTGAGCACAGAAAGTAGATGTATTCTAAATCTTTCTTCTGCCTCTTGTGATTGTATCTTTCATATCTGAATCAACAAGAAATAATTCTTTCTTTTCCACTATTATTGTCTGTTTTCATAGACTCTGCAATGGCAGGCGTGTGCAGATATGTTTCTGTGTGGTCAACTTTGAACAGTGCCAACAGTCAGGTTCTGTGGAATGTTCCTTTCTTCTACCTCACTCACATTTGTTAGGAGTTTCCTCCTGACATTTGAAGTGATGTGAGTTAATTTGGAATGTCTAGGAAGCATTCATCTGTGTTTTGATCTACTTTTGCTGACACTTGAGTATTTGGAGCAAGCCAGGGAATTTGGTGGACTTTAATTTTCTTTTGAACAGTTCTGTTCATGGAGCCTATGTTCTTCAGTGAGTACGTCTCCAGTTACTCATTTGTAAATCTTCAGAGAAATAACGTACTTCTAAAATCTACTTCTCTTTTCTTCATTGATTGACTGTGGAGATATAATGTGGATGGATGTACTATAAAAAGGGAAGTGAAAGAGATTGGATATAGAGTTTGGGATTCCAGCCCTGAATCTCTTATCAGATGGTCATCAGGGTGGCCATGAAGTGGGTCTTCTCTTACAAAGGCAACAGTTTGCCTATATCCTATACTCTTACTCTGTTTCTTCAACTATACACATGTGTAGGGGAGCATTAAATTAGACCTACAATGTAAATGGTAACAATACCTGATGTTTTGGGTCAAGACTTCCAGGTTCCTTAATTGTAGAGGGAATATGAGGAGGCCACTGGTCTGCAGACCATGTAACTCTCTTTTAAACAAAAGAGCCAGACAAAAATTTCTGCTACCCCAAAATTTCTTCAAGTCACCAATACATCAGAAAGGTAGGACTTACCTACTTCAACTTCTTTGACAGATAGGTGGTGTAAAAAGTAAGACAAGGATGGAATGATAAGAAGTCTGGAAACAACCAGAACAAAGAACAGAAGATGCAGGAGAGCCAAGAAAGAGATGTTAAGTAGAGGATCTAAAAAAAAGTCAGAATGGCTGGAGCAGAATGGGGTGCTGTGAAGGTGGTATGAGACCAGAATGGAGAGGGAAGCAGGGTCCAGACAAAAGAGGACTTTTTAAGTTGGAATAAGAAGAATTTAATTCAGGTTTTATGAGAAGGCCTTGATGGAGGTTTACCTAGGTGAGTGACATAATTTGATTAGTTAGCAACAAAGATTTCATGCATATTTTCATTAATTCACACATTCTTTAATCTATTCAGTGAATACTTATGTTTAAAGTAACCACTACATTCCAGACATTTTCTTGGGTCTATAGCATAGTATTTCTGATTCTTGGTATGAAGAATATTTCTATTATGCCCCATAACTTCACTCTATTAGACAGTAAGCTCTGTGTGAACAAAGTCTGCACACCTGTAATTTAAATCTCCTATGTCTTGCTTAGTACTGACTTAAAGTAGCCCTTGAATATTATTGCATCTATGATAAGTGATATCCCATATGTACAGTTAAGGGATCTCTGGAATCAATAAATATTTCTAAAGAACAGCTAGGATTGTCATCATGATAAGGATGACTAGAATTCCCCACCAGAAAAATATCCATAATGTCCTTGTAGGGAGTTATTGGTGAGGTGAACTCAATATTTTAATCAGACTACATCTCCCTTCTCTTCTGTTCACAGACTTCTGGGAATCCACCATTCAGGTACCACATTGGCCACGCTGATGTGGAATAGCAAAGAGCCATCAACAAAGGTTTAGTGCAATCTCATGACTAAAATGCACATGATCATGTAGAAGCCTCCATCTCTACTGTTCTAAAACATACAGTCTTCTCTTTATATATTCCCAAGAATCTCAACAGGGGAACATCTGTTTTACTTAGAGGGAGCTATGATAAGCATCTGCTTGGAGGAATGATCTGAACCAAACCAGGGCACATTTGTTTGCCATGTTATGGATTATCTAGTCTTACATTGTTTATGAATAAATCATGCAGGATGGATAAAACAGTAACCACAACAGCATGTTTCATACTGGGTATAAAACATAAATTTATGCATTTGTACTTTTTTCTTCTGTAGACACTAAAAAATTTATGTTTTAAGTAGAAGATAGCATGGATTTTTTTTTTTTTTACTTATAGCTCAGCATTTAGGGGCACAGATTTCAGAAATTCCTTCACTAAATTAGAGCTGAATGAATTGATTGAGGTTTCTAATGTTCACAGCTGCACTATTCATTTCATCGAATATCAGTAAATTGAAGATAAAAATACAATGTCTAATGGGAAGAAAGTAAAATAAATATATATGCATATATCCCATATTAGCATAAAATTTGCATTTAATCCTCAAAATTCTTTCCAAGGATAAATGTAATGAAGGTTCATAAAAGTTCAAAATCTTCTTAAAGTCATACAGGTAATTAGTAGTAGAGTCTGAACTGAGACCCACATCTTCCCATTCATAATCTAGTGTTCTTAGATTAAACCAAAACTGATTCACTGGTAAGTTATTTTGAAACTAGATTTTGAGACTGTCAGTGACATTTTCACTGAAGCTAAGTCTAGGATAACATCCATTTTGAATTCTTTTTTGATTTGGTGTGCATGAACAGTTCTTAGGATAAATTAGGCACAGGTTGGAGGAGAAAAACATAGGATTAAACTTTGAGTAGTTGCATTGAAAACTTTGATCTCCGCTGATGTTCTAAAAGCTGAAATTGAACTAAAAATCCATTCATGAAGTGTTAAAGTAGCAATACCAACATTGAGGGTTCCTTCTATTGTTATTTTAATGCAGTTTCCACAAAGGCAGCTTTTGGTTATAAAGCTGCATTATTCTTTGTCCCTACTGGACAATTCTAAAACAAGCAAACAGTAAATGTAGAAATAATGAATAATCATTCTTAAAATGCATGGATCCCTTTAAACATACAGAGAAAACAAATGATCCACTGAGAACTTAGGCTGATTTGGGTATGCGTTCATTCAGCTAGAGTCCTCTCCTGTGATTATGGCTTCCTTTGCATTTGTATTTTCCATTTCCTTTCCTGAGGCCAGATGTGTGGATTTCCCTGTTGTGCCCAAAGATGAGTTGACTCTTCTGGAAACTGCCAGGACTATTTGTAATCTCCTGGCTTTGCAGAGGACTCCCATGCTGAGAACAAATTCTGATGTTTCACAGCAACAGGAAGAGGGTTGGGGTTGTGGAGAAAAGAACAATTCACATGGAGTTTTCACATGTGTTTTCCCTCTTTACTCCTTGAGAGAACAAAGAAGAGCAACTGCAGTGAGTACAGAGTGTGAGTTGGAGCAGGACTTCATCCTATGATGCTAGAGTTGGAGAAAGGTCATGCTGTCCGGCCTTTCATGAAAACTATTTTAGATGAAGTCTGCAGAAGAGAGAAAAAGAGCTTTTGTTTATAGAAGAAGTTGACTCCTGGAATCCAAAACTATTTGCTGCCCTTTAAGATAGCATCTGTGACCATCCAGAATTATTGTACCTAACAAAAATGGAGTGAGGGATAGTGTTAAAGGACTTTGGTCCAACTTCTCACCCAATGCCCAAATCCTTGGATAGAATCAGAAAACATAATCTATATTGATCATATTGGTTTGATGCAAAATTTTCAAGACTTTCAAAACCATCATAGGTGAATCCTGGACTCACTAGTTACCTCATCCTGTGCAGTCCCCAGATAGCTGTATGCATAGGAGCTGAAATTTGATGGGATAGGACTTTGATACTAGATTTAAGATTACATCAAAGTAAAACCAATGATAGGTTAGGACATATTCTACAGAAGGCTCCTTCTCTTAATTAGCTTAGTTGATTTAAGGGTTTGTACTAGAACCAGAGCAGATTTAAAGTTCCGTTCTCTCTCTCCACCCTGAGACCTAAATCTGCCTTGCATATTTTACCTTGTTGCTGTAAGATGAGGCTTCATATACGTGATAGCAACAGATAAGCATGGAAGACAGTGTGTGTCCCACTGTCTGGTGTGTGTGTGTGTGTGTGTGTGTGTGTGCTTGTGTGTGTGTGAATGTGTTGCAGGGATAGAGAGGCAAGCTTATCTTCCAGGACCATTCTACCTGGTATGTGCGAGGCAAGAAAATCCACATAAAGTGGAAAGAAATACTCCAAGGGGTATACCTTATTATTGTGGCTATGTAGAGAATAGAATGGAAAGGAGTATTAAAAGGTCACATCAGCTAGATTCCAGTGATATGCACTGTAGCGAAGAAGAAGGGGCAATGTAATCTGCCCAGTGCTTCTAGCATTTCTCCTTCCCCTCCCCAGGGGTTCAGAGCCAGTATGGGTAACCCTCAGAGACCACCCGCTTGCACAGCATCCTACCCAGAAGTCGTCGGTTGCTCTTCACTTTGTTCCTGATGCCATGTAAAATAAGAGAAAAGAGCCAGATTTAGCAGTAACATTATAGTTGGGTCATTGGCCTGGATTTTAGAATAGGATATCACAAAGGTCACCCTCTCTCTCCTCCATAATCAAGCATGTCCCGGCACATTGACACATTCTAAATAAAGTTTTTTCCATGGAGACCAAAGAGCATGCTCAGTAACAGCCAAGTTCTCAAAGGACATAGAAAGTAGCCAAGGTTAGTCCTTGAGCTGGAGCTTACCCCACCACCAAAAACAGTCACAGAGGAGCAAACAGTACAGCAGGAGAGTAGACAGCTCTGAGTCCCTTTGAAAAGATCAACTGTGCTGGCCAAAGACTAGGCAGCACATCTGAGACTCTTTAAATGCATCTTCTTTGAGGCAAGATGCTTCTTCCATGTCCATAAGGTGGGTACATAAGAGAAGTGTTCATTTTCTTTCTGCACAGTAAGGACCAAGGAGCGGGGCTTTTGCACTCAGATGAGGAGACCAGCATTTCAGAGCCTGAGATGAAAATGTAGGATCCTAAAACCCAAAATAATAACTAGTAATCTGATGATCACAGCCCCTCCTTTTTTGCTATCTTCCCGTTGTTAAGAGATTTTTTTTTCCTTACGACTTGAAGGAAAACTTCCATTTTTGCCATATCACCTCCTTCTTCTCTTATTTTTATCTTTTTTAGGGGTTTGAAGTATCCTGCAAAACAGTACTTAGGTGAAATTTTCGCTCTTTTGATCTTTGCCTTTAATTTACTGGTGGGACCCCATGATTAACTTAAAGATATAAAATGGTTTTGTTATTGTTTTAATTTCAGTCTTAGGCATAACTGGGTGTTTTCTGCAGTTCCTTGGATGTCTGGACATGGTCTAAGTCCCATTTCATTGCCTCTCAGCATTGTCCTGACCCCGTCCTTAGCATTCCTTCAGGATTTTCTTTACTAAGGACTAAGGAAGGACATGGTGCCAATCTCCCACCCAGAGAGAGAATTCAGGGTTTTCGTTTTGACTTTTCAGAGTTTAATGCTTTTCCATTTTCTTTTCTCTGTGTCAGTCTCAGTTCAAGTCTTTCCTGGACAATCCTCATTATTCCTAGATGTTATATTTGCCAATTTCCTGCCCATTAACATGTGTAGCCCCAAAGCCAATATCCCTGGCGCACTTCTCCATCAGCCATGGGCAGGTGCAGAGCACCTCAGACCTTGAATTGCCCACTGCTGATACTTTGCCTTCCTGTTTCAGCTCCTGACTGTAAACAAGTAGCTTTTCCACAGTGTGTGGTTAGCACAATGATTTTACCATTCTTGTGCTTTCTGTTGGTGATTTTGCTGTGTAAAAGGCCTCCAAGCATATGCCAAAGAACCATGTAGTGGCCCCTAGACTGAGGGGGCTATAATTTCCATGCAGAATAAATCCGTGTACTAGTTGGGTCAGCTTGTTCAGGCATGAATTTTCATGCTGTTGGGCCTGAGTTCAATATTAATGAATCAACACAACAGACAAATTGTCGAAACAGAAACACACACACACGCACACACACACTCACACACACACACACACACACACTTAAGCTCATGCCTTAATCAGTTGACAAAAAAGTGATCAGAGGCTTTTAGGAACCTAACCTTGAATTTCTCTTAGGAGCAGTGGCTCCGTATCTGCTAATTCAGTATGAGTAGTGACTTTATGAAGCCTAACTCCACAAATAAGAATCAACAGTCATTTGTGTAAGTGTTAGGTGGTGCAATGTTTAAGATCAGAATTACAAACCTAATCTGTCAGGAAGGAGATGTGTACGTCATATCCTGTATTAGTAACATGTTACCTGAGGGAGCTGATCAGGGGCTCTTTCAGTCTGGAACTTCTCTAACAAGCCAGATAGAAATGCATCATTTTCTAGGCCATTTCACTTGGATCGAAGCTTGTTTTCGTTCACACTCCTAGTGCTTTCCAAAAAAAATGGCTGTTTAATTAAAAAAAAATTGGCCTCGCTGTGACATGTACATTCGGAGTCTGAACCTCCATGAATGGAAGCCACCCCTCTCTTCTAGACAAGGGTGGGTTGTTGAATTTCATGTTAAATCTTGACATTGCAATAAATCTCTGCAGCTAGCAGCCTGCATTGGATATTTAATACTGTTTTCATTTCTAATACTAATCAATCTCAGAACAATGTACTGTTATTTTTTAGTTACATGTAAACATTTAAATGAATATAAAATGGCTTATTGATAGCTTACTCATAGACAAGCATATTGATACTTTTGTCAGATTCTGTTTGTCGATTGATTTGGCTGTCAGACTGCTCTGGGTGTGTAATAGAAGCACAGGGCATTTTTTATTTCCTGGCAGTCATACCTGGGGATGGATGGGGTGGAGGAAACTTGAGGTTTTTCTCCTGGCAGGAATTGTATAAGGGCTGGTTTGCTGAGTGATTCTCTTTAAAAAATGAGCTTAACTCTACTTCACAGGAGATGCTGGAAGACCACTCAGACCACTGAAATGTTGAATATTCACATCACACACCCAGTTGTTCAGGGCCCACAGAGGTCTTGACTGTGAAACACTTTTGGCTACAATGTTTTTGCTTTTATTTTTAATTTAAATGAGGGTTCTTAGTAGACAACTTAGGATGCTTTTTAAACGTATCAGTAACATTAGGTGCTTAATGCACAGATACCCATAAGGGCATTTTCCTCAGCCTACAAATCCAGTCTGAGCCTTTGTAGCCCTTCAACGTCAAGACAAAATAGCAGCAAGTCAGTGACATGTGAAGGTTTTCTTGGGCCCCTAGTAAGAGCCTAGCCAGATGCACATTTCTTATTCCTTTTGGTAAATAGATTCAGATTTGGTATGATTCAACGAACTAAAAAATATCCCCTGCTCAGAGCTTGTCTCTGCCTGCTAATTGCATGAAGCTTAACAGATCCTCCACACACAGCACCAAATAAGGGCTGGCTGGAAATCAAAACCTTCTTGCCAAGCACTTTGGATTTTCCAAAGGAACTGTAATGTTCCTGGAGATGTTTATTAATGGAAATGGGGAACTTTGTGGACCAGGGTGACGTCCCACAGACTGATAACCTGTTACCAGTGTTTATTATTTTTGACTCGAGGTTTTGAAGGCTCCCTCCCCTACCTTTCCCTAAAAGGAACTTTTTCCATCACTTGGGACTGAATCAGGGGAGTAGGGTTTGATACCTCACCAAGGAATCCAAAATAGATTCTCAGAATGTTAATAAACCCAGGATTTTGCCCTCCATTCTGTATTGCTCTGCCCCAAAATACAAAACCTAATTAGTGCATCCACAGAAGCGTTAAATGGATTTCATGCTGTTTAATAAATGCTTCACGTACTTTGGTGCCACTGGAGAGTGTATGGTTGAGCAAGGGTGGGGATTGGGAGAGGCAAAAGGATGTTGTGTAGATTGAAGATCCAAGATGTGTGTTTGTAACACAGGTTCTTCTTCATTTCACCCTTATTGTTTTCCTGGGCTTGGTTCTCACAGGCCTGGTCTCTAAAGGCTTAACTCACAAATGTCTATACTCTGAATAATAAAAAATCCACAATTGATTGGTGTACACCGAGAATTCACTGTTTGATGGGCCTAGAACTGGACATGGGAATTCAAGTGTGTGAATTTGTCCCTGGAAAGCTTTGGTCCTTTCAGGAAAGACAGAACACACAATATCTGATTTGCAAGGTAGAACCTCAGTCTGACATTTAATGCCCACCCCTACACTATCCCTTATCTAGTTACTGGCCTGTGACATCTGTTTCAGAGGACGGTCTTTATTGTCTAATGGCTGTCAAATCGCTGCACAGAAGAATTACCAGGAGAACTTTAAAACAACAACAAAAACCACCCTATTGCTGAAGCTGCACCTTCTGGAGATATTTGGAGAACATTAGACTGCATCAGAATCACCCAGAAGACATATAAAACACAAATCACTGGCCTTCACAGCCAGAGCTTTGGAGTCAGTAGGTTCAGGACTCAAAACATTATATTTCTAAAAATTATTGCTCATGTTACTCATCCAAAATCACACTTGAGGAGAATTGCCCTTTGTCAATTAAATCAGAATCTCTGTGTTTCATCAGAATTTCTATAAATTTTTCTGTTGGTAGTGCACTGACTGAGATTTGTGCTCCACACATTCCTTGTTGATTAATGTATATGGCAGGGATAGATTCTCATCCACCAGAAATTTCTGATTGTTTCATGTGATTTGGCTTTTTCTTCATTAAACACTAAAGGTTTGATGGTAAGAGCTGTGTATCTTTAACTTTACTAAAATCTCCCAGAGTCCCCAGCACAAGATGGCTGCCCAGAGTGTAACTTGAATGACATTGACCAAGGAAACGTGGGGGGAAGGGGGAGTTGGAGATGCTTCCAGAACTCTTAAGTCTCTCTTCATTCTCCATAATGCCAGGGGAAAGTTCTTTTTCTGTATTTTTGAACCTTTCAGTGTATCGAATGGTGACTTTCTCTTTCCTTTTCTTCCTTCCCATAGGGAAGGACATATTTTTCACATTTACTTTTAGTGAAAGCACCTGTGGAAAGTACTACATTCAGAATCAGAAAAATTTTATTTACATTCTGACTCTGATGCTTTTACTTTTATCATCTTGGGTACATTCTTTAACATTTTCAAGGCTCCATTTGCTCATTGATAAAATAAGGACAAGAACATCACCTTCACAGACTCAGGAGTTACATGAATTTCTGTGTAGAACAATTTTGAGCATAATGCAGAACACAAAAGGCACAGTAGGCCATGTGTTGTAACCACATTAGAGCAAATACACCTGGTCCTGGAGAGGGAGTGGGGACCATGTGGGTGAAAAGGTGTTTTTACCTCATTGCTTCATCATGATATGCAGTTGGGAAGTTTAAGGTCCATCCTTTAAGAACCAAAATTCTATCACATGGAAAATCTTCAAGGACTCCATAATTAAGATGGAAACAAGGCCTTGTTGAACTTGAAGGCCAATGAACTCTACAGAAACATCAGTCCTGTCTTCACATAGTTTATTTCTTGGGAAACAGGCTATGAGCATCCAGATTTCCGCATCAGTCTGTTGGTGCCTTTAGTATATTGCTTTCTGAATGATTCACATAAAGAGGCCTGAGATCATATGTACTGGTTTCCAGCAGTGTTCTCCCTCCTATATAAAGTCCCTGAACTCTAGAACCATTAATGTGTTTAGGGAACACTATGAGCTTGAATAGATTTGAAATAAAGCTCCTGATAACAGGTAAAGAGAGAAGAGAAAGATGGTGTACTGGGAGAGCTGGATCTTCATCAAACTAGTATAAGAGGCTCTGTCCTTTAAGAAGTGCTGTCTGTAATGAACTTTCCCTGTTGCTCAAAAGGGGAGAAGTCCACACAAATTCACCTGTACTCTTGTTAAGAATGCAGACCTTTGGGCTGGGGATTTAGCTCAGTGGTTGTGCTGCCTGCCTCGCAAGCACAAGGTCTTGAGTTTGATCCCTGGTACCAAAAGAAAGGATATAGACTTTTGAACAATATTTGAGTCTTCTTGCATCAGAATCTGCATTTTTTTCAAGATCTCCACACAATTCATGCACACAAATTGTTTGAGAAGAAAAACAGTCTCTTAGAACTAGAGCTAGGAGTTGGGAGACCTGAGTTGGGATTCTTTTAGTTCCATCTGCAATTCATCACATGAAAAAAATGGGCAATGTAAGTCCTGTTCCTATAGTAGATGGGAATTGGTAGTAAAAGGATCCTAGTAGGAAAGGTCTAGAAATCCAATGCCCAGAAGTTCCAGCCTCTTCTTCCTCACCCAGCTCCTCTTTCGCGACTTTCTCAGAAATCCAACTTCAAGCTGCCACGGGGTTTAGCAAGACACCTAGCTGTATCCAATGTCAGTCATGAGACGTTAAGAATCTCCCAGTTCTCCAGACATCCCACAGTCTCCCATAGCATCTCTGCCTCAGCTAAGAGAAGTGGGCACTCTCTTGCTTGGTGTTGCCTTTACTGTAGGCCAGGTTCCAAGAGTACAGTTGAGGAGAGACCCCATCTCTTGGCCACTAGGAAGCACATCAGCCAGACAACAGCCCTCTCTAGTTACTCACGCATCCTGCCTCCAACGACCTGGAGCGCACACAGGGAACAGTGGGAGCGGTTGAGCTCAGCGAGTGTTCCCTGTCGTGCATAATTAAAGAAAACACCTGTGCGGCTGCTAAATCACTTCCTGCTGTTCCCCTATGCAAATGCTGTGCTCAATAACCTTACAAGTGCCTCATTCCTTCCACCCAACCGAGGCAGCACACAGAGCTGCAATGCATAAAGCTGGCAAGTTATTAGTTCAGGACCCCTTATAGGATCTCTTAAGACTGATTTGTGACTAGTCTACTGTGCCTTTTGGTTGGCCTGGCTGCAGTGTCCTTGATTGCAGCCTCTGGAAGGCTCATGAATGGCAGTGGCCTCCTCTCTCCAAACCACCCTTCTTGCATCACCTCTTCTCTGAATCCCAGACTGGCTTGTGGATGGGCTTTAGACCTGCAGGAGCCAGAAAATCTTAAACCACAACTTAAATACTGTAATTGTGGGCCAGATGCTGTCCCGAGGGAAAACAGCCAACAGCAGTGAAATGAGATGCAAGTGGGACCTATGGATTTTGTTGGAGATGCAGGAAAGGGAAATGACAATAAATCACAAGGCAAAGCAATCATTCTGAAAGGACCTTTTCCTGCTGCTGAAGTTTATGGGGTGCTTTGGTTACCACCAGGATCTTGTGGGGCCCTGGATGTCCAGACCAGAAGAGATAGACTCTTACACTAGCAGGTGGATAGGTAACAGGATTCAGTGTGATGACAGGCTAGCTTTGTAATTTACTTCTTCCAGGGCAAAGCAACACTGTTTTCACTGAGAGCTTTAGAGAATTTGAGCAGGTGAGTGAATGAGCCTAAGAGACCCAGTAAAGAGGATTGCTGGATATTAGAGGGTGGAGGGGAGGGCTTCAAATGAGCAGAACTGTATTCTGAGAAGCAAGGACAGCTGCATGCTCATCCCACTCATTCTCTGTTGCATCACTGCTTTGTTATTAACTGAAATTATCTTGTGTACATATTTGTCTACTTGTTAGCTACTAAAATTTCATCTCCAAAAGAACTGGATTTTTGTCTAACTTAAAACCAAATCTAGTCCAGTCCCTGCCCTGTAGTAAGTGCACAGAAGTGTACTGAATGATGTTGACTATTATTTGAGGGCTCTCATTTTATTTCTAGTTTGGAAATCATCAGAGCTGGCATAGATTGCCCTTCTATTTTGCTGACTGTTTAATAGGAGGATTGCTTTCCTTCATAAGGAAAAGAACACATAAAGAACCTAAGGCTACCTTCTGCCTCTCCAGAGCAGCTGCATAGATTCTTTTTCTCTTGCAGTCTGTCAAAACTCCAGGGGAAGGCACCTTACCAAACATTTATTAAGCACAGTGCATCTTCACCCTTCTACTACCTGTTGAGTGGAAGGTGGACCCAAAATGAATATAAGCACTTCCTGCTCTCAAGGAATCCATGGTGCTGGAAATAATCAGCATGAAACAGACAGCAAGTCCCTTTGTGCTTAAAGGTGCTAAGGTGATCTGCAAAGGTTCGCTGGGGAAACACCTGTGGACTCAGGAAGAGTAATAGCTTCCTGGGAGATGATGTCTATTCTGAGTCTTGAAGGAGGACTTGGAGTTGGCTCTGGATTAACATAGCAGGGGAGGGGATTCCAGGAAGAGAGGTGAGCATTATGATGCTGTAGAGAACAGATAAACTGGGGAGCTGGAAAATCCAAGAGTAAAGATTGAGTGGACAAGTGGTGAAAGATTAAAAAGGCTTGGTATCCACTCAGCATACCTATAGCAGTCAAAGGATTTAGGAAAAACACCCCAAGACGGAGACAGGATTCCAGATAGGAGGATGATTGGAGAAGTTCTGGTAGAGAAGTATCCATTCACAGCTTAAACAAGAACTACTTGCTTGCTTTTACAAGTGCGTAAAGGGTGCCTTTCACTTTTCAACCTCATCTGTTGGCTAACATGTTGCTTAGCATATTGAGCAAAAGTAAGGACAGAGTCAGAAGAATGAGCTAAACTAAGTAGCTCCTTAGTTTCTCAATGAGCAGCCCTGTCTGAAATATTTATTGAATCAGAAATCTGAGACAAAAATTTCTAAACAATTTATGGATTTCTATTATACAAGTTTCCCTCATATCTTCTTTTTTTTTTTTTTTTTTTTTTTGACACCGGGGATTGAACTCAGGACCTTGTGTTTGTGAGGCAGGCGGTGGAACCACTGAGCTAAATTCCTGGCCCTCCCTCATATCTTCTTTACTGTTGTAGGTAAGAGGTGTAAATCTTTATGTGTCCATGGACATATGCACATGATGTGTTCAATCTTCTCTTGGAGGGCATATAGAAAGATGACAGAGCACACGATATACTCTTTTACCCCAGGTACAGGTAACTCTTTTCCCTCTTTCAGTGTGGCTTTGTAGACAAATAAACACATAGAAGAAGCCAGCATCAGGGCAGAGGCCATATATATAGAACTGCTTCTCGAGGTCAAAGATGAGAGGATGGAAAGGATTAGATAACTCTGTATTCACCAGGCAAGACTCCTGGTGACCTATCAGTCAGTGCTAGGATAGTTCCACTTTAAGTGACATATCTATCTTGTTTAAATATATATCATCTGGTATTACCATTTCTCGGAAAGACCTATAGGAAAAGAAACCAATCCTGCATCATCTTGGTGACCTTGAACTAAGTTCCCCAGACACAAACAACATTTACATATGAACAGCTTTTCATGGTTTCTTCTGACCTCCTTTTTTGAATTTTGTATACACTTGGCAATTTGAATTCAGCATTCTGCTCCTGGGTGATGAGCAATGTCTCTGTCTCCCTTGTGTTTCTCTGATCTCAAGTGCACAAGTGGTCAATTGCTCAGACACCACTCCTGTGAAGCTAAGGCTTTGGAGTCATCAGAACATTTGCAGTGCTGGGCATATGAGCTTCAAGAACTCAACTCTTCATTAAACCCTGTCATGGAAATATTCTGGTTTTCTTGTGACCCTGAGCTGAAATTTTAAGACCTGACTATTAACTTCCTGTTGCACTGTCCTTGTAACCGTCATTGCTGCCCCAATGACTAAGGCTAAGCTAAAGCCGAGACACGTGATACAGTAGACACAGTGGACCACAATGATGATTTGGTTAATCTTGATGCAACTGTCTATGACAGAGACAAGTCAAGGCTGTGTCCAAAACAATCCTGGAATCCCATCCTTGAAGATCTGTTTGCTAGGGTCACTTCTAGGAATTAGCATGTGAGTTATTTTGACAGACTTAATTTAATGTAGGAATTGGACAAGCAGAGAATTAGTTTTCTAGGCCTTCCAGAACAAGTGCCATAGATAGAGTAGCTTAACCAGCAAACTTTTTTTTCTCACAGTTCTGGAGGCTAGAGCTCCATTGCTAAGGTGTCAGAAGAGCTGATTCTTTCTAAAAGTCATGGAGAAGGACCTGTGCTGAGCTTCCTTGGCACGTAGCTAGTCATCTCCTTCTTGTCTCCACGTGGTCGTCTCTCTGTGCATATCTCTGGCCTAATCTCCTTTTCTTATAAAGACACCAGACATATGAAATTAGGGTCCACCCCCAATGATCTCATTTTAACTTAATTTCTTCCTTCTAACCCTATTTCCAAGTAACAGTCACTTTCTAAAGTGGTGGAAATTAGAACTTCAACATATGACCTTTTAAGGGACACAACTGAGCCCTAACAAATGGGCTATTGGAGGACTGAAAGCAGGAAGCAAATATTGAAATAACAGAGATAGTCACTGAAAGCAGCTCCCTCACCCTTAGACACAGAAGAATTAAAGGAAGAGGTTGGAGTTAGAACTTGGAAGCTTAGAGAAGGAATCTGGGAACCTGGTAGAACTGGGAGCAGTCCTCAGCTAAAGGAAGTGGCACTAGTGGCTGTGCTGGCATCCATGAGGGGCATACAGTGAAACTGATGCCAAGAGCATGGAGAAAACAGAAGAACACCTTCTCCATCTCCCTCCCTCAGCCTTCAAGCACTGCCTTAGTGCCCTTTAAAGGCAGAATGTAACAGGTATCTGCTGACAAGGAGAGATGTAATCTGCACCTCACAGCCTCAGCAGTACAGGGCTTGCTACTGAAGCATGGATTTGAGCTATGAGACAACAACTTAATAACCAGCACAATTTTCCCTAAAAAGTCAAATACTGCTCTATGTCTTACTTTTATTACTTAGCAGCATAACATGAAAAACTTTCCAATGTCTGTGCTGTTCTGGAGCATGGATTCTAATGGCTGCATGGCATATTCCTTCATCAGAATATACCATAATTTACTTAAACAACTTTCTGTGCTTAGCAAATTGATGTTTTAAAAGTCTGTTACTCTTACAGCAACACAGCCACCCACAGAATTCAAGCACACATTCTTAAATAATCCCTGATGATTAATTTTAGAAGTAGAATTACTATATTTAAAAGTGTGACTATTTAGAGGTTAACATTCACTTTTTAAGCAACCTTAAATATGAATTATATATGGTTTTTATTGTTCTTTAACGAAAGAGTGAGATTATAATGCCCCAGAACATTAAGTGGAGGGGAAGGTTTAAATAGTATCCACAGAATGTAATAGGAATGGGAACATAATTATTTCAGAGTAAATCTAAACCTTCCCTTTAAGAAAGCATTCAAAGGTGAGGGAAACTATTAAGAGAAGTATCTGCCACAGCTGGTAGAGACACCATGTTGTTAGTGATTTTAATGCAATTGCATTCTTAGCAGAACTAATTTTGTAAAGCATTCCTCTAAATAATCCAATTTTACTCAGTGCTTGTGGTTGGACAAAGGAGCAGGCAGGGTTTGTATCAGTATTTATGGAGTGTAGCCTTGTAGAAATTACTCTGGCCAGAGGACATTGCTATAAATCTGCAGTGACGGTTGTGTTTTTGATTCCATCTTTAGTTTCTGAATTTCAGCCTTGGTAATTAAAAATCTATACCATAAAATATTGGCTTGTGACAATTTCATTTCTCTCCTGGGATCCTGTGATTTTCTGAGGTATGCCTTGTTCGGTTCTCTGTGAAGAGTGAAGGTCTGGAAGGTTTGGAGCCTGTGTTTTTGAAGCCCATCTCCATGACAGGAATTTGGTATGCCAGTGTGGGTGCTGCCTTTGGGAAGTCCGAGTCTAAGCCTTTGCTGGCTCCCTGAGGACAACTCTGAGAAAGCCGCTACCCCTTATGCCAGTTTCTGAGGCTGAGTATACATACTTGGTTTTATAAGACTAAATAAATTGATAAATTCCACTGATTCAAAGCGTTTACATAATCTTTCCAATGTCAACAGTCATTTAAATTATCCTAACTTTATACTGAATCTCAAAAATCCAATTACTAGCTAATAATAATTGTCAGTTTTACTTTAAACCTTTAATGATAGGTCACCAGGGATGTGTAGCAGTGGGATTAAATCACTGTAGAATGTAGCTGTGCCCAGCCTTAAATTACTTGCCTCTTATCTCTGGCTAACAGAGCTACTATATGTTTTGTCACCATTTTTGCTAAATAGAATAAATGTCACCAAAATTAATTTCATCTCTCTTAAATTAGCTTCTTAGCGTGATTTCTCACTTCAGTCAAAATTTATTTCTTCAGGAATTTAATTTCCTTCTTCATCTCTTTTATTTGAGAGAGTGAGACTGTTCCGGAGCAAATGTCTTTTAATCACTGGCTGGCAAGTGTTGAGGCTTGCTTTTCATTAATAATTGCTGACCCCTTTGGGGGGGAGTGTTAGAAGATATTTCTATTTTATTTGAGATATTGTATGCTTTTAAACAGAGTAGATTGGGCTCATTCTGAATAGTCTTAGAGAAAGCCGTGAACCTTACATCTACCAAGAAAACATTTTTTTCTACACGAGGGATGATTCAGCAGGGAGTTTGTAATTAGGCAGTTTAGTTGCTTTTACTACTTCTTAATCATTTTCAGGTATACTGATAATAGCTATCCTATCCTTTAACCAAGGCATGTGTTTGGGAAAATCTACAGGGATTTTAAAATTAAACTTCTTCTCAGAGATCAGGAGGAATACACAAGAGGGGTGCCTAATTTTGAAATATATCCTATAGACAGGATGATAGCAACCATAACAAATTCCATTTGCTCATCAACAGAAACCCACAGGCATCAAAACTTTGGGAGGACGGATGGTGAGAGATAGAACAGCAGTTCCAGAATGACCATGTGAGGAACTCTCTGACCTGCTCCCCTGTGAAATAGGCATAACTAGTAAAGATTATGGAAAAAAACCCAAACCATCTCAATTATCCTGATATTGCCTTAGGGGAATACAGAAAATGAAGATTTATTTAAGAAGATGTGTTCACATTAAAAAGGAACAAAGAGATTCTATTGTTACTTAAATCTCTGACCCTTTCCCTTTTTCCCCTCCTCAGCCTAGTTGGATAGAAGCTCTACCCTAAGCAGGTTTGGCCAACAAGATGGGGCTCCCTTTTCCTTCTGCCACAATCAAGGGGTGCAGTAGCTCACCAAGAACAGCAGGTGGCCAGCATTTCCCATTACTCTCAGCTCTGAACTGCAAAGGTAAATTCTTGGTGTATGCAGCCAGGAGATCAGGCTGCCTTTTCTCTACCCAGGCCCCACTCATAGGGTGGGGCCTCTACCTCAGGAGAAGCCAGCAGAGAATGTGGGGTTCTTGATTACTCTTGGCCCAGTTCTATTATAGGATGAATGTTCCATAAAGAGAGAGGCACCTTGAGAACACCAGAGGCCACCCCCTGCTGTCCAGTATCTAGAACAGGGGCTCTGAGGTTTTTCCCATGCGGGAGAGGTGGTCCATTAGAGCTCTGAAGCTCTCCTTGAAGGAATTGACTTTCTTTCAAACAGTGTGTGAAGTTCAAGGCCAAGCCTCATAAACAATGGAGATTCTATTGGTAGGCAATTATGAAGAGCTAACAGTTCTATGGGACTAAAAGATTACAAATGATGGCCACAGAAAGGTATAGCTAAGAACTCTGCTAGGCTTGCCACAAACCTGAAGGACGTACCTCAAAAGCTGTACTTGTACACATACAATTCAGTAGCGTTAATGATATTCACAATATCATGCAACTATCAGTACTATTTCTAAAACATTTTCATTAACCCCTGGAAGAAATTCTGGAGCTATTAAAGTAATAGCTCCCAATTTCCTTTCCCTGATGGGTTAACTTCTCACTAAAAACAGCGGAGTTCAGAGCCAGCACAATGATATACTCAAAGTGCTAAAGGAAAGTCTGTCAAACAACAATCTTATATCCAGCAAAACTATCTTTCAAATATGAAAATGAAATAAGGCCATATCTGGGTAAACAAAAGCTGAGAGGTTTTATTGCTAGCAGACCTACCTTAGAAGAAATAGTAAAGGAAATTCTTTAGACTGAACACCAAGGACCCCAGACACTATAATTCAAATCTTGCAAATAAAGAGAACACCAGTGAAAGTATTGTATAATACAAGATAATAGAAATATATATTTATTCTCATTTCATCTATTATCTAATTTAAAAAGCAATTGTATGCAAACAGAATTGCTAAATCTTGCAATTCTACTTATAGATATTTACCCCCCAAACATTGAAAACAAGAACTCAAACAGATATTTCTCTACTAGTCTTCATAGTATCCTTATTCACAATAACCAAAAGATAGAAACAACCCAAATGGCTGTCAGTTCACAACTGGATAACAAAATATGAGACATACATATATGTAATATTATAAAAATAAATGATGTACCTGTACATGATAATATAATATGGATCAACCTTGACAATTTTATTCTAAGTGAAATAAGCCAGATGCAAAAGGACAAATGTTAGATTTCACTTATTTGAGGCATCTTGAATGGGAAAATTCATAGAAATAGAAAGTAGAATAGAAGTTACCAAAGGTGAGGAAAGAGAAAGGGAAGAATAGAAAGTTATAGTTTAAAGAGTGGCAAGTTCCTGTTTGGAATGATGAAAACCTCTGGAAATGTAAAGTTGTGATGATTGCATAACATTGTGAATATACTTAATTGCTACTGAATTGTACAGTTTAAAATGTAAATTTTTGTATCTATTTTACCAGAATGACAAATTTAGAAATATTTAATTCTAAATAAAAAGGAATTGTAAGAAAAATATGTGGGCTATTATATATCATTGGCCTTGCATAGAAATGTAAGATATTGGCAGTAAAAGCAGAGTGGAGATGGTTTGGAGTAAAACCGTATCAGAATAAAGAAATGACAGCAGGTTTTTTTATACTTTGTCTCCTCTATTCTCTGAGCTTCTCTAACAGACATTAAATTACATAAAAAACAATTACAAAATGTATTGTTCAATTTGTAATATATTTTCATATAATGTATGTAACAGTAATTAGCACACAGCAGGGAAAATGGAATACAGCTATATAGCTACATGTTTTCATTTTATCTCAGTACACTTTAGTATAAGTCTGAAAAAATTCTGATAATTGAACCACTAATAACTCAAAATATATTGAAAATCATTCAAAGAATTATGTTACTATAGAAAATATTCACTTAATGTAAAAGAAAACAGTGAAGAATGAAACAAAAATATGTGGAAGACATAGAAAGCCAGTGACAAGTAAATCCTACTATATCAATAATAACGTCAAATGTTAATGGATTAAGTAATATAGTCAACAATCAGAGATATCAGACTGGATAAAAAATATTCAACTATATTCTTCTGGACTAAAAGATACAAATAGTTAGGAAGTAAAAGGATGGAAAAGATACATAAACAGCAGCCCTAAGAAAGTTGTGGTGGCTCCACCAATACCAGAAAAAAGTAGACTTTAAAACAGAAAAAGTTACTAGAAATAAAGAGGGATATTGTATAATAATAAAAGTGTCAGGCTAAGTATATCTCCACAGAGCCTCAAAATACCTGAAGGAAAAGCTGACAGACTTGAAGGGAAAAGTAAACTTTTCAACAGAAATACCTGGAGACTTCAATACCCTGCTTTCAATAATAGATAGATAACTGTGCAGAATCTCAACATGGAAATTGAAGCCTTGAGCATCACTGTGAATGAAACTGACCTAAAACATAGCTGTATACTTTCCACTCTACATCATAATGCACACATTTTAAAAATATTCTCTAGAATAGACCATATGATAGGTCATAAAACAAGCCTCAATAAATTTAACTGGATTAAAATTATGCAGAGTATATTCTCTGAAAAACGAGTGAAAATAAAAACTCATAAAGAAATTCACACTTATGGAAAAAACAACCATTGCTAAGTTAATTGGGCAAAAAGAAACTACAAAAGAAAATTAGGAAATGCTTTCAAATGAATGAAACAGGAGACAAAGCCTATCAAAATGTATTGATTGCAGCTACACTTAAACTAAATAGAATTTTATAGTTGTATTACCTATATTAAAAAAGAAGAAAGTTTTGAATTCAGTAACCTAATCTTCCACCTTAAGAATGAGAAAAACAAGAGCAAACTACACTCAAAGCAGGCAGATAGAAATAATAAAGAGAACTTACTGAAATAAAGAATATAAAACAATGGAAAAATTAATGATCCTAAATTTGTTCTTTAAAAAGAGCACCAAAATTGATACATATTAAGCTATGCTGACCAAAAAGAGACTCAACTAAAATTAGGAATGAAAGAGAATCCCTTATTATTAACCTTACAGAAAAAAAAGAATTATAAGGGCATACTATGAGCAAATATATACCAACATTTAAATAATTAAATAAATTTAAATGAAATGGACAAATGCCTTAAAAAAAACCACTAATTACCAAAACAAACTTAAGGAAAGATGGACTACATGAAGGAACTGATAGAAAGTAAATGAGTTGAGTTAGTGAACACAAAACTACCCCCAAAGAAGAGTCCAGGGCCAAATGGTTTCACAGATGAATTCTGCCAAACATTTAAAGAAAATTAATATACAATTTTCACAAAGTCTTCCCAAAGAAGAGAACAGGAGAGTATACTTCCAGTTCCCTTTGTGAGGCCAGAATTGGTCTGATAGCAGCACCAAACAAAGTCATCACAAAAAAAGAAAAATATGATATCTCATGAGTATTAATGCCAAATTCTTAGCAAATTATTAGTATACCTAATACAAAAATATATAAAAACAATAATGTACAATAACTAAATGGATTTTATTTCTGCAATTTAAGGTTGGTTAAGCATTGGGAAATCAATTAATGTCATACACAAAACCAATAGAATAAAAGGTGAAAACTACATGATTATCTTAATACCATAAGAAAAAATTGACAAAAGTTAACACAATATCAAAATAAAATCTCTCAGTAAGCTAGAAAGCAAAGGGAACTTCCTCAACATGATAAAGCAAATTTATGAAGAACTGGTGACTACTGTTATGATGGGGAAAATCTGAATGCTTTCTCTCTAAGATCAGGAATAAGATCAAGATATCAACTAACCCCACCACTTACACTCAACATTGTAGTTGACATCCGGGGCCAGCATTAGGCATGAGAACAGGGTTAAATCTAAAGCAATCCCTATTTGCACATGACATGTTTATACAAGTAGAAAATCCTAAAGATTCTACTAGACATTTAAAAACCTCTACTGAAACTAATACATGCAGCAATGCCCAGGATACAAAATCAATGAAAAAAATTATATTTCTGTATACTTGCAATGAACAATTTAAAAGTGAAATTTAATAAACAATTTCATTTTGGGATGCAAGGGTGGTTCAACATTCATAAATCAATAAATGTAATACATTATATCAACAGTCAAGGACAAAAACCATATGATCATCTCAATAGATGCAGAAAAGGCATTCAACAAAATTGAACACACATTCTTGATAAAATCCCTACAGAAAATTGGAATACAAGGTCTTTATCTCAACTTGATTAAGGCTATCTATGAAAAACCAACAGCCAACATCATACTAACTAGTTAAAAACTGAAAACGTTCATGTTAAAATCAGGAACAAGACAATGATGCCCACTATCACCACTCTTGTTCAATATTGTTCTGGAAACATTAGCCACAGCAATTAGAAAAGAGAAAGAAATAAAAGGAATAAAGATAGGAAAGGAAGAAGCTAAACTGTCATTATTTGCTGAAGATATGATACTTTACAAAAACTCTGCCAAAAGACTTCTAGACTTAATTGACAGATTTAGTAGAGTAGCTGGATATAAGGTCAGCACTCAAAAAACAATAGCCTTCTTCTACACAAATAACAGACTCACTGAGAGAGAAATTAGGGAGACAATTCCTTTTCCAATAGCATCCAAAAAATGAAATATCTAGGAATCAATCTAATGAAGAAAGCAAAAGATCTCTACACTGAAAATTATAGCACTCTGAAAAAAGAGATCAAAGAGGATATAAGAAAATGGAAAGACATTCCTTGTTCCTGGATAAGAAGAACCAATATAGTGAAAATGGCCATATTTCCAAAACTACTATATAGATTTAATGCAATGCTGATTAAAATCTCAACAATATATTTCACAGAACTAGAGAAAACAATTCAAAACTTCATTTGGAACCAGAAGAGACCTAGAATAGCAAAAGAAATTTTAGGCAACAGAGATGTGGCTGGGGGTATTACAATCCCCAACTTGAAACTATACTACAAAGCTACTGTGATAAAAACAGCATGGTACAGGCAAAGAAACAGACCTGAGGATCAGTGGAATAGATTAGAAGATGCAGAAACAACTACAGATATACTCAGCTACCTCTTCCTGTTGACAAAGGAGCCAACCATCCTCACTGGAGGAAAGATAGCCTATTTAATAAATGGTGTTGGAAAAACTGGATTTCAGCCTGCCAAAGATTAAAACTAGACCCATACCAATCACCATGCACTAAACTAAGATTGAAGTGGATTAAAGATCTAAATATTAAGACAGAAACATTACACTTGCTGGAAGATAAGGTAGGTAGAACTCTTGAAGACACTGGCATAGGAAAAGACTTTATGAACAAAAACTCAGTAGCAAGGGAACTAGCACAAAGAATCAACAAGTGGGATTCTTGTCTTATTAAAAAGCTTCTGCATTGCAAGAGAAACCACCAACAGAGCTAAGAGACAACCTACAATGTGGGAAAAAATTTTCAGCTGCTGTACCTTAGACAAAGGACTACTATCTAGAATACATAAAGAACTGAAAAAAGTCAGATCCCCCAAATTCAAAGACCCAGTTCGAAAGTGGGCATCTGAAATTAACAGACATTACTCAGACAAAGAATTAAAAGCAACAAATAAATATATGAAAAAATGTTCAACAACACTGGTCATTCGAGAGATGCAGATGAAAACAACACTGAGATTCCACCTCACCCCAGAAAGAATGGCTGTTATAAAGCAATCGTCTAATAACATATGCTGGTGGGGTTGTGTGGAGAAAGGAACCCTTCTCCATTGTCTGTGGGAGTGCAGACTGGTGCAACCACTATGGAAATCAGTATGGAGATACCTCAAAGAACTAAGACTAGAGGATTAAAGTGATTAAAATGAATAATTGATAATTTGAAATAAGAAGAAAAGGTTCAACGGGGTAGGGGTGACAGGAGGAGAAGGGGAGAGATCAGAGTTACAGACTGGAATCTGAAAAGAATCCATATATAGATTGTGTTTAAAACTATAGGAAGAGATGTAGATAGAGACTAGGCTGGAGCTCATTAGTGGATTGGGAAGAGTCACTGAGATCAAGGGAGAGAAGGGTGTGTTTCCAGAAGAAGCACATACAACTATGTATAGTACATAGTACTCGATAGTGTGATAAATGACTGTTACTGTTTTAGGTACTTAACATAACATGCTGTGCTTTTCATCCTTTAGAGCATAATCCTACTTATATCAAAGAGTTTACTGTAAAACATTGTGCTGCTATGCCAGTGGTAGCCTCACGTATCTTGTGTTTAACGACGTATTTGGATTATATCAAGGGGCCATCACAGATGATTGATGTATATCTTTTCAGTTGGCACTTAGAAGTTGGCACTCTTGTGGTACTTTGCAATACACACAGATGAAATTGCCTAATAACATATTTCTCAGATTATATTTCCATCATGTGTCACATGACTGTATTGTAAATATTTTTTTAAAATTTCATTTATAATAGCATCAAATGAATAAAATATTTAAATTAACAAAAGAAGTATAAATCCTGTATTCTGAAGACAACAAAATGTTGTTAAATTTAAAATTTCCTAAAAGTGCATTCTGTGTTCATGGATGTGAAAATGGCCATATTCTTCACATTGATCTACAGATTCAACACAATTGACACTTTCTTCCCAATTTTGAAACTTATTATAAGGCTACAATAATCAAAACACTGCACTGGGCATAATGATATACAGAGATCAGTAGAATACAATTGAGAATTCAGAGTTAAACCACTGTATTTAAAGTCAACTGATTTTTTTCCATTAAGTTTATTGGTACATTTTAGGTATACAGTACAGTTACATTTATCACTGGGAATGTGTACCTTTACATGAAATATCTTGATTCTTCTTTTTTCCCCATTCCCTTGCCCTCCCTTCAACCCTTCCACCCCTGCCTCTTTACAAAGACTTTGCTTCCGTTTTTTCCTTTTCTCATATTTTTTCCTTTCCCCTACCCCTCCCACTTCCCCTACCCCTTTGGACCTTTACTTTCTATTTCACATTATCAATTATTCATTTTAATCCTTATTTACACTTTCAGTTTCTCACACCAGAGAAACTATTCAGTATTTACATGTGTGTGTCCTGTTTATTTCACTTAAGAGTATGGCCTCGGGCTGGGGATTTAGCTCAGTGGTTCTGCTGCCTGCCTCGCAAGCACAAGGACCCGAGTTTGATCCCCGGTACCAAAAATAAATAAATAAATAAGAGTATGGCCTCAATGTACATCCATTTAGCTATAAATGTCTCTAGTTTCTCATTCTTTATGGCTGAGTAGTACTCCATTTTATTTAAAAAAAAAAAAAACACACGTCTTCTTTATCCAGTCTGCAGTTGATAGGCACTTGGGCTGTTTCCAAGCTTTAGCTGTTACAAACTGTGCTGCTATAAATATAGGTGTGCATATATCACTGTGGTATGTGTTCTATTATTTATTTATTTATTTATGTATTTATTGGCACCGGGGATCAAACTCAGGTCCTTGCACCTGCCGCAGCAGGCGGTGAAACCACTGAGCTAAATCCCTGCCCCTAAAAAGCTCATTCTAAAAAGACATAGATAGTAGAAGACAAATCGGTAGAAACAAAAATAAAAGATTAATGGTTGCTTATGGCTGGAGGAATTAGGGAAAAGAATGTAAAGTGACTGATTATGAACATAAGATATTTTGCAATTGATAAAAATGTTGTCAAATTGTGATTGTACAATCCTATGAATATACATAAATCTTGAATATACATTTCAATATATTGAATGTAGTACTTTTATTTAAAAACAAAAGACTAAAATGAAAGTCAGAAAATATCAATGCAATCCTGTATTTGTTTTTTCCTGCCGACTTTGAACAATTTGCTTATTTGTGTGCCTTAGTTTCCTTATGATAATGCTTTAAGATGTTTTGTGTGTATATGTGACTTATAACTTTTTGTTTGTTGGTTTATATCAGCAACAGATAATAACTGCATTCAGCTCAGGGAATTGGTACATACACATGCCTCATCTTAATCTTTTACTTACCCTTATCCTCTACTTTCTCCCCTCTCCCCTCACCCTCACATTCTCTTCCCATCTCCACAAAATATACCTTCCTATTTCCTGTCATCTCATTTATTTTACTTTTAATATTATTTATAGTTTGGGGTTTTTTTTATAAGAGGAACCATGAGATATTTAACCTTCTGCATCTGATTTATTTCATGTAGCATTATGGTCTCAAGATGTATTCATTTTCCAACAAATGAGTCAGATTTATCCTTCTTTATATCTGAGTAGTACTCCCCTATATACTGTATATATACCACATTTTCTTTATCCATTCATCTGTTGATGGACATATAGGTTACTTCCAAAATATAGCTATTATGAATTGTACTGCTATAAACATGGATATGCATGAATCATTGTAATATGATATCTTTAACTCTGTTATTCTTCAAGGGAGTGCTAGGCAATGTGGAGTAAAGGAGTGAGATTTTGTCAGCGGTTACAATGACTAATAGGCATCCATTCACAAAGGGCTGGCTCTGAGGTTATGTAACCTGTACAGTCATCCTGGGACCCATGCTATGCTCAGAAGAGCCAATAGTTGGTTTAATTTTCTGTCGTTTCTTGAAATTCTTAATAAATTCTGAACAAAGAAGCCTGTATTTTCATTTTGTACTATGCCTCACAAAGTAGCAACCAATTCTGATCCTACAGAGAGTGGAAAGTGACTGAGGAGCCTTTAATGTCCAGTAGTATACAGGGCAACCCTGCACAGTGGATAATTGCCCTGTCTAAAATGCCATAATGAGAAACACTGATTGTTAAGTAATTGTTGAACTCAGAAGGGCTGTGATTTTTTTTTTTTAACTAAGCAACTAGAACCTAATCTGAAATTTTCAAGAATACTGTGTGTTCTTCAGGAAAGTTGCTTTGATATTTCTTGTACCCCCCCCCCAAAAAACGAGGATCTATGGCATTTGTGGGTTTTGACCTTCATTTTATTTCCTGAGTCTGGTCATATATCCTATCTGAACCCAATGTACCTTAGCCCTGCTTGTCTTCCTATCAATTGGCCTTTTGAAATTCAGATGATTATAACCTTAACTTATTTTATTTTTGGTTATTAAGAGATTCATTAAGAAATTGCCAACTCAGTAGGCTCTGTGGAAAAAACAATTATGATTTTCCAGAGAATTTCTGATGAATAATAAATTTATGAGCTAAGCACTTTACATGTGATGTTTCATTTAATTTTTCCCATCAATATTTTAGATTATGATTACCCCAACTTTACAGCTGAGGAAACTTAATTTCAGAGAAGTTAAGAGAGACTAGAAGAAAACGATATATTTTCTTTCTTGACTTCTCAAGTGGATTAGACAAAAACTAAGACCCACCAATACTTCTTTCCTTTGTTGACTGATTTTCCTTAAAAATATTAGGTGTTACAAAAAGAGTTAGTGTCAGAATCCACTGTTCTATGTTATCGTTATATACTTTATGCTCTTATATTTGTGTTATTTCCATTTGAACCAAGATTCATTATATACCTAGGCTAAGAATTTAATAGTCTACACGAGAGGAAAAAAAATCTGAATTATGACATAAAAGATTTAATTATTTTCAGAGTCGAAGAATTTTATGGCTGGAAGAAATTTTAAAGTGTTCCTGTGCCAATCCACACATTTTATAGAGTTTTGAGACCAGGATTTAGATAGGTTTACTTCTTACCCATGTTCACATAATTGATGTATGGCATTAGTGACAAAGCCCGGAAAATAACTTGGGGGTTAAAGTGAATTCTTGGTTCATCAGTCTTTCCAAACATCACCTGTCTCTTTCTGTTCGGTTTTGTCTAGATGTAATAAAACAACCAATTCGAGGTCTGACAGTTTCTTCTTCCTTAGAAATTACTTGCATGGGGTTTAGGCAGTCTGTGGATATCCTGTGTGTGTGTGAATTATAGGCTTTTGGATATTTTTAACTCAACATAAAGTTGTCTGCCATAGAGTTGTGGAAGTAGGAGAACTTCCACTTACAAAGGTTTGAGTAGAAGCCAGTGAGAAATAATTTCTCAGTAAGTTAAAAGAATAGTTTGCCGATGATCATATGTGTTGAGAAACAAGATTCATTTTGGGGGCAGTGACCCAGTAGTACTAGAATAGAGTAATGGAATTCAAAAAGGAAGTATTGAGAGAAGTCAGAGGAGATGTTCTAATTCATGTTTCCTGAGCAATTAAAATTGAGAAGCCCTTATTTGTAGCTTATTGCTATGTAGTTTTGGATGAATCCACCAAGGGTAGAGATGGGAAATTTCTTTTTTTAAAATTAATTTTATTGGTACATTTTAGGTATACAATTCAGTTACATTCATCACTGGAAATTTGCACCTTTACATAATCTCTCTTGGTTCTTATTTTTTCCCCATTCCCCTGCCCTCCCTTCAACTCCTCCATCCCTCCCTATTTACAAAGACTTTGTTTCCATTTTTTCATCTTCTCATATTGATTCCATACTAATATAGATCCTTAAGAGGTCTCGGTTTCTCCCTTCTACAGCTCTATTAAATTATGTTAAAACCAGGAGTCAAAACTTGTAGATGTTTTCTTTATTCAATTATATGCTTTCAAAAACAAAACAAAACCAAAAAATCCTCCACAAGGCACATCTCTGACCCCATGTTTTATTCTGACTATAACTGTGATAAGCTCAGCCTCAGGGTTCCTTCCTTGGCTTCAGCGGAGGGCCTCAA
Source organism: Heterocephalus glaber (assembly GCF_053883595.1). Lineage (NCBI taxonomy): Eukaryota > Metazoa > Chordata > Mammalia > Rodentia > Bathyergidae > Heterocephalus > Heterocephalus glaber. The sequence goes on along the minus strand of NW_028258320.1, from coordinate 12,117,418 downwards.
GTGACCTTTCCTTGGCCTGGTTCCTCTGAGGAGTGGACTCAGGACATTTTTGACAGAGATAAAGGCTGGCTTTTTAAAGGCTTTCTTGAGGGGTACATAAATCTCTTGCTGTTTTGGAGTTGCAAACTATTTGTAAGCCAAACTTTATGCTTCTGCAACTAGAAAATGTTCCTCCCTTTCGTGTTACAGGGTCTCAGAAGGATCGCTGGATTCGTTTGTTGGCACTGAAAAGAAGTGGGAAATTGTAAGGCATGGTTTTATTAATTGGCCAAAGGTCTCAGGGTTTTTGGCTTTTAAAAAAATCCTTAACTTCATTTGTGTAATAGGAATAAAGGTGAATAATTTTCCTTTCTTAATTGAACTGATTTTTCTATAGGATCAGGTCAACTCATAAAACCTTGGGTCCTAGTGGAAAGGGTTTTTCCCCCAGAAACAAATTCTTGTATATATTGGATTTCTTTATATTTCTGACCATCACCCATCCTTTGCTTCTTAGTCCATGTGTACTCCATGGGTAAAGCATCCATTTTCATGAGCCCTAGCATCACCTTTTCATAGCTTATTAGCTCACAATTGAAGGTCTCATGAGCTCTATGTGTTTATTGATCTCCAAATCTGTGTTTATAACTGACTATTAGATATTTTTACCTAGTTTTCCATCAGGAACCTTCAAGGTTAAACACAAATCACTTTCATACTTCCATTGACCCCTCTCTTTGCCTCTCTTTTTCATTTTTTTTTTCACTTCTTATATTTTCTTTCTTGGTTTGTAATGTGGCAGACTTATCAAGTTCAAGCAAGCAAAATACCTTAGATAAATCCTCAGCTCTTCTTTCTTGCCACATGTACAATAGGCCATTAAATATGCTCTTGGGAGTACTTTTTAATTAAAATATTAACATACATTTATAAAGGTGCACAAACTGTCCATGTGCAGCTTTAGTTGATGTTCACAAAGTTAACAGGCTGGTAACTAGTAACCAAGTTATCAGCAACCCCACAACCTTTGTAAGCCCCCCACCATTACCCCTTTGCTCCAGAGGTACTGTTTACTTAATATGTAGCACAGCAGTGTGGCCTGCTTTTGTGCTTTTTATAAATGGAATTGTATGTAAATGGAATGTGTATCAAAATTCCTTTGCCCAAAATTATATTTAAGAAACTCTATGTTGCTGTATGTACCAGTATGCTTTAATTCTTATTGTTTAAGATTACGGTGAGTGACTATATCACAGTTTATTGATTCATTCTACTGTTGGTAAACATTTGATTTGCCCCAGTTTGGAGGTATAGTAATTACTGCTGCAACAAACATCTTTGGATCTGTGTCTCAGTAGAAACATTTATAAATCCTGGCTGAGCAAATATCTAGCTGTTCAACAAATATATGTTTTAATAAATATCACCAGGCAGTTTTTAAGGTGATTGTACTAGTTTGTGCAGGAGTTTTTTAGTTCCTTTACACGCTCATCAACATTTGCCATTTTGACCCTGTTCATTTTAGCCATAATGGTCCATATGAAGTAGTAGCTTATGGTTTGAACTTTCATTTTTCTCTGTTGCCTGAAGTTGAACACTTTCATACATTTCTCGTTTTTCAAAGTTAAAAAATCCTTATTTTTTTATTCCTGGTACCACTACCACAATTTACAGGGCAATATACCTGATGTAATGAAAAAAATAAAAGAAAAAGCTACAACAGATAAAAGACCTCAGGAATGTACATCTAATTGACACTACGTTGCAGTAATCAATAGCTGTGCTTTTTACTTACCCATTCAAATATCCTTTGTTGTGAAAAGGATTTTCAGTGTACATTTTATTAAACTGATAGCCTTAGTGTTTGTTACAGTCAAGTTCTGTTCCACATTGTGAACTGCAGTTTTTTCTCCCACACTGTAACATGCATTTCATTCCCCAAATGTGGTATTTTAATGAACAAAAGTACTTAATTTTAAAGTGGTTGAATTTATTATTGCTTCCATAATGATGAGTGCTTTTGATGTTCTGTTTAAGAAAACTTGACTATGTTTCATAAGATTTAAAGAGAATTTTGGTAAGCAGTATGGTGACACTTTGAAAAGGTGGAACTCTGTTACGTACAGTTCTAAATACGAGAAACTGATAGGCAGGGACACACAGGATTTCATACCACATTGGAGAACAGCTAGGGCTGTAGAGACAGCTTATGTATTATAAGTAGGATGGGCTTCACTAGGTTTCCCAGACTCCCTGAGAGTTGACTAATTTGAATACACGTAGTTTCCAAGTGGGATCACAAATTGTCTGGTACATAAGCATTGAGGACAGGTGCATAGGAGCCTTGGTGTGTGAGAGCCCAGTAGAGGAAATGATTGAAGGTGTGGCTTTAATAACCTACCTGGGAAGGAAAACTTTAGTCAGAGTCTCAAGAGTGGGTGAAGAAAGCAACTTTTAAAACCGTATTACAGATAAACACAAGAATCATTGTTTTTTTTTTCTTTCATATTTAGGTCTAGAGTTCATCTGGTTTACTGTTTTTGTGAGCTAAGTTTGTGGATTCATTATAGCTTACACTGCGCTATTTACTGAAAAATATTTCCATTTGCAACCACAGATAGGCTATGTGTTAACCCCTTTTTCTGTCCTTCCCCTCCTCTTCTTTCTCTTATCTTTCTTCTCTTTCTCTTCCTGCTTCATTGTCTTATAAATTTTTAGGTTTTACTTTGCTGTTATGAAATTTTAAAGGCCAAATTGCCAAACTCTTGAAATTCAATTTAATCACCCTATACAATGTTACTATCATTACTTTAACCAAGGAGTCATTTTTTATGTCAATTAATATCAAAAAATGAGATTTTACTTCACCTTTATTCCTTTCCTAATACATTCATTCTTCATGTGTATCAGCATTCCTGACACAGATCACTTTCTTTTTCCTTGAAGAATGCTCTTTAACATTTTTTACTGAATAGGTTTATTGGTAATTAATTATCTCAGATCTGTTTGAGAAAATACTTTTTTCACTGTTGAGAGATTACTCCACTAAATTTAGAAATCTATTTTAAATATTTTGTTCCACTCTCTTCTTGCTTGCATAGTTTCTCATGAGAAGTCCACTGTCTTATCCTTGTTTCTCCATAGGGATTTTCTGTCTGCAAGGTAATAAATCTTACAGTTTGGGGGCTGCTTTAGATTCCAGACTGGAATACATAGGTGACAAAAACAAAACAAACAATAAAAGCAAATCAGGGATTTCTTCCTGAGTCATCAGTACTGAGATCCACCCCCCCACACCCAATTCTCCTATTTCATCTCCTTTCCAAATTGCCTCATAGGTACTTTATTGGGTATTTTGCCTCAGTGTTTTTAGTTATAGATGTAGAAGAAATACATGGAAGTGTATTTACTCCACCTTATTTGGAACCAGGAGTGACATTTTAAATATTGCATCTTAAAACTATGGTTCTTATTAAAATCCTTTGGAATGTGTTTTATTCTTTAAGCAGGCAACCAAGCCAGTGGGTCCACACTACAAGTTCTGTCTTGCCTTCTGCAGGTGGTAGCTCCAATATCAGTAAGCTTTCATTCAGAGCCTTTGCTATACTTCCCAAGGGTTCCAGTATATGCACCATTCAGGGCTTTGTTTAAAAGATTATTCTTTGTCCATTGAATTGGCTTGGTGTTTCTGTAAAACATTAATTAATTATATACACGTCAGTACACTTCTGGACTTTGTTGTTACTTTGAGCTATTATTTCTGTCTTAATGCCAGTATCACATAGACTTGATTTTGGTGGCTTTAAATTGAGTCTTAAATATAAATCAGGTTAAATTCTCCAAAATTGCTCAACTTTTTCAATTATTGTAGCTATTTTAGATCCTTTGTGTTTCTGTATAAATTTAAGAATTAGTTTGTCAATTTAAAAAAATTTCTGCTGAAATTTTCATTATATATTTTCTTTGAGATTTTATTAAGCCTACACATCAATATGGCAACATTACAATGTTAGCAATATTGAATCTTTCAATTCTTTTACATGTTATATTTGTCTATTTAGTGTTTTTTATTTCTCTCAATAATTTTTGTAGTGTTCCATTTACAAATTGATTTCTTAATATTTCAAAATTTTATGCTCTTATTTCAGTTTTTAATTTTGTCACTTTTATAAATAAATTCTAATGATATTTCTGTTGATCTTGTATCTATTTTTAATTTCTTTTTAAAACTTTATTCTTTTTATTAGTACATATTTGTCATACATATTGATCACATTCATCATAGGGAATTTACACCTGTACATAACACATCTCAATTCTTTTTTTCCCATTCCCCTTCCCTCCCTTCAATCCATCTCCCCCTCTCCATTTACACAAGCTTTGTTTTCTTTTTTTTTTTTTTACCTTCTGTTCTCTTTTTTTCTCCTCTTTCCTTCCCTCCCTTCTCCATGCCCCATACTTGTTCCCTTTCCCATTTTAACATGTTCTTCCTACTTCTCAATATTTATCCTCCATTATGCTCCTCATTTACCCATTGGGTTTTTCACAGAAGAAAAACAATGTGATATTTAAATTTGTGTATCCAGTTTACTTCGCTTAAGATTACAGCCTTGAGATGCATCCATTTTCCTACAAATGACTCAAATTTATCCTTCTTTATGGCTGAATAATACTCTATTGTATAGTAATACCACATTTTCTTTATCCACTCATCTTTTGATGGAGATATGGATTGTTTCCAAGATTAACTGTGCTGCTATAAACATGGGTATACATATATCAGTGTGGTATGATGCTTTTAACTCTTTAAGGAACATACCAAGAAGGAGAATAGCTAGGTTGCTGTTGCTTGTGTCTAGATGTCCTCCCAAAGCCTCATGCCATCATAGGTGGGCTTTGTCAGAGGCGGTTGGATCTGGAATGTGTGACATTAGGATTGATTTATGGTGCAATGCTAGATTAAGTGTATGAGTGCTACCTGCCTTAAATAGCCTGGATAAGATATAAGACATACAAAGAGCTGTGGTTATTCTTTGCTTGTTTTGCTACCTTCTGCCCACCCCACCATGAACTGTTTTTGTTCTGTGATGCCTGTCTGCCATACCACCCTGCCTTGGAGCCAGCCAATTATGGACTGAAACCTCTAAAAACTGTGAGCTAAATAAACCTTTCCTCCTTTAATTTTGAGTGTCAAGTATTTTGTCTCAGCAACAAGAAAAGTAACTACACACGGGTCAAATGAACCTCTAGTGCTAGTTTTTTGAGGAATCCCAAAACTGACCTCCACAGTGGTTGTACTAGTTTACACTCCCACCAGCAATGGAGAAGTGCTCCATTTTGGCTGCAGCCTAAAAAGCATTTGTTACTGGTTTCCTTGATGATAGCCATTCTTTCTTGAGTGAGATACAATCTCAGTGTTGCTTAATTTGCTTTTCTTGAACGATCAGCGATGTTGAACATTTTTTCAATTTGCTATTTGTACTTCTTCATCTGAGAAGTGTTTGTTAATTTCAGATGCCCATTTTGGATTGGTTATTTAATTTGGGGGGAGTTTGATTTTTGTGAGTTCTTTATATATTCTAGATGTTAGTCCTTTGTCTGAGAAGTAACTGGTAAAAAATTTTTCCCATTCCAGGGGTTGTCTCTTCACTCTTTTGGTGGTTTCTTTTGCTGTGCAGAAGATTTTTTAATTTCATGTGATCCCAGTTATTGATTCTTTGTAATATTTCCTGTGTAATCTGGGTTTTGTTCATAAAGTCTTTGCCTACGTCTACCTATGCCGTCTACAGTTTTGCCTGTTCTATCTTCCAGCAGATTTAAGTGTTTCCATTTTAATATTTAGATCTTTGATCAATTTCAGTTTTAGTTTGGTGCATGGTGAGAGATACGGGTCTAGGTTCAATTTTCAGCACGTGGAAAGCCAGTTCTTGCAGCAACATTTATTAAAGAGGCTTTCTTCCAGTGAAAGTGTTTGGCCCCCTTGTCAAAGATAAGGCAGCTGAGTGTGCTTGGAGTTGTTTCTGCACCTTCTATTCTGGTCTTTTTTTTTTTTTTTTTTGCCAGTACATATTGTTTTTACCATGGTATCTTCGCAATATAACTTCAAATTGAGGATTGTGATCACCCTAGCCTTGCCCTTATTGCCCTGAATTGCTTTTTCTCTTCTAGATCTCTTCTGATTACAAATGAATTTTAGAATTGTTTTCTCTGTTCTGTGAGGTGTACTATTGGTATTTTGATTGGGATTGCATTAAATCTGTGTAAGTTTTGGATTGATCTTATTTCCAATGTGATTGTCTTTTGCCTCTGTTTCTTTCTTTACTGTATTGGGTAGAACCTCTACCAATGTGTTAAAAAGAAATGGTAAAGTGTCCATTCTTGTTATGTTTATGGGTTTAGGGAGAGTTTTTAAATGAAAATTTACTTTTTTGAAATATATAGTGCTATTCAGGCTACATATTTTTTCTTCAGGGAATTTTGTTGCTTTGTATTTTTCAATTAATTTTCCACTTCATCTTAGTTGTTGAAATTACTGACATAAAATTATTCATAGTATTTCTGTTTCCTTATTATCTTTACAATTTCTGAAGAACCTGTAATGACATCACTGATTTCATTCCAGACAGTGATAATTTGTCTCTTTTCTTATTCCTCCTGATTGTCTCTGGCTAGATGTATATGTTTTTATTAATTATCTCAAAGGCCAACTTTAGTTTCATAAGTTTTATTTTTTTCTTCTGAATTTTATTAATTTTACTCTTCATTATTATTTTTCTGTGGCTTATTTTATGTTTAATTTCTCTACTTTTAAAGTTTTAAAAGTGAAAGCTGACATCATTAATTTAAGGCTTTCTTAGCCAAAGTAGATATTTGACCTATCACTTTTGTATTAAACATTCCTTTAGTTGCATCTTTCAAATTTTTATATGTTGTGTTTTAATTTCCCACTAGATTAAATATTTTCCCAATTCATCTTTTTTTGACTTATGTCTCTAATATTTTGTTTCCACATATTTTCAGATTTTGTAGTTTAATTTTATTTTGGTTTAACTTCATTTTGGCTAGAAAATGTGTTTTGTCTTTGTAATTCTTTAACAAAGATCTTTCAAAGGGTAATTGTTTTTAATTGAGATGAAGCCCAGAATAACAGATTTTCCTTTTATGGATTATGCTTTGATGTCAACTGTAAGAACTCTTTTTCCCTAGTCATAGATCACAATGATTTTTCTCCCATGTTCTTTCATGTATGTCTTTTGAATTTTGTATTTTACATTTACATTTTTTATTCTTTTAATGTGATAATTGTATGAAGTATGACATTTACATTGACTTTTTTTTCTATTTATTTATTTATTTACTTACTTACTTAGTTATTTAGGCTGATGAATGTCTTATTGTCCCAGCATCATTTATTGTAAAGGCTCTTTCTCCTCCATTGAATTGTTTACTACTTTGCTAAAAGTTCATAATATTTATTCACAGCTTTTTCTAGGTTCTCTATAATGTTCCATTAATCAGTATATTTGTTGCTTTACCAATACTATATCCTCATGATTACTACATTTATGTAATAAACATTAACATTAAGAATGATTCCTCCCATTTTATTCTTCCTTTCCTTTCCCATATAAATCCAAGAATAAGGCTGTCTATCTCTATAAAGAAACTTATTGAGATTTGGATAGGTATTGTATTAAATTAGTGTATTATTTTGGGAAGAATAGTCATCTTTATTATGGTGAGGTTTCTAATCTATGCACATGGTATACCTCTCTAAGTATTTTGGTGTTTTAAAAATGACTTGCACCAGCGTTTTCTAATTTTATCATCCAGATTCTATATAAGCTTTATTAAATTTATATCTAAATATTTTATATTTTTGAGCATTCATAAATGGTATTGCATTAATTTCAGATTCTCCATGTCCATTTTCAGTATATAGAAAATGCAGCTAATTTTTGTGTATTGATCTTGTGTTTTGCCACCTTATTGAACTCACTTATTAACTCTAGGAGTTTTTTGTAGATTCCTTGAGAATTCCTCAGTGCCTAGTGTTTTCTAGGTAGACTTTTTTTTTTTTTTGCTAACAGACAGTTTTTTTTTTCTCTCTTCTTTTTAGTGTATGTACATTTTATTTCTTTTTTTTAAATCCTTGACTTGCCACTTTTCCAGGCTTGTTAGTTAGGACAGAAAGCCTTAATCTATAGCTGATTGTATCCCACCCTTGAGCCAGTATCCTCCTAAATGCTCTGCACAATGCCGTATAATTTGTTAGATTTTTCCACTCTAGCTGTGAGAAATATAAATTATTTCTATTTTGTGTAATGTCTGGGGATTATTCCATCTATTTCTTTCGAGTGGTTCTCTTCTGTATCTTGAAAGACTCATGTAGTTGCATCACAACCATACCCTATTAAGTACTCAGCTAAAGTCTTTGATGGCCTGCTGTATAGCTTTCCAAAACATTTCTGAGTCAGCTCTGTTCTCTGTAGTTTGCCCTTTTAATTCTCACCACTTTACTCTTCTTTTAGTTCCAATACCATTCATCAATTCAGAGGCTCTAGAATCCACTTAGTAACGTGGGCCATACTGGAGATCATCTCATTTGTTTCCCACTCCTAGGGCACGCTATCTTGTGCTGCCCTATGTGTAGTGTCTGAAAACTGGTCCTTCATATATTTTGTCCAGTGTTTCAGGTGGGTATAGGGTAAATCTGATCCTTGTTTATTTTATCTTGGTTGGAATTGGAAGTATTATAAAACTATATTTTCACTCATTTGTCATTTTGAAGATTGATTATTACATTTCAAACTCTGCTTGCAAAGAACTCAAGAAATTCCTGAGTCCTCTGGCCCTGATGCTTCTTTTGGGTATATTTCCTTCAAGATCTAAAAGAGAATCTGCCTGTGTAGTAAGAAGGCAGTGTTTTAAAAGAACTGGATACACTCTGCTAAGTAGTATAGAAGTGAGAGATCACTGAGTTGATAGGTATAGCAGGAGGAAAGAAGCATTGATATTGCAATGGTGACTTTTCTCAATGTTCTAAGAGTATATTCTTTCTATTCTTAAACTTTATATCAGTGGTAGGGCACTGTGTGGGTTTCCAGTCTTTGAATACATAGGAAAGATTCATTATGGTCAGATGTGTGAATTAAAATTTGGAAAGTGATTATTTGAGGGGAAATAGTAAACATTTAGTAAGAATTATATTAGTAGCTATAAAATTTCTCTTTCCCATCGCCTTCTTCTTTGACTTCCCTGTAATGTGGGAATGCACTTCTATGACCCCAGTCTTCATTTCTTTTATTTCTCTTATATATTTTTAGCAATTATAATGTGGCCACCATGGCCCCTAACTTGATTTTACATGTTTATATATGCATATATGATGAGTTCACACAGAATTCTGATCTGGTTTAAGTTTCCAAAATTATGGAGGAAAAATGGTGCTTTCCTTCTACTATTGTTTTTCAAGGACTTTTGAAGACTAATATGAAAACTTTTGTCCTTCTTAAGATAATTCAATCTCTCTCTCTCTCCCTTTCTTGTCACATCTTTCAGTATGATCACAACTCTAATGCAAGTGTACCCCTATGGATCCCATTCACTGTGAAAACATGAAAGATGTTAGGTTGTATTTTCTCCCTCTGACTTTAATTCATTTTCTGAAGAGGAAACAAATATACCAACACATTTTCATCTTGAACTGGCCTGAAATTGGTGATATGTATATATACTTGGAACAAAATCTTAGGGCTTTCCTAATGAAAACCATACAGAGAAATAGAGGCAGCTCTTGGGCTGACACTGCATTTGAGCTAAAATCTGGCATCTCAACACTATCGACAAGTCTGACAGCTGGAGCAGCAATCACCTCATCACATCTCTCAGTTGTGTCTCTCCTGGTTTTTGGCATCCTTTCTGCCTAAATTTTTATCAGATGAGCATTTTTCCTTGGCAAGTACTTTAAATACCTTCAACTTGTTCTATCTTTGCACTGTAGCCCTTTGCCCTCCAATGTCATTTCTCGTGTGTATGACTGGAGGGTATTCGGAACAAATTATTTAAGAATGCAGCTTTGCAGAGCAATTTCTTTTGGCCTTCTCCTTCCCCTCTCTCCCCAAATATCCAAGCTTTTTTCCCAAAGAGACCTCCAAAGGCATTTATTCATTTCATAGAAGCTACTTGATGGCTTTTGCAAATTGGAACAGTTGTTGTGAGTTTGTGTTGTAACACTACAGGCTAACTCTGCCTGTGTTCAGCCTTCAGCTTTGTTTTGTTTGGCTTTGCTTCATTCACAATAATCAAGGACTCAGGGTTGTGACCAGCATTAGCAAGCCTCAAAGGCCTCTCATAAATCGCAGCCAAATACTGTGTTTGGAGAGTCCTCAAGATTAATGGTTGGCCTCGGCTCTCTGAGGCTGTGCTGAGCTCTAAGGGAAGGTAATGTTGACTCCGCATCAGCATTTTCATTTTCAATTCAAAATGAAACCTGGAGATGGACTGCAGTCTACAAGCACCAAGAGGTGGAATGTGGGCCACTCCAGTGCCACCTGTAAATATGGTCAGTTCTGCCTGCTTAGCATACAAAGCCATTTAGTTTCTCTCTAGTTCTTTCTCAATGGATTTTTTTTTTTTAGATCTATTGCCTTACTTATTTTCTTCAGCTTTTATTTTTCATTAGTGCATGTTTGTATCCCATAATGATTACATTACTTGTGGGGAACTGGTACATGCACAGAGCACATCTCAGTTCTTTTTTCCTCACATTTTCCTCTCTTCTCTCTCCCTCTGTCTCTCAATCCTCTTCCAGTTTAAAAAAGATCTACCTCCCTATTACTATCATCTATCTTTTATTTTGTTCTTTATCTATAATTTGGGTTTGTCATATAAGAGAAACCATATGATATTTAAGCTTGTGTGTCTGATTTACTTCATTTAATTTTATGGTATCAAGGTGCACCCATTTTCCTCCAAATGACTCAGGTTCATCCCTCTTTATGGGAGAGTAGTATTCCATTGTGAATAAATACCACATTTTCTTTGTCCATTTATCTGTTGATGGATATATAGACTGCATCCAAGATTTACATATTGTGAATTGTGTTGCTATAAATAAACATGGGAATGCATATATCACTGTAATATGATATATTTTAACTTTAGTTCTTTCCTATTGAAATTCTCAGTTTTTGTCATCCAGATAGTCTTTGCCCCTCCCATTTCTTACTTGATGCATTGAGGGTTGAATGAAGATATATGAAAATAATGCAATCACGGGGAAAAGTTTTTAAAAGTCATTTTAATAACTAGAAAGACAAAGCAAAAAAGCCTATAAAAATGTAATAGGCTTATATATTTTCCCAGATCACAGCCTGCCAATGTATTATGTCAGTACCACTTCTTGGAAGTGAAAGAGATCATCCTTTGACTCTTGGTTTCCTTTGTTAGGCCAAAGAAGATTCTTTGGTTCCTCAGTGGATGGGAAAAGATAGTTAACAAATAACTAAGTCATTTCTCCTCTAGCCTATTTATAGTACTTACCAGTTAATGCTGGAAAGGCCATAAAACAGTATTAGTACCATTCATGGCCATCATTCTGATAATTATCTTCATCATGAGCCACACTTTAGAACAGGCATTATCTTTTTTAAAAGAAATCTTTATTGAGATATAATTCATATATAATAATGTTCACCCCTTTAAAGTAATAGTTCAGTATTTTTTAGTATATTTCTTTATCTTGGCAACTGTCACCACTAGCTAATCTTAGGACATTTTCATGATCCCCATAGGAAACCATATATCCATCAGCAGTCACTCTCCATACCTCTTTACCGCCCACCCCTGTCAACTACTCATCTCTACATGTGTTTTTGTATTCTGAACATTTCATATGAGTGGATTTATATAATGTGATCTTTATGACTAGCTTCTTTCACTGTTCATCCAGGTAGTAGCACACATATTTCAACTCTTTTTAGAGCTGAATAATAGTCCATTGCTTAGATATTTTGGTGGTCTGTTAACCAGTTAATGAGCATTTGGGTTTCTGCACATTAATAGTTTTATTAGGTGCAGCACCAAGCTCTAGACTTTTATTTCTAACATTTCATTCAGAATGTTGAAAAAATAGTACAAGAATTCTTACAGATCTTTCTTCCAGATGCTGCTAACATCTTATTCAACCACACACAATGATCAAACATTGATACAGTACTATTATATCATCTAAAAACCTTATTGAAATTTCTCCCTTTATTACACTAATATTCTTTTTTCTGGTTCCAGATCCAATCCAGCTCATACACTGCATTTAATTGTCTCCTTTAATCTCTTTTAAATCTGGAAGAGTTATACATTTTTTCTTTGTATTTAAGACTGATGTTTTTGGAATACTTATCAGTTATTTTATGAAATATCCCTCAGTGTGATTTTTTGTACTTCCTTTGTGCATCAACTCAGGGGATATATATTTGGCAAGAATATCATGTTGTAGACTCAGTGTATGATATCAGAAGATATCTGATATCAGTTCACCCCAATTCTGGTGATACTAACTTTGATCACTTTGTTAAGGTGATGGCTGTCAAGTTTCTGAAAAGTTGCTTTTTCTCCTTTGTGTTTAATAGTATCTTGTGGAAAGATGCTTTGATGCTAAGTATTCTGTTTCACATCATAGTCTGGTTCACTAATTTCAGCATCCATTTGATACTTACCTGCAACCGGTAAGTAGCAGGTAGTATGGTGTTTGCTGGGTGATTTTCTACTTGCATCATTCCTTCCACATTAGTTATCATGCTTTCCTATTAGTTTATTCACATATTTATTTAAGAAATTATTTTTAACATTATGGTCTCACGAATTTTTTCTTTATTCTATGGTTTGCAATCTATTACTATCATTATTTGTTTACTAATCTAACAGTTTGAGATTTACCCAGGGGCAGACCCTTCCATTTGACTTGTGTCTTGTTTTTCACATGCTCCCATTATTTTATCATGCTATTCATTATTTTCTTTTCTGGGCTTACCTTACGCTTTTCTTGCTCTAACCCTAGAGGCAGTCATTTGTCCAAGGAAACCTGATAAATTTTACTGGAGAGAGAGATGTTTAGAAACTATAATCTGGACACTACTCCCAACACTAATATTATTTCATTTCCTCCCTATGAGTTAGGTACAACCAGTAACCTCATTTTTTTTAAAATGAAAGAGCTGGTTCAGAGTCAAAACTAATATGCCACACATGCACTAAGAGTGTGGAAACATTTATCACCTACCTCGTCAGGCTTGCTGGGAAGAGAGCAGGAGAAGCACTCAAACTAGCATGTTTGGTTTGCATGAGAAATAGACAAGTAGCTTTGGTTTTTATCATGATTAGGGGTGTTGGCAAGAGGGTTCCCATGCACAAGGTGGTGTCTTTGTGGTCTGGACTTCCCTACCAGTGCCAAGGGAAGAACTGTCTGGATTTTAAAAATTGGTTTGCCCAGATGTGAAGCAAAAATGGAGTAGGAATGGGGTCTGAAAGCTGTGAGGTAATGAAGGGAGATGATCTTAGTTATTCAGAAATACCAAGAAATCCACAGGGAATGGGGAAAAAATAAGAACCAAGATACAGCATGTATACGTACAAGCAACCAATGATAAATGTAAATGTATTGAATAACTAAAACGTACCAATAAAAGAATTCAAGCAAAAAAAAAAAAAGAAATACACTAAAAGCTTAATAGAACTAATAAACTGACAAGATTGCAGGTTACAAAATCAATATACCCAAGACAATTGTCTTTCTATATGTTTCCAATGAACAATTCAAAGAAAAAATTAAGAATACAACTCTATTTACTATATTATATAAATGCATAAAATATGTAGGAATAAATAAAATAAATATAAAACCTGTATCATGAAAATTCAAATTACTGAAACAGATAAAATTAAATCAAAAGATATCCCATATTCATGGATGTGAGACTTAATATTATTAAAATGACTATATTTCTCAAATTTAACTACAGATTCAATGCAATCCCTGCCAAAATCCTAGCTAGTTTTTGTAGAAATTGACATGCTGATTTTAAAATTCATATGGAAATGCAAAGGATCTAGAATAGGAAAAACAATCTTGCAGAAGAAGATAAAGTTGAAAACTCCCATTTCCCAATTTTAAAACTTACCACAAAACTACAGTAATGAAAAAAGTGTGGTACCAATATATGGGTAAGCATAGATCAGTGTAGTGGAATTGGACCTTGAGAGCTTTTTCAGAGCTTCTAGCAGGGAAGTGCAACTACTCATACTCTTGACCAAGGAAACAGTTCTCCTCTATTGGGAGTGGGCATCCTCTTCAGTGGAACATGCAGCTCTGGAAAGGACACACATGGAACTGAGAGGGAGGAAGGGGACACCTGCCTAGCCAGCCAGATCAGCTGAACCAAACCTGGCGATCAATAGGGTGACAGATGTCACAGCCAGATCACCCTCACATCCAGTGTAATGGGATTGGAAGTCCAGCAATAAAGAGTCAATTGGTTTTCAACAAGGATGCTATAATATTTCAATGGAGGAAATAAAAGAGTCTTTTTAACAAATGGTATTTGGCCAATCAAATATGTACATGCAATAGAATCAAATTTGATCCCTCCCTTACTCTATGCACATAAAATAAGTCACAGTGGATCATAGACCTAAAGGTAAAAGCTAAAACTCTTAGAGGAAAACAGGGGTAAGTCTTCATGACCACAGGTTACACAAAACCTTCTTAGCTACAACACTAAAAGATACACACACACATCACAAATAATTTCAATATCAACATTAAATGAAAAAATAATAGAAACAATGGCCCCTTCTTTGTATAGTTAGTTGGTCTTAATTTCTATAGGCCTTATTTCAGTCAATAGTAGGACAGAGTTTCTGCTATGTGGTAGTTTGGTGTTCCTTCTCTGACTCTGAAGATCAGGCTTGTTTTTGGTGAGGGAGGCATGGGCAGGCAGGGTACTTGTGAGCTGTTTGAAGGAATATTGATCTCAGCAAGGCAAATAGTGATTGTTCTTTGTATTTATAGGACTAGTACTTAGGAGATCCATGTACTTCACAGAGTATAATTACTAGTCATCTCCTCAATATAGGACAGAGTCAATGCCTGGCTAAGATACAGCCAATAGTCTCAGGATCAGAGTTCTTTCTCTGAGCCTCTCAGATAAGTCACAACTTATGCTAAGATTGAGATACACAGTGTAATCTGAGGTGTAAAGATAGGTGCCTGCTTTAAGCAGAGCCCCAATCCATGCTCCTGTCCCTAAGAAGCAAAATTAACACTTTTGATTGTCTTAATCTAAAAGAGATGCTCAGAAACTCTCAGGAAGTGCAGCTCAAATTGCATGTAAGCCTGTACATTCCCAAGCAGGCAACAGAGCCTATTAGAAAGGCACAAGTCAAAGAAGAAAGTTCCCATGTGATGATGACCATGACCTACAAATACCCTACTCTTGAGGCCAGTTGCTCACGGAGAGATGTAATCTGCCAACCTCTCCCAAAACTGGTTCCAATATCAAGACTCATGGGGCTGGGGATTTAGCTCAGTGGTTTCACCGCCAGCTGCGCAAGCGCAAGGACCCGAGTTTGATCCCCAGTACCAAAAAAAAAAAAAAAGATTCATGATGGCACATGTGCACCCAGAGATACATTCATCAGTTACATCGTGGGACTCTGGAGAGAGCACGGTTGCCATCCAAGTTAGCCCATTTGGCTTTAGTGAATGAAGTGGCAAATGGCTTCTGTTTTTATTGTGAATAATACTGAGGAGAGAGGTCCTACTCCTCTTGACCCTCAGTGCCAAGGAAGGGGGCACCTAGGATTTCTTACTAGCTTATCTGAATGTGGGCCAAAGCATAAAGTGAAGGAGTGAAACCTGAAAGCTATCAGTGGTCAAATAATGAAAACCACAGACATATTATTATGCCATGAGAAATAATGCTGTAGCAACAATTCTGGTGCATACATCTTGGTGGGAATCTGTGATAAACTGGCTCCCTAGAAGACTATAAAGGCATAGTTGGTGCTTTTGTTTGGATACTGTTCACTCCTTCTACTAGCCCAAGGACTGGTAGAGTTCTTGTCTGTAAAACTTCATATGATCTGTTTCTTTGCCAGTACCATGCTATTTTTATCACAGTATCTTTATAGTATAATTTCAAGTTGGGGATTGTGATACTCTCTGCCTTGTCTTTGTTGCCTAGAATTGCTTTTGCTAGTGTAGATCTCTTCTGATTCTAAATAAATTTTTGGATTGTTTTCTCTAGTTCTGTGAAATATGCTGTTGGAATTTCAATCAAGATTGCATTGAATCTATATAGCAGTTTTGGATGTATGATCATTTTCACTATATTAGTTCTTCCTACCCAAGAACAAGGGATGTCTTTCCATTTTCTGATATTCTCTTCAATCTCTGAAAAGAAGGAAAAATGGAAACAAAGCTTATGTATATAGGGAGGAGTGGAGGGGTTGAAGGGAGGGAAGGGGATTGGGGAAAAAATAAGAACCGAGATATATCATGTAGAGGTACAAATTACCAATGATGAATGTGATCATAATGTATACCTAAAACCTACCAATAAACAATGAATTAAATAGAAAACTTCGCATGATATAAATGCAGACAATGTTATCATACATCCTTCTGGAATGAGGATATGTGCTTTGAGGCTCAAAGGGCAAGGAAATAAAAGAAGGGTTCAAATACCTTGCAAAGGCATAGCCTAGTTTCCAGAGTATGCCTGCTAGGAACATTGGGAAGTAATACACATTGCACTATGATACGCTGTATCTGCTTCTGATCTGTATGGTCACCCCAATTTTAGGATAGCATTTTTTGTCTTTGTTATTAAATTGGAGGGGGGGTTATTTAATCTTAAAATTTGAGAGTATGTAGAAATATTTGTTACTGCAACTTCGTAATCTCCTAAGGCTAGAGCATCTCTGAGTATCTCTTAAACCAATGTTCTAAAAAAATAAATTTAAAGGTCAAACAGTATATGTATCAAAAATACTTTTGGAAACTTATTAGTTAAATGTGATTATTTGAGGTGAATTTAACTTTGCACTTACTGGCATATTTCCCACCAATTTAAGATTATAGGTTATTTTAAAAATCATAGACATAATAGAAAGCCTGGCAGATTATTTATGCAGAATACTCATCCTCTTAAAAATACCTTATTTCTAGTTAAAAAAAATTATTGTTAATCTATTTCTAGGTCAGATAGAAATAATATGAAGTCACTAAAGAAGAAAATTTTAAGAAAAATACTGAGCTAGGGCCAGGGATTTAGCTCAGTGGTTTCACCGCCTGCTGCACAAGCGCAAGGACCCAAGTTTGATCCCGGGTACCAAAAAAAAAAAAACCAAATACTGAGCTAAATTCAGAGAAGGAAACAAGTTTTTGCCAAAAATACAGACACTGGGATTTAGAGATGAAATACTAGACCCATGGGATGTGAAAACTCCTTTACCAAGTCTGAATGGCTAAAGTTTAATCATGTGCCTCAGACCTATAGCATAGGACCTTTCTGGAAGAAACCTTCATCATTTTAGGCTGTTGAGATCTCCACAGATTGAGAAAAGGCAAGTCTGAGCTCACTTTCAGATACTACCATACACTCTGAGAAACCTCAGTTAAGAGTTAATGAAAGGAGCTGGGGATTTAGCTCAGTGGTTCCGGCACCTGCCTCATAAGCGCAAGGTCCTGAGTTCGATCCCCGGTACCAAAAAAAAAAAACAACTAAGAGTTAATGAAAGGAGCCAGGCATGGTGGTACACACCAATAATCCCAGCCCTCTGGGAGGCTGAGGCATGATGATTGCAAGTTAGACCTTGGCATGGGCAACTTAGTGACTTAGTGAGACCCTGTCTCAAAATTTTACAAAGGGGCTGGAAGTGTAGCTCAGTGCAAAGACTCTGGGTTCAGTCCCCAATACCACACACACACAAAAATGTTAATGAAAGAAATAGAAGTAAACTTCAACAACATCAGCTCTTGGAATGATCAGTCAGAATATACAAAAACATTGTATGAAATGATAAGAGACCTAAAGATGGGAAAACAGATGAAGGGATGAGACTTTTAAAAGTAATCAGTCAATTTAGAAGACATCCAGATAAAACCTTCAGTATAAAAGTAGTATGTATGTTTTTAAAACCCTCAGCTAAATAGATTTAATCATTAAAGAGAGAATATTAGGAAATTCAGTAGATCTAAAGAAAATATAAAGAATACAACACAAAAATAATAGGAAATGGAAAAGTCAGAGTGGCTAGATGCTATGGAGACTGGTATGAGGAGGTCTCCTAATTTGGTGACTAAGATTCCAGAGGGAATAGAGACAATTTTGGAGGGGAAATCTCTGAAGCGATAGCAGCTGAGTGCCCTTCAAGTGTTTGTTTTTAAACTATGAAAACATAGGAATCCCACTGTAGAACAAGCAGGATACATTTGTAAAAGAACTAGCTAAATAAAGTTTTAAAAACTGCACAGCACAAAAGTCAAAGAAAAGATTTAATAAGTAGCTAGAGAGAAAACAAAGATTCCCTACAAAAACTGGCCTTTATAGTGAAGCCAGGCAGCTGATTTCTTATCATTTAAATGGAAATAAGGGAGCACTGGAATTATATTATCAGCTTATCAAGCAAAAATTGGTATCTTAGAATATCTGTCTTTTGAAGATGAGTGCAATATAAAGACATATTTGGGAGTAAAATGGAAAAAGAACTTAGCGCTAGTATAATCAACTGGCAGAACTTCTAAAGCATGTACCTGAGAAAAAGTGGAAATAATTATGAAAGAAAAGTTTGAAATGATTTAAAAGAATGATTTTTTTTAAATATAAATAAACCTGAACAGATTATTTCTTTGTGAAAAAATAAACCACTGTCAAAGCTAGTATGTAGGTCAGCAGAAACTCATCATAGTTAAAATGTTTGGGTAAAGGGTTTAAATATCAGTGTTGGATTTTTATTTCATTAATTGATTAATTAACTGATTGGCTTAATGGTGTTAGGTATTAAACCCAGTGCCCAGTGCATGCTAGGCATACATTCTACCACTGAGCCACACTTCTAGACCTGGTGTTGAAATTTAAAGTCAACAATGCATTGTTCAATTAGTAAATCGTCACCTCAAAAAGGATATAGATTCCAAACCTCTAGAGGAGGGAAAATAGAAAGAAAAAAGAAATTTTTAAAAAAAAATCAAGAAAGGAGAAAACAAAGCTTAGAAGTGAAACAAACACAAATTCCATAGTAATATGCCAGAAACATATCTAAATGGATCACTAAATCCATATAAATGAACTGAACTTGAAAGTGTACTGCTAACATTGTCTTACTGGATGACAATTTAAAGTAACCCAGCCATATATTGTTCATAATGTATATACACCTACGTGGTTGAAGTTATACCAGGCAACATCAAGTAAAATAAAGGAAGGTTAAACATATATACCCTTGAGAATATATTTCTCATTTGTAGAATGCAAGACAAAATTATTACTGAGGACCCAAAATAAAGATAAACCTATCGATTCACCAAAAAGATTTTCAAAATATAAGTTTGTATATACTTGTTAAAATACAATATTTTATTGAAGCCATGATGTCAATAATAAAACACACCTTTATTTTGTCTACCTCTATAAATAATAAAAGGCTACTGCAATTAAACTATAATATAATTCTTTCATATTACATCAGTTGTAAGACATCTTCATGTCAGAGATGGTAAATGTGAAAAAGTGCATTTTAGAATTGAACTCTGACAGCTTCATCCTGTAATAGCAAGTATTTATATAATAGACAAGGAATATAAAATTCTACAGTAGAGTAACAGATTTAAAAACATTTCTCCAATTTGTAATATTCAAATAGTTAAAAAATAGTAAGGATATGAAGGATGAAAACAATAGCCAAGCTGACTTATGGACATATGTAGAATTGTGCACAATTAGAGAATACACATTCTTCTCAAGATATATGAAACATTTAGTAAGCTGAGCAAACTCTAAGCTGTACAAGCAAGTTACAACAAATGTCAAAAACTACGTCTCATGTGTTTTCTGACCATAATACAATTTAAATTTAGAAATTAATTATACAAAGTTAGCTAGAAAACCTCCATCTGTTTGAATATTTTAAACACAACAGTTATGTCCCATAACTCATAAAATTAATGGAAATTAAAAATTCTAGAGCTGAATGTTAATGAAAATATTATATAAAATAATAGCATGAACCTCTTTACAGTGAAAATCTCTCATGGAACAAGGAATTGAAGGGAACTTCTTAGCTAAATGAAGAGTATGGACCCCAAACAAACAAAAACTATAGGATACTTTGTGTGCAGTGGTCAAAATTTAGAAGTTTTTAAAAAACTAGAAGGGCATTAAGTGAAAAGTGAATTGCTCGTCCAGACTATACTGTTCAGCAGAGTCAAAAATCCACTCATGTAGATTCAGCACAGTGCAGAGAAGGAAGAGGAATTTGTTTCAGTTTGCTTTGCTTTACCTTGTTTAACATTCTTTTAAGTGCTTGCTATATTTTGAGACTTAGTGTTCCTACAAAGCTGTATCAAATTACAATTACCAACATACGTTATGCTATCATAAACATTGTATATTAGTGTTTTTTTTTAAAAAATAACAAAACACCTTTTTTAAACAAAATCTTTGATGTCTTGTAAAGCTTCACATGTCAGTAAATTTATTGGTTATTTTTAATACTATGTTGAAAACAGTTGTTCTTATTAACTTCCCATTTCCCCATGGAAAGGTCAATAATTTTCATTTTGATTTGTAAAAAATGTTTATTACACTAGAAATAATAACTCTTTGCCTGTCATAGGTGATAAAAAAGTATATGTATTTTAAGTTTTAGAAAATGTAGGTCTTACTTTTTTATGGTGTTTCCTAGGTGGAAGTTTTAAACTTTTTACGTGACCATACTGAAAATATGTCCCTGTATTATTTCTTCCTTTGCTTTTAGGCATGTCCTAGAGATTGAATTTTCCATTCATTTTTGTTCTGACTGTTGATTGTAAATTTATATTGACTCTTTAACATTTATCAAAGAGTGCCTTGTTTCCTGACTGATATGTCAACTTTATCATAATTTATCTAAATTCCTTCATAATGAACTCTACTTCTTTTCTTTTTATTTTGTACCATTACTCCTCTTTTCAATTGTTTTTACAAGTCTCAAGTTATTTAATTATTATAGCATTGGTATTTAGCAGTAATAATTCTTATTGCTTACCTTAATTATTCTTTTTTCTTTTTCTTCATTTTATTGAATGCATTTTTTAAAGATGGAGATACTAAATTTATTGGATAATTTTTAAAATAAATTACAAACATTTTGAATGCTTTTCTATTTGAAAATGATCTCAACTATTCTTTTTAAATTTAACTAAGATGAGATGTGGAATTACTTCTCAAAGTTGAAAACTACACACTTAACCAATTGCTTTGATATATTTTCCTTTTAAATTTCATTTGACCCCATAAACTTGGCAGGAGCTAAAGTAGGATTTTAAAGTAAGAAATATACCTGTTTAGAGAGAGGAAGGTAGGAAGGAAGTTGTTACACTCTGACATAACTGAAGTTTTAAAAAAAATTTATCCAGCATTATTTTTCTGACATTATTTCCCCAAAGTGCCTCATCTACACAGCCAGACAAATCTCTTCATTATTCCTGCTGCGGGCCATTCACATTTTAAATTCTCAGCCTTTGTTGAGAATATTCTTTGCCAGGGATATTCTTTCTCTTCCTTTCTGTTTATTAAAATCTGTCTGCTTTTAAGGGCTCCTTAAGGCCAAACTAGCTTTTCTAGCATGAAGCTGTCTTTCAATATTCATAGCATTTATAATCTGATCCACAGATTAAGCATTTTAGACCTTTTCCAATTATAAAAGCAAAAAACAAACTCATAGACTATTTGATAAAGAGAAAGCATATTTTATAAAATATGCACTGTAACTCCCAGTGTATAGTATATATATATATATATATTCTTGTATCATACTTCCATTGTGTTTTATACATATTCCCTTACAATATTTTCCTCTTTTTTATTTTTTTGGTACTGGGGATCGAACTCGGGTCCTTGCACTTGCAAGGCAGGCGGCAGAACCACTGAGCTAAATCCCTGGCCCCTCCCTTACAATATTTTTAACATGCATGGATGGTGGTAACCCTAGTGAACTTACACTTTTGTATGATACTGTAGCATATTTTCATGCTTTTCTGTATTTCTTCATTGTGTTCATTATTACTATTTTAATGGCCACCCAATATTCCACGGAGTAAATGTAGTAATATAATAGTATTTACTTAATCTTTATTTTGCAAAATGTTTCTTATAACAAAAAACTCTACAATGAAAATCTCCATTGTGTTAGTTTTCCTCTCACTGAGGAATTATTTCCTTAAAATAGATATCAAGGATTAGAATTAGTGGGTGGGCAATTGAGAGGATTTTCAGGTTCGTGGTATATGTTACCAGATGAATTTTATTCTGATTTCATGTGTGTGTTCTGGTGCCCCAGGAGCCTTTGTTTCATTGGACATAACAATTTTTTCACTGACTAAGGCCAAGGGGGTGGAAGCATGTGGAACACTTTGCACCTAATTCTCTGTGTCTTGTGTTAGGTATTTCTCATATGTTAATTTTGTTTCCCCAAAGAAATGGGAAGGTCCTTGTGTGAGATTACAGCCAGTTATTTATATTTCTTTCTTCTAATTCACAGTATCGCCACAAAATATGGCAGGCGTAGCTGTTTTCAGTATTTGTTCCTTAAATGATTGACGACTTCACAACATTCCTTTTTGCTTCTCAAACCCAAGGTCAATTATGACAGATGCATTTGGCGAACAACATATCTGTGGGCTCTCATCTCTAGAAACAAATTTATCCTAACCTCTCCTGTAGAGGTTAGACTTAACGCTGGGATCAATGTTATCTGAAATTATTAGTAAATATATATATATTTTTTCCTAGAATTTCAAACTCTAGCTCTTATTTAACTAATTCACAAGGCATAAGCTGTTTAACAACTATCATTTTCAGGATTTTCCCAGAGAAAGACTAGACAAAAAACATATTCTTGGTTCTCTGAAACTGATGACTTGGGATGCTAGAAAGTCCCTTACCTCTACAAGAAAGTAAAAGGAAACTCTGCTAGAAGTACTCTGTTGCCAAGATTTTGCACTCATTCTTCCATTTTACCTTGGGTCTAGATCACTGCTGTGGGTTAAGTATAAGCAATAACTAATAGGCATGTGTTGAATAGTGGAATGGATGACTCTGTGTGCTTCGATTGCATTAATCTATCGCTCTACAAATATCTGTTGAGATCCTGTGAAGCCAGTGTGGTGATTCCTAGGAGAGGGAACAAACAGCTAAAACTGGTGAACTTTATGAATGGAGGGGGCTGGGTCTACTGATCTTGCTGTCCCATGTAGTGCATTTTTCTACATTCATGCATTCCTTTTGATACCACACACCATATCCACAAACCAGTAAAGCTCTCTGAGCTGCATTTCCCTGAGGATTTCCCATCCCATCTCCCCAAAGGGCCTGAAAAGGAGTGTATACTGCTGACTTGGTGCCGGCTGGGGCAAGGATGGCTCCAGATGGACGCTTTTGTGGAGAGTTCTCTTTTATTCTTGGTTATAAGCAGCCTGAGCAGTTATATTATAAATGGGTAATTTACTGCCTCCTCCTCAAGGCTTCCTCTGCTGGCTCTTTCACAGACATTGTTACCAAAGGTTACCAGTGTGCTTGGTGCTTTTGATTTTTGTGGGCACTGTAGACCAAAGAAAAAGAGTTGTCGCCTTGAGCATCTGCACACTGGCTCTCACATGTCCTGCAAATGGGTACCTGCCAGACCTCTTCCCCAGATGTCATCCTGACCATTGATTTTTTTCTGCTGCTCGCCGTTGTGGTGATTAGCCACAGCGAGGCCTGGGCACTGAGCTCTCTACTTTAATTATTCATCCTTATGAAGAAAAATGTCCCTCGTGTGCTTTATTCTCCTCCAGCCCCAACCTGAGCACGCGCAGACTTCTCCTTCCTTCTCTCCCTGAAGTGCCTTGTGTGTCGAAGGGCCTTTCACCAGGGTGCTCTTCCCATTTATGCCTTTAATATTCATTCTGTGTTCAGCCAAGAGGGTCAGGGGGCTGCGTGAAGGAGCCAGATGGCTTCCCTCTTCCCGCAGGAAACGCACCACTATTTAGCCGGGCACCTTCCCAACTCGAGGTGAGGCGAGGTTCCAGTGTTTTGGGGAGAGTTGGTGCACATGGCACTGCCCCTAAGCTCACAGCTCCAAGTTCCTCTAGGCTATGCACTTTTCTACTTCACTGCCCCTCGCTGGAGTTTTCTGCCAGAAACCACACTGTAGGAGACATTAGAAAGAGGACAGAAAGGAGGGGATGGGGAAAAGCAGCCGATGTTATTTATGGCCTTTGCTCAGACACAAGTTTCCGTTATTTTAATCCAACTGAAATAAAAGACCGTAATCCATGGCTGAGAAGACAGTGGACAAACACAGTTAGGTTGGGAGCACCCCAGGATACACGGCCCCCCCCCATTTCTGGTTGTTCATGCTTCTTGCCTGCTGCTGTTTTCCCAACTTCAACTTTTGAACAGCCAAGCAGTTTCACTGGCCAGGCCCAGGGAACTTATTTGTATGCAGCACAAATTTCAGAATCTGTTCTCAGCCTGTGCCGAGTGAAAAATGGCCTGCATTTTCTTGATAGCCCATGTGGTTGTAAAGAATAAATGGCTAATGAATTACAGATGAACATTGACGCAAATTAATCTTCCCGCTGTCCCTGGGTTATATGGCAGCCATTTAAAAGTTTAATCAATACACTAAAGTTGAAAACATGCAGGCATTGCAGTTGTTTGGATGTAATAAACATCAGAGGGAATCGGGAGGTTTGCACCCAGTCCATGTATCATAATGACAGGTATTTATGTTTAATGGACTAAATATTTTTTATTGGAAGGGAGCAAATGTCAGCTTAACTTTGTGAGCCCCACATTCAACTTTCCTTTGAGGTTGGTGAAAGACGGCTGACGTGTCACTGGAAATGAAATGTTAAGGGGGAGAAAAAGGCACAGAGGAGACAAAGCAAGGATCTGGAGCCCTGGGAGACGTGGTGCAGCGCTAACATTCTGCAGCAATTCATTAACGAAAATGTAAACTCTGATATTTCTAATGCTGCTGTAAAATGGTTTACTAGGAACAACTTTAATGGTTATTAGCGAAAACAAGTGCCCAGATCTGCCAGATATCCTGTTCAGTGCAGGTTTTTGTTTGAAAACTCTTTACCAGGTCATATTTGCTGGAGATTTATAATTAGTCCCTTTTTCTTAATGTGAGAAGTGGGGCAGAAATAGCTTGATGGCTCTCAGCCATCTATGGGATTCCATAGATCTTTCCTTTTGAACACTGTCCAGTGGCTTTAAATAACCATGTGTTCTCTTTTGGAATACTTATATCTTCATTACTCTTCACGTTGATATTTTGTAGAGCTGTTGTTAGTCTGGTAGGTCCACGGTGGCTAGGAGAAGAGGGACTTTGCCTAGAGTAGTGCCATCTCGCTGGGGAGAAATGGGCTGAAACAGAAGGAGGGAAATGGCTTCATCTGAACAACAACAACAACTATACAGACGTGATTTCATATTTTTCCCCCTCTCAAAATAAAACAGACTAAATATGTTATCCCCAAGGAGCATGGGGTCTTGGGAAATGGTACATATTTTACAGACATAATTGGAAACATTTTAGACAGAGAGCTTGTTTTAATGCCCTTTCTGCAACCAAGTGTCTCAAGTCCTCTTTGGTGAGTGGGGCAGACGTAATGCCAGAGCTCTGAAGAAAACATTCAGTAGTAGAGTTTTTAGTGAAGGATGAAGAGATTGAGATGATTTAGCTATCCAGTGTTTGGACTTTTAAAATATATGAATTGTATTGTTTTAAACATTAAATAATTGCTTAAATGATATGAATTCGCATCCTAAAGAGCCTTACAGAACATTTAATCAGTCAACCAAACTCGTGGACTTCCTGGCCCTTCATCTTCCTATAAGCAGAATGGGGAGAAATGTTTGGTATTAAAGGCCTGAGTGCTAACCGTGATTTCCTCCCGTCCCTGGTGCCCATGTGACTCTTGAATCCATGTAGATTGTTCTTCTAGCTCTTCTATCTCAGATGATTAACTTATTTGCCTATTTGTTCAGTTCATTTTTTTCATCATGTGAAAAGAAGCTCTAGAGTATGGGGTGAAAGGCAGGAACATGGTTTCCTTCTTTGCCCTACAATCCCATGATCGGCCCCACAGTGGGTTTTATACATGACATTGAAGTGAATGGAGGGTGGTTATTTCCTACTGCCTTTTAAAAATATAAATACAGCTATTTATTGATTACTTATTATGATTTTTATGTGTTTTGACATTTGTTTTATATATCTGAAAAGGTCTTAGTTGTCACCTGAGGAGGTAAAAGTGATTATAGAGGTAAAAACTGAAGTCTAGAGGGATGAGCTAATTATTCATGACTATCGTGAGTACATAGCAATCCCAGATTTGAAACCTGGCCTGTTTTGTCTCTACACCAGATATCTCTACTCTCCCTGTGTTCCTATCCCTCATCTTGTCACTGGTGATAAAATCTCACTAACTCCAAGTTTTTATTCTAGTTCATGACCAGCCAGCTCCCCCACTGCTCTAAGGAACAAGAGGGTCAGGCTCATGCTCTTCCATCAAAAATCTGTTGTCCTAAAGCTTGCCTATAGACTGTAATCATTGCCTTCAAAAAAGTTGACATTGACTATTTAGTGAGGTATGGGTGGTGTGACCCTCAAATATGTGTTTTCTATGGGGTGGGGAAATACAAGGACCTCTGACACATGCTAAGGAAAGTGTATCAGATAAACATACATTTAGTTGCAAACAATAGAAATCTAACAAAAAGCAATCTAGGCATTTATTTGGTACACATTATTTCTGTCTTTCTGCATGACTATGCTTAGCATGTGAATTTCATCTTCTTATTCTCCAAGTGGCTGCTACTGCTCCTAGTGTCATTTCAGCATCCCAGGCAACATAAAGAAGGAAGATATTTTTCCTGCAAGGCATTCCTTCTTGTTTGTGATTGGACAGCTTCCTAAAGATATTTGCCTCTTTCTCATTGAGCAGATATATCACTAAGAGGCTGGAAAAAAATGAGTTTTTCAGTTTTCATGTTCTTGTAGTACAAGAAATCAAGATAAAAGATATTCCATCTAATGTGTCTGCTTACATAAAATAAACCATATTGTTTGTGTTCCTAGTAAATCATGAAATTAAATGTTTCATGTACACTAACTTATATTATCTTTATAATCTCCTTGTTCCAGAAAACATTTATTCCCATTGTGCTAGTAGGTGAAAAGGTGGAGCTGGGATTTGAACTTACCTTTGACCAATTCCACTGTAGTCTTTTGTCTAATGCCGGTTTCCTTAGCTGCCGTTTTGATTTTGCTGTGAATGATGACAGAGTCAGTGCCACTTGTTCCAGCTCACAGGGCATGTGCTTACGGAACACATTGGGTCTGCATCTTCGAACAGGTGAGTATACACTGCCATGTGCCATGTTGTATCATTTTACACTCAGCCACTAAATACTTTCCACATAGTCTGCCTAGATTCAACCTTGGTTCTTTAGTAACTACTTGTAAGCTCAAAGTACATAATCTCTGTGCCTCAGTTTCCTTATCAGTAAAATAGGAACAATGGCAATTTCTACAAAATAGGTGTTTTGAGAGGATTAAGGGCTTAGAACAGTATTTGGACCTTAATAAATGTAGACTAATATTACCACCTTATTACCTGCTTTTACTGGATTTCATTTTGTGCATGACCAGCTTGAAGTTCAGGAGGCTAGAGCTATGTTTTTTTTTCTCTTGATAGCCCCCCAAAATACCTAGCAAGTTTCCATTTCACACTACAATCACATCTCAAATCCTTGTTTTATTTAGTTAACAATTTTTGCCCCAGCTTCTGAATCCTAAAATGGGAAGAGTAATATTATCTAAATCACTGGGATAGTCTGATGGTTGAATTGCAAGCACTTAAACTTGTTAGAACGTTGTATGAGATGTAAAAAATGTTTAGTGTTAGATATAATTATAATCATTCAAGGATTGCCAGTATTCAAAGACTAATACCCTACAGGATATAGTATAATATGTGATGTTTACAAAGGCAGTTTTTATCAGGCCATCCCACAACATAATAGTATGTTGCTATTAAGAATAACCGTATCCCTCTGATAATACAGTATGGAGTATATCCTGCAGGCTAGGCTACGCATCAGATGTTGGAGAGACAAAGATGCATGAGACAAAATAGGAAAAGTGAATGGTGATTATAGGGAGTGTTCCACTCTGAATAATTACTCAATGCTTCAAAAACAAAACAATCCTAGAGGATAATTTTTCCACTTGTTAATTAGTTAAGATGGTCAAACAGCCATACCTAGTGCTGTTGAGTGGATGTTTTTGAAAAGAACTTTGCTTCAGTGCACTGAGGCTACGAAATGTTTAGCATTGACTTGGTAATGCTATACTCAGGACTCTATCCTAAGGAAAGACGTTAATAAAGCATTGTTGTAGACTAAAGTGTGCAGTATGGTATAATTTTATAATATCAAAAAGCAATCATTATCCAACTAGATAGGGATGCTGAATAAGTGACAGCATATTTGCAGAGCACAATGTTATATAACATGCAAGTAATGTTTTATACTGTTTTTAATATGTTAGGCAAATATTTAAGCAATGAACCAAATGAATGAAGGTATATGCTAATTCATCCATGTTTATATATGGATAGAAAAAAGATTAGAAGACAAAACATCAGAATACTGTGATTAGTTATGAGTAGCAAAATTATGCATGATTTTCATTTATTTTTCTGTATAACTTATTTTTTATATTGAGCATGTATATATAAGAAGGCAATACATAAAAAATACAAGCCAACAAGCAACAATACATATGATTTTTCCAAAAGAGTAGTGAGAATCAGGAACACGGTTTCTACAAGTTAGGAATTGTCAGCTGCAGCTAATAGCCCAAATGGCAGTAGCTTTAACAAGATACTTCTCATATAACATGAACCCCAGATTCAGACAGCCCAAGGCTGATGTGATATCACCAAGAACACAAGCTTCTTTCATTTGTGTTTCTACCTGCTAACAGACTGGCTCCCATCTTCAAGTTTGATTTGTGGTCATAACATCATTGTTATGGCACCAGCCTTTATGCCCATGTTTCAAGTAGCAAGAAGGAAGAAAAGGCAAGATCAACATTGCTGTGCTCAACAGCACTGGGGTTTTGTGTGAACTCTTCTTCTCAAAAACAGGCTAACTTTCACAAAGGCTGGTGCATCAGTGGCACCAAAGAAGGCTCAAGAATCCTCTCAGTACATCATCATGTATGATCACCATCGTCCTCTGTGCCCAGAGCACCAAAGCATTCCCATTTGCCATTCATAGCCTTGGGCACCCCTTCTCTTTCTGATTCCTCCTCTTTGAAATAGGCATAATGGAAAGTTCCCTGCCTTCTAGGATTGTGGTGAGGATAATGTGATTTTATAGTTGTGAAAGTCTTTTGGAAAGGCTAAGTGTACTTTGCAAATGTAATTTTTCAGAAACTAATCAAAGCTAATGGGAATCGAATGCCCACTATCTGCTAATCATTGCTGAGGTTTTATATGCAACATGTCATTTAATCTTGGGAATTAAACATAAGGAATGTCCTCATTCTACAGGGGCAGATATTGAGACAGGAAGATATTTGAGCCCAGGTTGCCTGACTCTTGAGTCTGGGCCTTAGGTCTCTAACTTGATGTAGTTAAGAACTGCAGTAAACCTCTTAAAAAATATAGATGTCTAGGATTAGAAGTCAGTTGCTGCCTAGGCTGGTTGAAAACCACATTTAATCAAGAGCTCTAAACCCGTAGCTACTTAGCAGTGTGGCAAAAAACCACAATGTTCCTCAGAGGCTGGGCTCCTCTGGCTCTTGAGTTCCTTGATCTCTGGCAGGGAGAGTGTAACAACATAAGTGGATATTTTCAGTAGCATGCCAACTGGGGACTTTGCCACCCCAAATGGATAAAGCTCATCCATTTCTGAGTCTGTCTGGCACAGTAGTGCGCGGAGTCAGAATCAAGAAGAGGTAGACCAGCTGTTTTGACTTTGGTTGGATTTTCGTTGTTTTCCAGAGACAAAGTCTTTGAGACCAAGCATAAAGCTGGCAGGCCAAGTAAAGTTATTTTCCTGGAAGATCAAGATTGTATACCACACACCTTACTTTTAAACTTTCCTCTTGGCCCACTAATAGTAGAGGGAGGAGGTTTCTGCCTGGCAATCGGGAGGCTCCTCAAAAAAGAAGGCATTTAAAGCTCCCAGGAGAGTCATTCCTACTGGAATTCAGGAAGACTCCCAGCGTAACTGCATTTTGGAAACATTGATGGTTTTTTTAAGACTGCTTTTTGCAATGGGTCAGAACCATTCCTTGGTTGTGATAGATTTATGTGCTGAGGGATGTTGGAAGAGGAGATGAAGGCTATGGGCAAGGACTTCATGAACTTCATCGTAAACCGATTTTGTGGGCCCCAGAAAGAGTGTAAACACTACCCTGAAGATTCATGGATTTGAATTTTGTTTAGATCCATCCATTTTATAGACAATATAAAAGAGGGAAAGGGCAAAAATAATACTAGTTACCTCATCAGGTTGTTTAAAGGATCAAGTGATGAGATGATCCATATAAAATGCTTACGCAGAGGAAGCTTAATAAAGTTAGCTGTGATGATGGGGAGGATGAAGAAAAGGAGAATACTGCTAAGATTTTGCTGCTTAGGGCATCTTGTAGTTGAACACTTGCTTTGAGAAGAAGCTTTGTCTTTATAACTGGAAAATGCATTTTGTAAACTTCATCATAAAATGAAACACAAATCTCTCTCTCTCTTTTTTCTTTTGGTACCGAGGATTGAACTGGGGACCTTGCGCTTGCGAGGCAGGCAGCGGAACCACTGAGCTAAATCCCTGGCCCCACAAATCTCTTTTAAAATGCCAAAAGTCATAGAAATACTCTTTGCATTATTCTCTGGCTCACAGATCCCTAAAGTCACCTTTGTTATAAAGGAATTGACTTTCGAGTCAGAACATCTCAAAACCAACCACAGATTTTTCCCTATCATTTGTTGTCTCTTTGAATACATTAATCTAAGTCTCACTTTCTTTATCTGTGGATTTGGAATGGTGAAAGATTAAATGAGATGATGTATTTTGGAATTCTCAGTATAGCGCCATGCACAGCAATGAACAGCTAATGCTGCAAGCTCTGTGGTAGATAGCAGAGCTCTAGGGAATGTGCTAGTCTTCTGGGAGTTAATTTGCCTTCTGCTCTGGTCCCCAGGGACAGGCTTGATACAAAAGAGAATTCTACAAAAAGAACACTCAGAAGTATGTATCTTTAGATCACCAAAAGATTTGTCATTTCATGTCTGGGGCAGAGATTATGTTATGCTTTCCCATTAGTATTAGAAAATCTCCCCTGAACCCCCATCAGTCCTTACAGTGTAGTGGTGCTCATTGTGTCCTCAGTACTTCCTGCCTTGGGGAATCCACCTAGTGCCCTTCCAGTACTGTATTCAGCTTTGGTCCTGAAGCTTTCAGAGCCTATAATTGCCTTTTCAAGAGTGGATTGCTAGATACTATGCCATACAATCCCCACATCACATGGGACTGTGTAAGTCATGATGAGGAGATGAGGATATGTGAATTAAATAGCAAGGGTTAAAAGTGAGTCTTCCACGTAGTTAGTGATGGAGGGAAAGCTTTCAGCTTTCATTAAATATGATATTACATGTGGAATTTTGTGTATAACATTTATCAGTTTAAGGAACTTTTGTTTTTTTCTCCTATGCTGCTGAGACTTTTATGATGAATGGGTGAATGTTGAATTTTGTCAGTATTTTTTTCTGCATCAGTTGAGATGATTACATGTCTTTTGAATCTGTTAATATAGAGTTATATTATTTTTAAATATTGAACCAACATCGCATCTGTAGGAAAAATTCTTCTTGGCCATGATGTATTATACTTTTAAATATTGCTGGATCTTATATGCTAATACTTTGTTATAGATTTTTGCATATATGTTCAGGAGGAATATTGTTCTGCAGTTTCATTGTAATATATTTCTGTAGTTTCCTATCAGTATAGTTGCTTGGATTGTAAGCTGTTAAGTATTTCCACCTCTTCAATTTTTTGGAAAAATCTGTTCAGAATTAGTATTATTCTTTATTAAAACTTATGTTGAATTTCCATTAAAGCCATTTGATCTAGTGATATCTTCATGGGCTGTTATTAAACTATTAATTCCATTTCTTTAATGAGTATACAGGTCTTCGGGTTGTTTAGTTCTTCTGCCTAAGCTTTTATTTTAAAGGGCATTTCACCCTCTGTAACCTCTGTGTTTCCATTTGATAATCACTCTGTTTTTCATGGCTTGATCTCAAAATTTTCTTGTGACCTCCTAGACCTTCTATCACATAAGCAGAGTAGTCTGGAACATTCATACATTCATTCATTTGTCCATTCAGCCAACATTTTAGCTACATTTTGAATTCCAGGAACTGTGATTTGCATTGTGGATTCAAAGATGAACATAAAAAATTTTCCACCAATGCAAGTACATTGTATTTTAGTGAGAGTAAAATGAAATGCTTGGTGATACTGCAATGGGGCTGTGCATAATGGTTGTGTGATGAATGATGCACAGGGAGAAAATTAGCACCTAGGGGCCATCAGGGGAAGCTCCTGAGAAGTGGAATTGGGATTGGGTCTCAAAAGATAAGGGGAAGTGCCACAGAGGGCAGTTCTGCCACATGGACTGCCATGGGATGTTTGGGGGAACAAGCCATTTCAGCTTGTCATAGGGTAAGAACATTTACTTAAGAAATTCATTGTTTTGATCAAGTGATTCACAATCTAAATGGTAAATTAAAAAGCAAAATGCCTTAGTTATCATGATTTCTCCATTTATGGGTTTCTCAAATGCAGTTGACATGCCTGTTATACTCTTACTGCAGAGTGGACTTAGATTGAACTATTGCTTCAAGATGATTCTCAGATTTTTAGATTCTATTTTTATTTATATGATTATTTTCATGGTTGGAATAATTAATAAACATCATCAAGGAAGATGTAGCCTTTGAAATGGTTCTAGAGTGTTGACATTCCAGTGATTAAACAATTGTGTAGATTGAGAGGGAAGGGTTGAGAAAGAGAGAGTATATGAATCACAAACACCTGTGTCATTTATTCCAAAAAGGACTTTGTAGCATTTCTCCCTCAGTTAATTGATTGTGATTAGTCACAATTTTACCTTCAGTATGTTGCACTTGTGAGGCCAACTTGAGCTGCTATAACCAGATTCAGGCATATTCTTTGCCCTCTGAATGTACCATGAGAATTGTGTACATTCCTGCACACATCTCCCCATCTAGGTTGAGACTAGGTTTTTGTCTTGTA
The DNA here is from genome assembly GCF_053883595.1 of Heterocephalus glaber. Classification (NCBI taxonomy): domain Eukaryota; kingdom Metazoa; phylum Chordata; class Mammalia; order Rodentia; family Bathyergidae; genus Heterocephalus; species Heterocephalus glaber. The sequence continues at coordinate 12,083,789 of NW_028258320.1, read as the reverse complement.
AAACAAGTTTTGTGGTTGTTGCAGTTGCGGCTGGCCTCCAAGAACATTTGTTGTCATCAAAAAGCTTGCATATTCATTGCTTTAGTTAATTAACAGAGGCTCTTTGGAAGTTAGGGCCCCTGTTTTTTAATCTCAATTAAAGTGACGTAGTTCCACCTTAAAAGTAGGCACTATCTAATTGATTTTCTTATTATTCTTTGATACCAAACTAGCTATACTGGTTCTGTGGTTCTTATTTAAGTATTTATGAGGAGGTAAGGCCTGGTTAACTTGGAATTATTCTATCATGAATAAATGTGTTATCAAAGTTTTGGCTCTAAGAGTATGCTTATAAATATAGATGCTCAATTTAAGGAACAGAACATACTTTTAGGTTTCAAAATATAAATTTGTAACATATATTTACTATCCACTATATGCTGGACTCAGTACCAGACCCTTGGGAAACTGTAGACAAATGATGCTCCTTGCTGTCATGGAACTTGGGACCCAGTGGAGAATTCATTCATTCATTCATTCATTCATTCATTCATCTATGTGTGTGTTGTACTTGGCTATGTGCCAGGCACTGTGATTGAGTCTGTGCTTTTCTACACAGATAAAAATATTAGTATAATATTATTCCTGGCATACAGATGGCCCACAAAGTATTGAACTAACTGTAAAGTTACCCTTTATAGTCTTAACATATTATATTGTTCTATGTTAAGGAAGAATGTCAAAGGAAAAAACATTTTGGTCATAGCAGCAGGAATTTCTCTTTGCTTACAAAAAGCCCTATTTTCTCCCTCTTTGGACTACTATTTCATAGTCTCCTGTACTTAGGTACAATCACATGAGTGTGTTTTAGCCTGTTAGTGGGATATGTATCAATTCCCAACCAAAGGTTTGAGGGATGGCTATGCCTCCTGTGTACTTTTTCCCCTTCCACTCCCCTGACAGGCATGAAAGGGCTTGATAAGAGATGGCAGAACTATGAAAATAAATGTGGAGAAAGCTGCCAATGTTGGCCTTTTGAATAAAGAAGCATAGTCTTATGTCGTGATAGGGTGCTGAAATGTTGGAGCTTATTTATTATAGCAGCTGTATAATCCTTACACTAACAGGACAGCTCTGAAACAGCTCATTATCATAAAAATTATGATAAATTATGGAAGTATATACCCAGATATACTGTCATTTTGCAATGATAATACATACTGTTCAATAGTTGGGCTCCTCATAGCCACTATGGAGGACACAGAGACAAAAATTATTATTCCCATTTTGGACATAAAAATTGAGGTTTATATAAGTCATGTGACCTGGCCAAATTCACAAGCCTCCACTACAAAGGTATTAGAACCAGCAGTAAAGTATTGTTTCTTAGTTCTATCTTCTTGTCCTCTTGCATTACCACCTGTCACTTCTGTCCTCTGTTTTACCATCTTCATTATATATATATATTTAAATCTCTTATAGATGTCTACCTAAATTTTGTCTGCTTGTTTATTGCCTGACTTCTGCTAGTAAGTGATGACATCTGTGAGCTGAGCCCTATCGACTGTGTACCCTCATATACTAGGATATTTGTTATCATAGTAGGATCTCAGTAAATAGTGTGCAATGTGAAGAAGACATGGATCGAGGATAAGAAAATACCTCCTCTAGACAGGTGTTTTGTAGTGCACATTAAACAAGGGTCTTATACATTTTGGGGGAAAAAAGAAGGAAGGAATCAAGGATAGATTATCCTTGTGGAGTATGTGCATGTGTGTGTGTGTGTGTGTGTGTGTGTGTGTGTGTGTGTAAAGAAGAAAGCATAGGGAAATAATATTGATGCGGCAAAGAACTGTTGATCTTTCATCTTAACTATTGTTCTTTCAACAACTGATTGGTGTTTGGGGAAGACATATTGCCCTGAAAGGATCTCAATTTTTGCTAGCTTGAGAAGCTTAATTTAAGTAGGTCACCTGAGCGATCAGGAGAACGGATGGCACAGAAAATTCACATAGATTTGACCTGTTCCTGGGGTCATTACAACAAACAGTACACATGTTAAAAAAAAGTCTTTTCTTCCAAAAAGTATCATTGTAAAAATTTTCAAATCTCCATAAAAGTCAAAGAATGATAAACAGAACATACATTCATTATTTACTTACTTCACTCTTAATATTTTGTTGCATATTTTTCTTTTTGTATCTGTGAGTCTGCATAGGTACGTACACATTTTAATGAGATATTTAAATCAACTTCATCCCTAAATACTTCAGCCAGTCATCTCATATGAAAAAAACATGTCCTTGGAACAACAATACCAATATCATACCTAAGAAAATTAACATTAATTCAAAGGTTTTACCCAATATACAGCCTATTATAAAATTTTCTCCTTCCTCCCAATGGTATTTAACTGGTTTTCTTTCAATCTAGTATCCAATCAGGCTTTACACCAGTGTATGTGGTTAAGTCTTTTAATTCTTTTTAAATCTAGAGCAGTGGTTCTCAGGGGTGGCCCCAGCCAGCATCAGGAGCCCTGGGGAACATCAGATATGAAAATGTTGGAGCCCCGTCTTCTCCAAACCCACCACATGGGAAACTCTGGGGGCAGCCACAGCCATCGGTGTTGTAGCCCTCCTGGTGGTTCTGAGGAAACTCAGGAACCGCTGATCTAGAACACACATCCCAGCTTTTCTGACTTTTATGGCACTTTTTCCAAAAACTTGGGCAATTTTGTTGTAGGTTGTTCCACATTTTGGTTTGTCCTGGTTGCTGCATCATGGTTTGTTTCAGGTTTCAAGGGTTGGCGAGCATAGGTAATGTTGGGTATATTTTAGTGCACAGTATAAGAGACACGTGATATTTAATTACAGCATCTTAGCAATGCTAACTTTGATCATTTGTTAATGTGATCACTGCCATATGAAATCTCTTTAAAGGTGTACGTTCCTCTTTATCATTAATAATTAACCTAAAAAGTGACAATCTAATGCTGTTTGAATGTTCTCTTCCCTAATTAAATTTTCTCCCAATAGCTCTAACATCCATTCATAATATTTTCAGGAATTATTACTTTGGAGTATGATGATTTTTCTAATCATGTCATTTCTTCTATTTTAAGTATTTGTCACTACTTATTTATTTTATCTTTTTGGTTTTTTGAGGCAGGGTTTCACTATATAGTTTAGACTGTCCTTGAACTTACTATGTAGCCCAGGCTGGCCTCAAACTCTTAGTGATCCTCCTGCCTCAGCCTCCTGAGAGCTGGGAATTTGTCACTCTTTAAAGAGCTTTCTCTCTCCCTTTGCATTTATTTATTTGTGTGTTTACAAATCATTATGGACTTGTAGTTTTTAAAATTCAGTTCTTAAATAATACTATTGTTTTTGATATTCAGATCACCCAAGGATACCTCTTCAAACCACCTCCTATGTTCTTTCCCTGTTACCTGGCACAAGATGTTCTAGTTCACTCTGTCTTTTTCTTGTACCACAACCTGAATTGGCCATTTCTTCAGGATCCCTGGTTATATCTATTAGTAGAAAATGTACCAAGAGTGCTCCACCTAGGCATACACACATATTTATATTTCAAAATCATAATTTCTTAAAGACCCCTCCAATGTGGCCTCTCCTCTGCCACTTTTAATTTTCTAGGATCTCCATAATAAAAGTCTACACATTGACTGGCTTAAAATAACAGAAATTTATTGTCTGATTGGTGCGCTTAGAAATCTGACCTGTATTTTCTATGAGCACTGGCAGGGTTGCATTTCTTTCTAAAGGGCTGTGGGGGGATTTGTTTTCTCACCTTTTCTGTCTTTGGAGGCTACACCACTTCTTGGCTCCTGGGCTCCTGGCATTTTTGTGATCTTCAGAGCCAGCAATGTTGTGTCTCTCTGAACATTCCCCCAGGATCCCTCTCAGTGTTCCTCTCTGACCATAGCCTTAAAGACATCTCCCCTTTGAAGGACTCATGTGATTAGATTGAGCCCACCCAAGATGATGGATGGTCCCACAAGGAGGTCTCTACCCTAATCCAACTGTAAAGTCCCTTTTGCCATGTCAGGTTGTATTCCTAGGTTCAGAGACTATAGTATGGGCATTTTTTTTTTTGTACCAGGGATCAAACTCAGGACCTTGTGCTTGCCAGGCAGGCATGGTGCCACTGAGCTAAATCCCTGGCCCAGTATGGACATTTTGAGGACTGCTGTTTTGCCAGTCACATTTCCCCTTGTTTTATTTCCTCCTCTTCTAGTGAAAGACTTGATTTTGAAGAACATCACTGTATTTACATAGTTTCTCTACCTTATAATATACATAACTTGAGAATGACAAAAGCCATAACACTAACAACAATAAACCTACCATGTAGGACCGGGGATTTAGCTCAGTGGTACTGTTCCTGCCTCACAAGAGCAAGGTCCTGAGTTTGATCCTTGGTACCAAAATAAATAAATAAGCCTACTATGTAGAGGTTAAGATTTCTTTGCAGTTCTTTTGGCTCCTAGAATATGCCTCATTCAGGTGTGAAACTGAAGACTGTGTTCATAAATTAATTTCTTTGTGTAGTTGTGTTATCAATTTAATACATAATGAAGTTAATTTTCGGTTTGTATTCAGTTTGGGAGTTTGCTTTTTCCTGTCTTTTTTTATTTTTTGATTTTAATTGTGAAAAATATATGAATATATAAAGAGAAATATTCAGAGAAGTCTTGGTCCTACCCAGATCCCCTGACTCTGTTTCTATCCACCTAATAAACAGACATTTAGTTTATGACTTATTCTTCTTATGTTCTTTTTTTTTTTTGGTACCAGGGATCAAACTTGGGACCTTGCACTTGTGAGGCAGGCGGCAGAACCACTCAGCTAAATCTCTGTCCCTTATGTTCTTTTTGAAAAGCAATGATGAGTGTATTCATCTTATTTTTACTTCATTCTTACCCAAAGTAGCTGAATTTATACATTTATTTGCTCATTGGACTTTTACTTAGCACTATATCCTGCATCTATGCATATGGATAAATAATATCCAGATATACACACACACACACACACACACACACACACACACACACTTCTATATTCTGGGAGTCACTGTGTATCAGGTGATAATAGAAATATTGAATGGATTAATTATTAAATGCTGTTGATACACGTTCTATATTGTTTAACTTGTTACAAGAAACATGTATTCTATTTGTGACTTATCACAACTGAAAAATGAAATACAAAGAGAAAATATCTTCTTGGTATGACTTCTGTCCACCCCTTTGCTCCACCAAACAGAGCCAGTCTTTTGTCTATGTTTGCATAACATGTTGTACATAACAGTATTATAGCCAGCTTTGTCACAATTATTTTTATTTGACAATCATCTCCTTTTCTGACCTGTCAATTCCTCAGATATAGAAAGCCTCTCCCTTTCTTTTCTCCTTCTTTGTGCTTTTGGGTATCATTGATTGTGCCTGGAACATGATGTTTCCCCACTTATTGACTTATTTTGTTGGTCTATTTAATAATAAATGTCTTTTTTTTAAAAAAGGAAACTATCCTAACATTCATCAGAGAACTAGTTGCTTCTGAGAAAAGGCGTGGAAGGTCAGGTAGAGAAAATAAGCAATGATGATCTTATTCTACAATTGAAACTCCAAGGAAGGCAAGAGACGAATGAGGGTGGTGAATGTTCTAGGAGGAAGGAGGATGGACCTAGGAATGGAAAAGGAGCATAGAGAGAACAGGGCCACAGCACCCCATCAGCTACATGAGCAAGCACAGCACAGAAAACCTGCTGAGACCCTCATGAAGAAGAAATGGCTTTCCTGGGAAACCTAGGCCCAGAGAGATGGAACAAGTTGAAGGTGGCTGCTAGTACACCAGCCCCGAGCCTGTCTTGGGGTTCCACTTCTGAGTTGATATAACCTCTCTCCGGGTTCCCTGAAAGCCAGCAGGTGCTCCCACTGTATGCAGGGCAGGCAGCGTGCTGAGCTCCCCTGTCAGAGCTGTTCAAAGTGGGACTACTGATGTCAAGACTGAGCGTTCATCTCTGTCTTTCTTGACCTTCTTCAGTCAAGTCAGCTGTATCTGTGGAGGCACACTGTTCAGCCTCAGAGCATTGTTTTAATTTAAAATCAATAAGAAAAGTGAGCCAGCGAGAGGCACAGACTGATTAAGTGCTGTCTGTATGAAGAAGTTGATCCTCTGCCACGTTTCTGTTGAAATCCTGAGAAATATGAAGAGGATGGAGCAAAGTGAAAACAGATTAAAAATTATGTCTGATACCAAAATCCATTAAAGCAACTAACTACATCTTTGACAGGTAATCAGGAATGGTTGATTTTTGAGTTTTGACTTGGCAAAATGATGCCAACGTATTCATACACACCCAATAAACACTTGTATGACACAATTTAACAGAAAACTTATGTAACAGTGCACATACAACCATCCACTTGCCTGCATGCAACACACATGCACACAAAATATGCAACACATGTGCACACACTTCTGAAGTTGATCTTGAGTGTCACTGTAAAGTCATAACTTTTCCATCTGCCAACTTATTCCACACTTTTGCTCTGATGAAAACATAACAGTAAAGGGGGAAATCTCTTCATCAGAAAATTCAGTGAAAAAGATTTCCCAAGACATTGTCATGTATTACTGGTTATTTTTGGTGGTTAAGAGAATTATTTGAAAACAAAGAAAGCTTTCACAAAGCCTCTAAAATACAAAAGATTTAATAACATTTACATCTGTGTATCAGCCATGTCTGTAAGGCAAGTCATGAATAACACATAAACCAGAGCACGGAAAGAACAGAAGTGCTCACACATCATTTAAAATGCAACCCACCCCATCGTCGGTGGAATCAAATACACAGCAGGAGGAGTTCCAGTTGATACACAAAATAGTCATTGGAAATGAAAACGTATTAATTATGTTCCTTAAGATTAGGCAATAAATAGCAAGATTCACTAAACCTGTCCAGTTTCTCTGTTGAAAATCTGTACCAAAAGTACATCACAAGTCGTGTCTTTGTGTTTCTTAAGAAATTGCAGAATTGAGTGTGCATGTATTTGTCTTGTTTTGCTGTTCATTTAAATGTGCACTTGTGGCTTAGCCATGATTCCATGCTGTGCTGAAAATGGAGGAAAGTTGGCTTGCCTGAAGAGGGGTCCTTGTTACATGTGAGTAACTTCAAAAAAAAAAAAAAGAATTCATTGTTGAGCAATGATATTTAAAACAACAATACCTGCCCAACTCCCAGTAGCAAATGTGAAAATCCACACTGCTCTGAGATTAGCCATGTAGCCCCTAAACCTTAAGCTGGTGTCACATGTTTGACAGAGAAGGAAATCCTTTCTTAGCCATCTGAGGCTCAAATTTGCAATTGTACGTTCCTGGATCAGTTCATTTGGCTTCTGCCCACTGCCTGGAGTCTTCCAGACATCCACACACTAGTGAGAGGTCCTCAGAATCGGCCACAGGACCGGCCCAGTGCAGAAGGGAGAAGGCGAGGAGAACTGTGCTGATTTGTGTGTGGACATTTGCGTTTGATGTTTGCTAATATTTATTCTTTAAGTCAGTTGGTCATTTTGTGTGTGTGCAGGAGTTAGGAGGATATCCAAATAGTTTTAATCCTAGAGCAGCACTTTTTGTTTGCTAGCTTTTGTTTGGGAGTTTGTTTGTTTCCCTCTCCTGTGCTGCTCATTCTTTCTTCTTCTATCTCTGGGCCTTGCTCTTTTGATCTCAGACCATGACACACAGTTTGCCACAAGGTTTAGAGAGAGCTCTGTAAATGGACCCCTTCCTCTTCCTCTCTTATGTATCTCATTTCAGTATGAAATTTCAAGTACTTCCCAGTCCTCACGGAAGCAAAAGGTTAATAGTCATCTCTTTTTTATGTACTGTAAATGCTCAATTCCTAAGGATGGTGTTTCAGGGCAAGTTGAGTGTAATTGCTAAATAATATAGTCATTCTCATTTTAAATGAGTAACACTTCCGTTGTCGCTGATGCTTCTGTGTGTGTGTGTGTGCACGTGAATGTGTATATGAGTGGGTAGCGGCAGGCATGACCGAGGAGGCCTAGGCCAAGGGAAAGCCATGGCCATCCCATTCCCTAGGAGTTTGCACATTTACAAATTTGGGTTTTAAATGTTGTGCTACATCCCGATCCTTTTAGGCACTGCGGATTATGTATAATAGATGACCTGCATTTACAGAGATGTGTGCTATACAGATGTAAATGTTATTATAGCTTTTATATTTTATGTTCTGGTTGAAAGATCATTTTGTCTTTGAATAATATGGCTGTTCAATTTTGTTTTGGAGGGGAGGGGGTTATCTTTAAAAGAGAATATGAAATGGATATTGCACATCATATATTTCTTAAAAGTAATTTGGAATTTTAGGGTCTGGGATTGAGGCTGACTGATACACTGCCGCGATGAGATATAACCCCTGGAAAATAACAGCACCAGCACAGGCCTGCATCTGTCTAACCTCATAATTCACTTTCACATTGGATTATGGATGTCTGTGCTCAGTGAGTCTATCTTCCCTTTAGGTATTATTTCAGCCCTTTGAGATAATAAGAAAAGTTTAATTGCGTTGTTAATTGATTTTTTGCACAACATTATTACCTTGATTGATTGCAGAGTTGATGAAAATGTTAGACACAGGCAGCGTGGAGTATCAGCCGGGCAGGGAGTGGGAGCCTTGTGGAGAATAGATAACCTTGATGTTAAGAGCTATATCCTTCAGATATGTCTTCCCTTGACATATTGATGGCCCTTGAAAAGGGAAAAGCTGATTGTATGCAGAATGCAATCATTAAACCCACTTCAGCTCGCTGTTGATTAATTTGTTTTTTCCTGAAGGATCTAGTTATAGGGAAGGCCTCACTTGTACCGACCACAGCCATTTTCTAGGTTCCAGGCTGTGTTTAACCCTCTAGGTGGAAAGAAATAACAAGGCTGGCCTGACTGAGAGGGGAAGATCATCTTCGCCTGAGCAGAGTGTGCACTTGATCCTCTGAGGCATCCTCATCCCCCAGAACACTCCCTTTCACCTACCAGAGTGCTTATTTCCCCCAAAGTATCAATTCTTCAAAATGCCAGTTCCAAGGAGCCCTTTGTTGAGATCCAGGATAGACGAAACAATAAATTCAGAATGCCGAGGAAGGTTTATTCACCAGGCTTCCAGTAGTGTCTGGAGAAAGACCGTGTTTAGGGGCTTTTATTACACATTAGCTAAAACCTTGCATAAGCTAGCTGCCAAGACTGGAGATTTGGGCTGTTGGTGGTGTGTTTGTTTATGTTTGTGTGGATGGATGTGTTAGCTTTCTATCACTGTGACAACACACCTGAGATAACTGACTTCTAATGAGGAAAGGTGTATTTTCCGCTCACAATTTGGGAGGCTTTATTCCATACTCAGTCAGCCCTGATGTTTTTGGACCTGTGGCAAGGTGGAACATCATGGCAGAAGCACATGGCAGAGCAAACCATTCACCTATTACCAGATATGAAAGAAAGAGATAGAGAGAGGCAGGAAGAGCTAAGGTCCCAACAGCCCTTGGAGGGCATACTCCCAATGTCTGCTGGACTCTACCTCCTAAATGTTCTGCTACCTTCTAATAATGCCATAGGTTAGGAGCCAAGCACTTAGCGCATAAGCCTATGGGGGGACATTTAAGATCCAAACTATACAAGGGAGATGATAAGAAGGGATTTCTGGATGTAGTTTATTATATTTTCAATTACTCTTTTCCCTGACCTTGTATGACTCCTAGAAAAGCTTACTGAAAGCTGTCATCATTACTACAATGTCCAGGGCCATCTTGGTGATAAAATCAGATTGGTTGATCCATTGGCTTATTGATTGATAGAACTTATTCTGCCCTGCTTCCCTCCATTCATTGTACCAATCATTATCCAACTCTGGGCAGAGTCTTAGAGGGTTGGCCTATGAGAAAAGCAGTTGACTTTACCAGATATAGAGGAATGGCAGCTCATATTCATACAATAATTCTAGAAAGGCTTCATCTTCTAGAGTGAACAGGTGATTCCATTTTCTCCTTACTCACTTTAATACTTATTCCTCACAGACCACTCTGCCTTCTTTCTCTCTCTTCTTCTCTTAGTGGATGTCCTCAATGTTCATTTAAGCTATTTTAAATTGTATAGCATTTGTTGGAGGCCTACCAAAAGTTTATCTTCCTGGAGTCCCGATCCCTTGTAGGAGAGATCTTGTGGACAGAAGAGAAAGAGTTAAAAAATACCAAAGCCCCGCAAAACACTGTAGAGACAGTATCCTTCTTTTACCCAAGGCACAGTCTCTCCTTCTTGCCCCACCCCCTCCGTTAGGAGTCTTTCTTCTCCTGAACTAACCACTGGCACTCAGGGAGTCTAATATCCACAGAGCCTTGGCCCTCAATTACCGTAATGGTTTATAATGAGATTTTGGCCAAGTAGCAGGTAGCAGGTTATTACTTCCTGCTCAGCGTGGGGAATGTCTATGCTGTTAATTTGTGTTGCTGAATGTGGCTCAGAGCTGGGCATCAAACTGTCAGAGCCAGATGTATTCTATTAGGTGCGAGCCTCACATTGGCCCATGGGCAATTTTTTTTCAATATGGAGGCATGTTAACTCACCACAGGGTGAATCCTGACAAATTCAAGCCAGCAGAATAAAAGGGATAATATTCCAAGCCATCGAAGAAGTATGTTCCAGGGACAGATAACACCTGGTACCACCCACTGTCGCCAATGTCTGTCTGAACAGAGTCATTCCATCGATAGGCAAAAAAATAAACACACCCCTCTTAATATTACTGGGGAGACCCTGGTGCCTTCATTAACTTTTAATGAGACTGACCCTAATGAGGGCCCTTATAATATGCTCTTCTATTATTGACTTTGTCTTTATCTTGGGGGGAAAATGTATAGAAAGTTCATATTACTCCTACAATTCTTTCTGCTATTCTTATTTAACCCAAAGTTACTTACATTGACATATATAATACATATTCTTTTTTTTCTTTCCAAAGCAGCTTAAAGGATGAGTAATAAAAAGCCAGAAATGAATGAAAATATTTTTGGCATTTGGTAATGGAATTTGCTAGTGCCCAAGAATTATGTTATGCTTTCTGCAATGATAGAAGTTACATATTTTTTTTGTAATGCAAACTTCTTGTAGTTAGATCACATATCAGCAGATTCCTTTTGTTTTCTTTTTTTTGGAGAAGGCCATTTAGAATGTCTGAGAATTAGGAAAGATTATGGTAATATCAATACAAGAATAGTTTGTTAGGATTCTAATGAGGGGCAGATGGAGGCTGGACCACTGTGTCCAAGAAAGAAGCCCTTTCCCCCGATCCTTGCAGGTTTTGAATTATGACAAACCCGGTTGTTACCAGGTCTGCTTAATTTTATTTGAAAGGTTCTTTTTTTTGCAGCCTGAAGAATTAAAAGGAAAAAAAGCAACTTGTCTTTATTTTCAGTGACTCTCTTGAGAAATTTCAGCCTGCGGAACCAGACAGAACTGTGGATGTTTTCCCCCTTTTGATGTGAGCTTTCTAATAGGAACAGATCTGAAACCCAAAAGCGAATTTCTGCTTGAGAGCAAAGCCAGAATTCCCATTCAAACTCTGCAGGAGGACTCTCACTGCTCAGATTTGTTCATATAAGATTCTGTCAGTTTAGAGAAAATCTAAAGACTTTCTGGGAAATTTTTTCTACAAGCTTTGTTTTTCCCCTTATACTTCATAAATCATGGTTTGCAGATTCAGTTTTCTATTTTACTTATCCAAAACTTCTTTCCTTCTGTTAATGTTATCTGCACCTCATTTGAATTTACGTTTTCCTGGTTTTTGCTTTGCTTTCAGAGCTGAGCAACCTTTCATTATTGTTGGTATTGGCGGCTGGGCTGGGGTGGGGAACCAGTTGCTTTCTGACTGCAGTTGGGGAGAAAATAAAACCTCCATTTGCCAGAACTCAACACAAGACCCTTAGTTAGCCATATTTTTAAAAAACCCTTAGATAGCCTGATTTTTACAAGAATAAAAATTAACGTTCAAGGATTTACTTTTTGCAACAACAACAACAACAACAAAAAGGTGAAGTTCTTTTAGGTTGTCCTAGAGTAGTGTTTCTTTTTCTTTCTCCTTGTCTTGAGACAGGGTCTTACTGTGTTGCCCGGCTGGCCTCAAACTTACAACCCTCCTGCCTCAGCCATAACAGAGTAGCTGGGACTACAGACCTGCGACAGTGTTTCTCAAGGGTGATACCCCAACATCACCTGGGAACTTGCAAAAATGCAAATTCTAGGCCCTAACTCAGAGCCATTAAATGAAAAACTCTGGGGATGAGACTTATGGATCTCTTGGGTGCAGAGGGAAGTCAGAAAATTATTGTCTGTGGCCAGTTCATCCCTGTAAATGTCCAGGATTCGTGGTGAACTGAGCAACTCGAGACCTTTTCTTTACTCCACAACAAATAAAACATAAAACAACCTATTGAGTACCTACTGTGCCCCCTAGGCCTAACACTGCGGATGAAAAGCTATTATCTTCACCCTGTTGGATTTTATATGAACAGAAGAACCTGAGACCTTGAGAAATGTTCAATCCACAGTCTTACTGGCCCACTCAAGCTTTCTAACTGTATCATCCCTGTGTAGTACACAAGTATGCTCGCTATGATGTCCCTAGTAAGAGAATGAAACTGACTTTGGTTTAGATAGTTTTCTGTGTGAGAGAAAACTCAAAAAAGTCTTTAGTTCACTGTGAGTTAATGTGATAATTTAATTAATTAACTAGAATCCAACTTTCCCCTAATGGCTAGTCAATTACATAACTGTTACACCAGGGCAAGTCTAAAGGAAGAAAGTATGTGAGGGTCATGTTATACTTGCTTCATGGACCACTTGAGAAGCCTCTTAGCAGAAATAGCCACACCTGGACCCAGTTTAGCCCAGAAACCCAGGAACTCCAGTTTTTGCTTATTCCTTTCCCTGATTGAATCTACTCATTTGTTTTCACTCTCCAAAAAATTCTTAAAGACATTTTCTCAGACTGCCATATCTTTCTTTTTTGCTGTTTTAAAAGAGAGAGGTTTGAAATCTGAAAGCCACAAACACCTCTCTCTCTTAAAAGGAGGTAGTTATTCATTGCTCTGTGCATGAAAATAGTTACTTGGCCCATGTGCCAGAGAATGATAGGGACCAACTGAGAATCACCCAGCAGCTGCAACTATTATTATATTTTTATTTGAAGTAGCTTCTGCCCCTCTCTTTTCTGATAAAAATTGGTCAGGTACTCTGTGAGGGAAGACAATGACTAGGTGGGTTTTAGACAATGAAGGCTTTAAAGAGAGGTTAACCCTGATTTGTATGTATGTATTCTCAATTCCTTTATTTTCTTTCTTTATACTTTTTTGACTGCCAAATAATGGCAATTCTGTGACATTGGATGGCATTCCCTTTTGGACTTCCATGGTAAAAATGATCTTGTTTTGCTAAGAAACATGGGGAGCCTGACTTTGTTTACTAGTCTGCATGCTACTTTATACTTATGCAAGTGATATGCAAAAATCTCCACCCTTCGAGTCCGGAAGACTAATTGGAACAATTGAGAGTAAAAAAAATCAGTCCCTGAAATAAAGGCACCATGAATCCGAACGTTATGTAGGGGCAACTTTTGGTAGCATCATTCCCAGGTAGCCTTCAGCCCAGATTGAGTAAACGTGACATATCGATCATTACAGAACCTATAATTGGTGACCAAAAGCACAGTGTGGCTTTAAGGAACCTCTCTGAATAGTTGCTATCATTTATTTATTTATTTATTTATTTATTTATTTATTTATTTATTTATTTAAAAGCAAGCTGCTGCTTTTTTTTCTTCCCTAAATTCATGCTGCCCTCTAGTGGTGATGATCTGTCTTCCGATGGAAGTGGAAAAGATGAATTCAGAGATGGTGGTGGGAATGGTGGAGGGATCGGCTTTTTGTTTCCTTTTCGTATCTGAACGATTTCAGAGCTCCTCAGTCAAAAACTGAAAGGGAAACGTGAACTCATCGCACTCGACCACTGTCCATTCTGAACGACATCCGGTTTATGGCCTGTCTATCACTGGACTACACTGAGCCATACTTTATGAACCTTGGCTAATTTGCATCCGATCTCAACATGCACTTTGGAATCCAGCCCATTTCAAATCCATTAAGCCCTCCTTCAAATACAGACAGGGAAGAAGGAAATATACTTCACACTGGCCTTTCACTCCACGTTTCTGTCCTTGAAAATATGGGTAAGAACCAGCGTAAGTCATGTTGTTAGTGATCTTTGAAGTTCTCAGGAGTCCTCTGATTCCTGTGATCAGCACTGAACAAATAAATACCATATTTGCAAAACAAGCTATAAGAGTAAAACTTCTATTCCTGTTCTAAAGGCAATGTCCTATAATTTGGAGATCTTTCAGGACTGAGAAGTCCTTAAGTATGGGTGCCTGACATTGTCATCTTAAGGAAAACAATTGGAACCACCTTTTCTGCTCTGTAAAATGAAGGATTTTTATAAATTGAGGATCTTTAAATTCTGTCCCAGCTTGAGAAATCTCCAATACAGCCCCCCCCAAAAAATACTTTTAAAGGAAAATTTAACATTCTGCATATAAACTTATTAGGAAGTATCTTTATAGAAGAGTATAAGTAAAACATTACTTACAAGTAATAAAGTGTCTTTATAGCGGAGTATAACTAAATAATTGCTTATGAAATCAAGAGTAAAGACTTTTTGCCTTCAATTTTAGTTAAGACAAAAATGTAACCTGAGAATAAAAATAAAAACAAAACTTGGATTGTTAAGACTTAGCAGTTTATTTTGAAGAGGAGGCAGTTATTGAAACAGGAAATGTTAATGATAGAGCCTGATTTCTCCCATTTATAATATGTTCTTGTTTGACTGAAATATAACATACATAGAGGTAAGAGCTGATCATATTAATGATGTTCAACATAGGGGGTCTAGTGAGCCCACCTTGGATCTGATGTTCTTTACTCAATTCCTGCTTATATCTCACCACAGCCAATACAAAGAAAAAAGGAAATTAAAAAACACTGACATTTGAGCCAAAGCAAGTTGACTGTTACCTCTCTAGGATTCACAATATGAAAACATCTGCCACCAGATAACTTTAATCTCCAGGCCTCAGGTTTCCTTGATGTGGAGGGGCCCCTGCATGGTCCGTCAGGCCTGAAGGGCCATGGTATTAGCTACCTGGGCACAGGGTCCAAGGGCTGAAAGGGGGACAACGGAGCGTATGATTGAGGGTCCAGTCCACTACCCAAGGGTTTCTTGCACTTGGACCAGCCTTTCTGTTTTCCCCTAACAGATCACAGATTACATGAGGGGAAACTTGCCCTGTGTTTCCTCCTTTCCCACCTCCTCTTCTTCTGAATGACAAGCCTCATTTCAGCTGCCCTGGGAGCCCAGAGTGTATTTTACACAGGCTCTGGTTTATCACATGTCAACTTGTCGGCCTACTCCTGTCACATTTGTCCAGCTCCTCGGTCTGGGGAGCAAGTGTCTTCCCTTTGCCTGCCCGACCCCTCCCGTGCACAGTGGCCCAGATCTTTTCCCTGCCACCTGGTTTTCTTGCCTACAGACATAAGGGTGTGACTTGATGGGGCCCAGTGTTTGTCTGAGCAAGCATGAGCGCTCTCACCAGGCCTCCCAGGAGGGTTCTTAGCTGTGGCCAAATCGCCTCTTCTCCACAGGGTCAGCTTTGTGGCCTTTGTATCACCTATCTTTCAGGATATGGATGCATCCTAACCCTTGAATAGGGGGACCATTTTGTGTTTTCTTTGGAGGTTTTTTTTTTGGCCTGGTGCTTGTAGAAAACAGCATGTCACAACCTCACAATGTGGATCCTATTCTGCACCCATAGCATTCACCCCTGGGCTGGATCCTATGCTAGGAAATGAATAAAAATGATCATTTAATTCAATGACAAATATTCCTGGTAGAAATAATCACCTTGAAAGAAAACTGACAGCAGCTGAGCCTCCACATATACTGACCCAAGATTTATTATTTTAGTTTATTGGAACCTACACAAATTCATGGGAAGGAATTAGGCTTGGTTGAAATAATGAAAACAAAATAAAATTGAAATGAACTAAAGCTACACACAATAAAATGTATTGAGTAGACTTTCACAGAAGACTAAATCTTCCCATCACAATTTAGAGCTGTAGCTTTACTCAGAGAAACAGGACTCTGAAAACTAAGTGAGTCTGCAAGGAATTCAGGTGGTATCGTTAATAAAAATTGATGTTTGGCCAAAGCTGATTGAGGAATTTAATCTTAATGTAAAAATTACATGGAAAACAATTGATCCCACTGACAATAAGAATGAAAATGTTAAAATTATAAGTGGTTTAACTTTGCATTTAAAAATTGATTAAAGAGTTAAACTGGCTACACAGAATTTGCTGTGAATAATTAACACTTTCTCAAAGGAAAATTACCAGTCTGGTTTACATGTTTGCATTTATAAGCCTGAAGTCAAAGCATCTCTGTGGTTAAAATAGCAGACTCCAAATGTCCCTCAATGTGGAAGATCAGGGCCAGCTGAGCAGAGTAGAGACCTTCCCCACCCAGCACCTGTCGTGGGGTTGTTTTGTTGAATAAAGAAGTAGGAAGCATGGTTGGAAGTGGTCACTGCACTATTTAGCAAAGATGTCATGCAGTGTGTCCCCCACTCATGGTAAAAATATCCAGAGCCCTACGAGACACTTTTGGGGGTTAGCAAGCATGATGGCCACCATGGCACCCCCTTCCAATCCAAGTTGCAGGGGCCACCCCCAACACATTTGCCTGAAGTCATACTCCACTGCTTTAGGAAATCTCTCTCTCTCTCTCTCTCTCTGCTCTGCTGTCACCTGGGTCAGGTATAGACCCCCTGTTTCACTTCCAACCTGAGGCTTCTCAGTAGGGCCCACAGAGGGAGGACAAATATGTCTGGCGTAGAGGAAGGACTTTGTCTGCCTTCCACAAAAACTCCCAAGGAACCCCTTCCCTGAAGACGTTTTAAAGCCTCTCTTCTATTCATTTTGCCTTTGTATTTAAGTAGCTTACACTGAAGCAGGATCTGGTGCTCAGAGCTTGTAATTCTTCAGGGTCCCCTGAGTCCTGCTTGTTGTCCACTGCAAAGCTAAAAACACAGCATACAGCTGACCTGGGGGCATTGCTCCAGCCCCTTCTTGAGAGCATAAAACGTGGGTGTTTATTCCTTTCTAGTTTCTAGTTTACTAACAGCCTGCACATGATGAAGGCTGAGGTATGTGCTTTCTGGGCAATGTTCCTTTCCAGAGTATGAGGGTTGCAGCTTTTAAGGCTGGACTATAGCACTCATTTCACTTCTCTCTCTCCAGACACTATGATTGCTTTGTTTTCTTGGGAGAGAAGTGCACAGCACAGAACACCAGTATTTAGAAACTCAGGACATTGCTTTCTGTTACTCTGCCGCCCACTCTTCAAAGGGCACATACTTAATCTGCATACCTTTTAAAAACATTTCAAAGGTCTGAAATCATACCAGAGGCTTAAGGTAGGAGTGCACAACAGTGGAAATTCCTAACTTTGTGCATTCTGGTTTTTAGTGCATACTTTAATGATATGAATATATTTAACAGATATTTATTGGACACCTCCTCTGTACCAGTTTTAGGCAATGGGTACTAGAAATGTAGAAAGGAGAATATTATCGGAATGACATATAGGTATGATATACATAATGTCCCATGGAAACCTATTCCAGAGCCTTCCATGTGGACCAGGAGGACGTTCCTGGTGCCCTTCCCATCTATGTCACTGGACCCATTCACCTCTTTACAACATTAGCTTTCTGCAGAGGAGGGAGGATCCTAGTTCTGTGTGTTCCTCTACAGATTAGAGCTCTCTGAGGTGCTCTCTGTCACTTTCCCCATCTCCTAATAAAACTGATACTTAATTTCTCTAGTTTGCAAATCCAAATTTATTGGTCCTACCTGCACTCATATCATCCAGTACATTTTTATATTTGTATATGCAAATTCTTTTTTCTTTTCCAGTACTAAAACATGAATAGCAGACCATTTGCTCTGCTGGTTAGGATTTCATGCTGGTGCCTTTGGAGCCATGAGCTTGTGTCAAAGCTGGTGGGACCTAGGACAGTTAGTGGTCAGCACATCTGGCTGTGAGTGTGAAACACGTCACCAGCAAGTTAATAGAAACCCTTTCCTTGAGGACTTTGGTGTCCTACAGGGCTCCCTGGTATCAAAGCTATAGTAAGGAGGTATGGTCTGGATGGGTATCAAGATCTGACTTAGTCCAACTCAAATTGTGGATCAACTGACCATTGGATTTGCCTCCTCCATACAGCGCTGTTGGAAGTATGTCCTTATCGTCATAAGAAAAACATTTAAAAGTACTAAATTGCCTATTTCAAAACTAAAATAGAGCTCATAGATTGTCTTTGAGGGTAAGGGATGCTCCTGGTCACATGGCCATTAAGGGCAGGGCAGGATTTAAATACATATCTCCCCCACCTCCTCTAAGTGGAAATGTGGGTAGCTCAGGCTGTTCTGCAAGTCCAGCTGGACTCAGATGCAGTGTTCTCCAAGAACTCCTTTCCTGGGGTACTCAGGATCCTCCCAGTGCAGTCTCTAAAACTGTCCCTGACATCACAGCCGGGCATCCAAGAAAAGAGGCTGCTTCCCACCTCCTCAAGGCAGCGCCAAGGTCATAACTTAACCTGCATAATTAGAACATCCATTCCTGAGGGGGGAAACATGGAGAAGATAAAGAGCCTCTTTAAAACAGATTCTTCCCAATACATTTTTTTCATAATTATAGCTTTAAGAGCTTATGGTGATGGGAAAGCTGGCTACTTAAGAAAAATTAGGAGTCTCATTTGGTAGGAGACAGTTCCCCAGGGAACAGTGTGCCATCATTTTTCAGGGCCCCCGAAAAGAAACCCCTGCGCAGACATCTGCATGTTGGCCTGACACATGGCAAGCCTGCTTCACTATGACCAAAGCCAGATATTTTAATTAAAAACACTACATATGCCATTAAATGTGTTGTTCCCCCTCCAGCTCCCAGACGTTAGAGTTGTGGAGATACAAACAAGTGAATCCATTGCAGATGTGCTCGGAAACCAAGGCCTTCTGAGTCACAATCACAACCAGCAGGTCCCCAGATTCCACCCTCTAAGCACCTCCTGATGAAAGTACCCTATTCAGGCACACTGTCCCTCTGTCATTTTCTGAGCATCCAGCAGTTGCCATGGTGGAAAGGGAGGGCTGGAGGAAGAGCCAGGAGAGAGCAACCCATAATGCCCCCTTCCTTAATTTATGAGCAGAGCCTATTATTTCCCAGATAACCTTCAGGATAAATAAAAGCCTTGTGGCCACATGCAGGACTGTGCTGGGTTGTTTTCCCCCCCTTGTTAATGTTATTTATTTATTTATTTTTGAGCACGAAAGTTGCATATTGGGGGTAATCACATCCCCACTGTGAGCTCAGGTAGGGAACTCAGAAAGGCAGTGCTTATTTGATTAAAGCCATCAAAGAAGGCTCTCATGCAAAGATTTCAGCCCAATGTCACTGTCACTAGCCAGAGCACCTTTCTCCCCAGGCAAGCACGAACAGCTGGGTTTCATTTTCGGCTGCCAGGCCGACCTGCACCTCCTGGGAGCAGCCCATGACTGAGCACCTTCCCTTTAAGGATTTTATTTAAGGTGACAGCTCCTCACACATTGGCCCTCTGATCACCTCAAGTAGCCAGGATATCAGTGGGGACGAGTGTGTGCCTCCTGCAAAGCCCAAATTTAGATTGACTGAGGTTATCCTTAGGCCCTGTGACCCCACTGCTCCAACAGACCAAGACTGCCAGGAACTTCACAGCCGCAGTTTTGTAATGATGTCTGGGGAGAAGCATTCTGCAGGAGCAGGCAGAGAAGACCTCCAGTGGTAGGGCATGATGTCAGCTTGTGTTAGAGCAGCAGACAGCGCTACAGTTTCCTTGGCATAATATGGTGCTGGTATCTCTGTCAGGATCTCTGTTTTCTGTCACCGCACACAATCCTGGGCCTGTCTCGAGTCCTGACAGTGTCTTTTCAGATCAGGTTATTGCCAGCGCAGAGATGAACTCAGCTCCCCACCATACAGCCCCTTTGTTTGAAGTCTGCCCCATTGTCATTAATGCACTTGATGTCTATTTAAATCTGGCAGTGAGTGCAGTGGTATCTGTTTTCCCGTCAAAAGATCATTGACAATATTAATACCGCATGTCCTTGCCTCCTTTTCCCAGAGCTGACACCTAGCTGCGGTCTCCTGCATTCATCTGGCAGCCCTCTCTCACCAGGATGTCTACAAACATTCTTGCTTCCAGGCCCAAAGAAACAGGGAAATTCTTAAAAAGGATTTTTATTGTTGCAGAAATCTTGGAAAGAAATACACAGAGACACAGAATTTGGATAAAATAATAAAATTTCTTTTCGCGAGCGGGCGGGCGGGAAAGCCAGAAACCAGTCTGGTCAGTATCTGCCCCCTTTGTTCAGCATTTCCCTTTTTATATCCTTTTTAGCCATTATCTCATCCCTAGTGGTCTTTGATATGTAAATACAATTTCAGTTCCTATTTACAAGTCACAGACACAAGATAGGCCATATACATTGTAAATTCACCCTGGCATGGTAACTTTGTTAGGTTAATGAAGTTATGGGTTAGAGTCAGATAATCCTCACCTTAAACAAGAAGTTATGGGAAAAGCAAATCTTAAAAGAACACGTTACTTATTTTGCTTCTACAACTACCTTAATATTCAGTCTATTAAGTTATCTAAAACTTTTCCTTATCATTATCAGTGCCAAGCAAAAAGTGGGTCTGAGAATGTGGCTCAGAATTCATCCCGGCCCACGTTCCAGGAGCACCCTTCCATCTGGTTGCCTACAAGAGAGATGAGCGTAGCAGTTCACCATGGAGAAAGGGTAGAGAAAAGAAAGCACATTGCTGGACACACTGGAGAGTTCACTGGAGACAGGGCACCCCTGGGGGCAGCGTGTGTATGTGTGTGTGTGTGTGTGTGTATGCCTATCTTCCACGCTTTTGCTCAAGAGAAAGACTGTGTTCTTTATGGCATTTGACAGTGTAATCCATTTCTTTTTATAAAAATCCATCCTGTCCTGGTGCAATAGAAAGAGACCAACACCCTTTGGCTTCATCCTTCCAGATTCCTGAGGGTGTATTTGAATCAGTGGTGCCTAAGGCAGCCCCCTGAGGATTTTCCCATACCTCTGGGTACCCACACCCAGGCCTGTAGGCAATGCTGTTCCTGGGTCAAACTTTGCTGGCCCAGCCCACAGACCACCAGGATCTTGGCACTGATGACAATGTCAACACAATGCTGGACACTCCTCAGCACAATAAAAGGCTACAGCTCAGTGCCAACAACAAAAGAGTAATTTAGGCCCCAAGAAGGGTCTCAATAAGGTTTCATCCAAGTTCAGTACTTCCAGGCGCCAGACCAATGCTGAAAACCAGAAATTGAGGATTGGGGGCCAAGGAGAAAGCAGGGCCAAGTGGGAAGAGTAAAGCACCATGATGTTGCTCAGGAGAACGTGGCAGGAAGTAAGGAGAAGAAGCCATGGAACGAAGTCATCTGGTTCCTTCTCCAACTCTTAAGAGATCCTGGGATCCCAGCAATTTCCAAATTGGTCCCAATTCATCCAAGCCAGGGAACATCTGTCTTTCCCTTAGAAGTGCCTACGAGTCACATTAATTCTCACTTAAAAGCAAAGTTTAAGGTTCTGTAGTGAAGAAACAGCTCTGTTACAGTCACAAAAATATTTACCAGTTAAAAATTCTGATGTGAAGAACTGCCTAATTTCAAGTGCTGATTTATCCCAAATTAAGCAAGAAGGGTGCTTGCTCGTTGATTTCACACTATCATGTTGATGAAAAACATCACACATATAGGTAGTTATTTTCACAGGCAGATTAGTGGCTCATGAATTAATGTGTTATGGATATTTTCTTGGTTTTTATTTTCCCTCCAGCTGGGTACACTTCGAAGATTCAAGTCCTATTAGTACTAAGACAACTATGTCTAACTGAATTTTTAGTTCTTCTAAAACTGGGAGGAAAAAAAATAGATGACAAAAGGCAAAATGAAATTATAAATATTTTCTTGGAAAAACTAATATTTTCCCCTAAATAATCCTATAAGCCTTTTACAATAGCTATGGCAGGTGATTTCTTATGAGTATTTAGAATTAATAGTGAGTTTTCTTAGAAACTTTAACCCTATACTACGGATGTTTTTCCTAGTTAAGTCTTTTATAATCTCTTTGAATTATGAGGATAATTTATACTTTATACTGAGGCACAGATTACATAAAGGAAAATTGAAGGTGAAAATTAAATATATTCTAACCAGAGAAAAGGGTTCAGGATGGCTGTAAGAAGAAGACACTGTCAGGAGCCCTTGTGACCGTCCCTGTGGTACGTCACCAGTGCCACCACTCTTCCTGAATCATCTCTTAGGTGCTCAAAGAAAGGACTTCGCCATCTGGGAAGATTGACTTCTAGCTTTTGCTTAAAACCTTTAAGCTTGTGGTTTTCCATTTGTAGAAATTCTAGGGAGGAAACCAGGAGAGAGGAAAGGATTGTGTGTTTTGGGGAGAAGAGCAGTCCCTTAAATGTGGAAATCATGCAGAAAACGTGTTTTCTAAGAACCTATGTTTGGTAGTGATGTTTTATTTGAATGTCAACTCTGAGGACAAGAAAGGTGGTCTTCCCTTCTTGGAGCTTACTGCATTTTCTGCCACTCATCAGATTGGATGTAGACCACACTGGACGTCTGCTTTGAGGCACCTGCACTTCCTGGCTATACTAATTCTGGCACCTGTAATGATGTGTTTCTTTTTGCTCACAGGTGTCCTGGGGAAGTGCCGCTATGTTTACTATGGGAAAAACTCCGAGGGTAACAGATTTATCCGAGATGATCAGCTCTGAAGACAAACTCGATATGCCTTTGCCCATTTTGTGAAAATAAAAGGAAAAGGAAAGCAAAAATAAAAAGCCAAAGGAAAACACAAGGACCCACTTCGTGTCTCTGTGGGAAGGCTGTGACTTCAGCTGTTGGTACCTTGTGCTGACTTTGCCAGGCCGATCAAGATCATCCTTCTGCCTTACACAGAGTGACCACAGAGAGATTGACATGATTGCCCTTAAGCAGGTCTCATCCACCAGGGTGACAGATAGTGGTGGCGAAGTACCAGGGCTGACAGCATGAACACCATGATAGATTGCCTGGTCCCTCCATTGCTCACAGGGGAGCAGAGGTCACACCTGGGGCCTCCCTGGGCGTGCTCAGTAGCTGCAGTCTAGGGAGAGAGACTGTCTTTTGCTTGCCTACTGAGTCAAGATTCCTCTGATGCCACTCTGCTGTAGTGGAACAGTCACAGTTTAGGGGGAAGGACCCTTAAATCTTAGCCCTTAAATATTCTGCATATGCATGGCTCATATACTCACCCCCTCCCCTCTTCAGTACTTCAGCATCATCTTTAACACAGGTGACATATGCCATGTGCAGTTTTTCAGAGAACAGAAAGGATAACCTCACAGCCAGGTCCTACATTCATGGCCAGCTTCATGTCACTACAACTCTTATATCTGATTAAATTGCTTTCCCTAAATCCCTGACTACAAAAGCATGGGCTTTATCTTATTTTCTTCATTTCCTAATCCATTTCTTGCCCTAAACACAATACAGCAAGAGGTATCTTTCCCAGCATGAGGATTGGATTGCACCAGGGACTCTTATTTATTTTTAACCACACACTTCTAGCTATGCCTATGGCCATACTTGTGCTGGGGGCTGGCTTGCCCCTTCGGGTGCTATTTAAAAGTAGTGAGGTGATGAAAGCTAGAGTGATGGGTCAGGAGGTTGAAAAACAAAATGAAGACTATAGAAAATACCCACCAGATCACATGATTTTTACAGAAGGCACAGACCTTTTGAGTTTCATGGGTTTTTTTCTTCAGGGCCTCTCGAAAATTAGATCCATCGCTGTATCTTTGTGCATCCTTGGTTGTATTCTAGCACCAGGTCACAAGGGAAATAAGCACTATCATGCTACTTGGGTGATTGCCATTTACTGAACTTACTTATTGAACTTGGGTGCACAAGTCAAATGACTCTGAGAGATGTGGGAAAGATTGGTTTGCTGTTTGACACAATAGCATTTAATTTTGCTTCTTGTATTTGGACCAGATGCTCATTGTCCTGGGTCCCCCCCACCCCAGTATTAGGACAGCAAAGCCTGGAAGAGAATCCTTCCAAGTTACAGCTACCAAGTGACAAGAGAGTTGCTATTGTAAAAGTCCTTGGGGGCACAGAATCCCTGAGCTGCCTGAGAAGAACCCTCTTTCTCAGCTCTAGTCCGATCATATAGCCTCTGGCCTCTGAGTCAACACAGTCCTGGAATGACATGTATTGAGGCTGGCAGGAGTCCCGCGTGTAGATTATACAACCTCCATTAATCAGCTGTTCAGACTAGTTAACATTAAAATCCTCAAGACCATTAATAATTAGAGATTATTGAATGTTTGCACACACCTCTCCAACCTATTAGTAAGGAGAGTTGAGTATCTTTTCTGTGTTTGATCCACAAAACAGCATTGGGGTAATATTTTAAATTACCTGCTCTCAATCCCACATTGGTTCTTTGTTCAGGAGCATCAACACGTGTTTTGTCCATGGCATATTATGGGCAGCAGCGCTCTCCACAAGGGCAGCTAGACTAGCCTGATGTCCTATCCAATCTAGCGGCACATATATCCTTGTCTTTATAAAAGGCTTTAACCCTGCCTCAAACAATAAAAAAGCACTTGTGAACTGACCACAGAATTTTTCCATCTTTATTTTTCTTACTTGTTTACTTTTCTTAATGTCAGAACCATTTGTATCATGCACAGGAATGTCTCCCTCAATGTGAGCTTTGGAAGCAAAAAAAATATTTTTGGAGTGAGTTATTGACCACATTGTTTCCCTCACTTCGGCTTGTTTATTTTCTTCCAGAATGGTGTAATAACTTTAATTAAGATTAGCTTTAATTATAATTTACGTAAAGGCCATCACTGTGGTATATTCATCTTATTGATAAAATTATAGTGACTTTTGTTTCTTGTAAGCAGGGATAATGATAATGAATTAGTGTTGGGTTGTTTACAACTCCACTGTTTTTTAAGCAAGATCTGCTGTGCTAGAGCCTGACTTTGGTCTGAACCAGCAGGGCAGAAAGCCATGTTGCATGTTTATCTTAAATCTGTAAGGATTTCCCAAATCTTGTTTTTCAAGGTAGAAAATTGGAAGGAAATAAATTTGAAACGCAGACATACCTCATACCCCCTCTACCCTTGGTCCTTTCTTCCCTTTAGCCTGTTCTACTGAGTTTGTTATTTGGGGATCAGGGTTTCTGACACCCTATCACCCCTACCCTGGGATGCTGATCTGAGTGGAGAGACCCCAGAGTGGAGAGGCCATGCAAAACATGGCCATTCCGGAATTCTCTAGAGCCTCAGCAATGTCAAGGCGACTATCTGTCTCTCAAGTAACATAATTTTATAGAACAATTTGTTCCCCAGGGAATAATGTTTGAGATGGTGGGGAATCCTATTAAAAGTACAACTATTGCAATCATTTGCTTTTACTTTTACCAGCCTTGCTCATAAACCCTCCATCTGTTTGTTGCTTTAAATAGAAGCACATTATAAGAGATTATCATTCTATCAGGCTGCATGTCTGAGTGTGGTGTGTTTTCACATATTCATGTACACTAAGGAATAAAAGCAAACTACAGATACTGGATGAAACGGTGTGTGTGTGTGTGTGTGTTTCCAGTAGAGATGTATCTTGCACATTTTTCAAGGGAAAAAGTCTTTCTTACTGGTTCTAAGAAGTGTCCTGGCTGTCTTTCTCTTCTTTTTTAATATGCAGATCAAAAACAATCCACAAGGCTCTTTTCATCAAAACAATAACACTCCTCAGAACTTGGTACTTCTGAGGGCAGCCTAAATCACATCTGTTTCACTGGCTGTGGCACAGGAAGGACACACCAGGGCATACTGAGACTACTCTGTGTCATCTATCCCAAAGTGACCTTTCACTAGCTGCTGTTCCAACTTTGTTTCCAAGAAGCCACCTTCACTGAACAAGGGTGTTACTGTCACTTAATCTTGGCCTCTCTAACTTGTCCAAATACTGTGTTGTAACCTACTTGGAGTAAGAGAGGGCAATGAGACCAGAGAGGAACACAAAGCATGTTGATCATTTGTTTGTATGACAACGAGGCCATCAGCCCTTAGTGCTGTATGTATGTTACTTCTAGTGTGTCAGACATCACTTATGGGATTTCAAGAATATTAAAACAAAACCCACTGTCCAAAATTATTGTCTTTCTACAAGTTTATCTGAAACTTCCAAGCATTGCTAGTACCCATTTGGATAATTATAATTCTAACAGTCTTTTTGTTACTTTGTGGATGGGGTAGATAATGAATTCTGTTTATATACATTAACATATTAGTAGGTGTTGATTCTTTAAAGCAGCATGGAAGGTGACCCAAAGAACAAGCCAGGAGAAGGGAATTTTGTTAAGAGAGAGAAAAATGTCTAAATGTAATATGTGTATAGTGGAGAATCGTTAGTAGAACTGATGTAAATGGCAAAAAGTGGTATTATGCTGAGGGAGAGCACAATGGAAATTTAAAATTGGAATCTTGGTGGATAGGGAGGGATACATTGGAAGCCAAGAGAATGAGGAAAAAAAGAAACAATTTTCTGCTAATTAAAAGGCTTGCTGTGGTTAGCACTAAAGTCATAATTAGGAATATTTTCTCCTCAAAATGAAGTCATCTTTGACATAAATGAGTGCTGGCACTTCTTAATGTTTTATAAATTGCTCTGACAATGAAAGGTGGAAAAGATATATCATGAAAAAAAAAAGATATATCATGAGGTGCCGTGGAAACACATGATCATATGTGAAATGGCTGAATATGTACAAAGATGACTTGTCCCTAATATTCCATAAGAACCAGCATCCTAAGATCAGTTCCCAGCTGCTGGAGTGGCTAAATGATAAGGAGGAGCTTTAGTGACTGGGCAATAAGATCAAAGAGAAAGAGGAGTCTTGTTTATGCCACGCCTTTATAAATCCATTAGGTTCTGAGGTTGATGGGCATCTTGACAAGATGACAACAACAACATCAGCTGCAACAGAAACACATCTAAGGAAAAAGATGAAGACCTCTGTATCACCATCCCTGCTCACAGACAACCTGAATTAATATGCAGAATATTCCAGATAAATGTTTATGTTTTTGCCCTATTACTGAAAATCAATCTTTCCTTCACCTTGGAATAATTCATTCAATGTTAAAAATAGCAATGAGTTTGAAAGGCCCCAGGGATAATTTCCTTGAGACACTAACTTTTCAATTTGAGTGAACTCAGAGAGTCAAAGCCATAGTAGTGAATTTAACCACAATCTTTAGGCTGTTCTAGTCATGGAGAGTCACAATAGGTAAAAACTAAGATACATTAATTATATATAAAAGTTAACTGTATTATATCATAGTTGAAATAATCATGAAAAGCTGCTATAAAATAAATTCTACTTGATGTAAGATATAAATGAGTTTAACACCCAGGTACGTGTGATGTTTTAATTTTCACGTTATTGTTTAATATAATCTTTTATTTAAAAATAGTACTCTGACTTCCAACCCACAGTTAAAATTTTTTAGGCAGTAGTTACAATAAAAACAGTTTTTGTAGGCATAATATAATTTAAGACAGTAACAGTGGCAGCCACAAAATCTTCTAAAAATATTTTATTAATTACTTGGCTTATCAGAAAATTATCAAAATCTTCCCAAACAACAAAGAGAGATACAAGACAGAGAGATGAAGAAGGAAAGACAGAATATTCCTATTACTAACATTGTAAATAATTTTCTAACTTTTCCAGGGACTCCAAAAAAAGTTAGCACTTAATTGCTTTTACCACGTTACATAGCAAAATGCATCTGTTTCATAACTAATTAACTAATATCTACTTTGTACCTTCTTTTCATATGAATTTATGATCTACATTTATTATATACTCACAGTAGATGATTTCAGTAGAGCTGCAATAACTAAAACAGTATGGTACAGGCATGATATCAGACACACAGAACAGATGAAACAGACCAGAGACCCCAGAAATAAACCTGTGCATCTATAGCCAAGTAAATCTTGACAAAGGCACTAAAAGTATGTATTACACAAAGAACCATTCCTTTGATAAATGGTACTGGTATAGTACTCACCTTTCTGTTGCTAGGAAAAATACCTGACACACACAAGGTAAAGGAGAAAAGATTTATTTTGGCTCACAATTTCAGAGATTTCAGTCCCTGGTTAGCTGTCTCCAAGGCAGAACTATCATGGCAGAATGGCACAGCAGAAGAAAGCTTCTTACCCATGCCAGCCAGGAAGCAGAATGAGAGGAAAAGAGACAGATAGAAAGGAAGGCCCTGGGGACAAGACTACAACCTTTTAATTTACATTACACCTACATTACAGTGACCTACTTCCTCCAAGCAGGCAGACCCTTCCCCCTAACAGCACATTCTGTTGGGAACTAATTAGTGGATGAATCTGTTGATGAATTTAGTTCATCCATGATCTAATCACCTTACAAAAGCTCCACCTCTGAATATTGGAGCCTATGGGGGGAGATTTTTATCCTAACCAAAACAGCTCAGAAAATTGGATATCTATATACAGAAGACTCAAACTAGATGCCTGTCTCTCATCTAATACAAAAGCAACTTACAATGAATGAAAGACCTAAAATTAAACTTGAAATTAATAGAAAAAAACCACAAGGGAAACATTTTGAAATAGTAGTACAAGCAAATATTTTTGGATATGACCCCAAACACACAGGCAACCAAAGCAAAAACGGGATTAGGTCAAAGTATAAAGCTGAACACTAAAGGAAACAATTAACAGAGTGAAGAGACAATCTACTGGATTGAAGAAAATATTTGCAAACAATTTACTTGACAAAAATTAATATACAGAATATATAAGGAACCCAGAAAACTTAACAAATAACAAAAACAATCTAAATAAAATAGGCAAATGACTTGAATAGATATTTTTCAAAAGATAAAACATAAATGGTCAAAAATACATGGAAAATTGCCCAGTATCATTAGATGTAGGGGAATGCAAATCAAAACTACAGAGAGTTATCAGGTCACCCCAGTTAGAATTGCTGTTACCAAAAAGACATAAAATAAATGCTAGATAGATTGTGGAGAAAGGGAACTTTTCTTATTCACTATTGGTGGTCATGTAAATTAGAACAATATACAAGTTTCTTTAAAAACCAAAAGTCATTCTGTATGAGCCAGCTATCTGACTTTTGGGTATATAGCCAAAGAAATGAAGTCAGCATATCAAAAAGATATCCTGCACTCCACTGTTCATTCCCATACTGTTTACAACAACAAAGAAATGAAATCACCTAGGTACCCATCAATGAATGAATGATCATTTCATACACACACACACACACACACACACACACACACACACACAGTGGAATATTATTCAGCCATAAAGAAAAATAAAATCCTGTCATTTTTAATAAAATAGATGGAACTGGTGGATATTATGTTATGTGAAATAAGCCAGACATAGAAAGACAAATACTGCATGTTCTGTCATATGTGGAAGCTAACAAAAGCTGATCTGAATATAGATTAATACGTAGAGGCTGAGAAGAGTGGGGTACGGTCAGAGAGTATAGAGGAAGGTTGAATAACATTTCAATAGAAAGAATAAGTTCCGTGCTGTGGAGCCCATGTAACCTACTGTATATTTTATGAAATTCTAAAAAAGAGGTGCACAAAAGTTTCCAATATAAGAAAAATGATAAGGAGATGGAAAGCTAATTGCCCTAGTATGTCCAGTACTTTCTGTATACATACATGGAAATATCACACTGTGCCTCATAAATGTGTATAATTATTGCACATTAATAAAACTTAGAATATAAAAATGAATGCTTGTACTTCACAGAAAGTCTATTAGGATGCTTACAAAGATTGTTACACATTAAAAAAGACAAATTTTTTTCATGAAAGAAATTTTCATTGGAAAATTTTAGATCCCTTTTCTTTAAGATGGCAAGAAAACTCACCTTAGCAAAAAATACTTCATTCATTTTCAGAACAACGTGCAATAAAAAAGTATGAGACAATGGGAATGAGTTAAGGGGAAATAGTACAGGAACATAAGTGGCAAGAAGCAGAAGGACCAGTGGATGCACAACTTGATTCTAGAAGGATATAAGATGCAGTGTAGATCTACAAAGGCTTTTTCTGCAGTTATTTTCCATGCAACTAGCATGCTGTATATGTTCACCTGTGGCACCACTAGGCATTGTAGATCAGAGATGATCAGGTCAAGTTAGAAGCTTTTCTCTTTCAATTACAATATCGAATAAGAAAAGTACAACAAAAGCAAGATTTAAGGAGAAATGCGAAGGCACTATAATATTACTTATAAAATGAACTTTTCTTAGATATCATTAAATTCTGTCCCAAGGTAATTAACAGAACTCACTTTAGCTTGGTAACTTAGTATCCAAACATTCTCAAACCATCTGATTGGTGACTGTAAAAAATTAGATTTTTCTCCTGGCTGGTATGAGGGCAGGATTTATAAACTAGGTGACTAATGATAATTAACACACAAGTGCTATTATAAACTCTATACATGCATCAGTTAATTTTATCATCCAGTAACTCCATAAAGTACATCTCTATTATTATTCACATTTTAAAGATAAGAAAACTAAGGCTCTGAAAAACTCAACCCCATGATCTGGGTCAATCAAGTGATAGGTATGACAGCAGACATCTTAACCCCAGGATGTCTGTGTCTACAGTAAAAGCTTTTCACCACTGTAATATCTTTAATAGAGGCATACCTACTTTGTAAAGCCACGTAGTTTTCTCATGATGAAGATGTTGTTTTGAAACTTTTGGAACAAACTTTAAAAATCTTTTGCAAATCATTTGTAAAATCTTTTGTGAGTCATTCATTACAAATATTCATTTTCTTAGTGTTAACAAAAAGAAAAAAAAATTTCTGGCTCCATAAACCAATTAATTTCCTGGAATAAGTTCCCAAGATAAACACTACACTCTATGTTTAAGTCCAAAACTATCCTTGAATGAAAAATATTTTCTGAATAAAGTTTTGAAGACTTTATATGATTATTTAGCATAGTATAATGAAAGAATCAACAGCCTGGAAATCCCACATCCTGATTTCTGCCATTCAGTCAATGTGTAATCATTTGTTATGTTGCAAATTTGGAAAAACTTCATTATAGTGGATGGATATGAATGGAGCACCACAGCCAACAGTACTGAGTTTACTCATCTCTCTAGTTTTCAGTTTCTGCGCCCTGTGGGAGAGGAAATGGAAATTATCCAAATGCAGCTGCAGTGACACCACTGCAGACAGTGGAGAGCTCTAATATCTCTCCAGAGTTGGAATTTAGTGTCTTTATGAGATATAATGTACATGAAATTGCTTTGCAAAATGACATGCTACTCAAGTCTGAACAATTATATGGTGGCCTGCAAACTCCAAAGGCATTTTCAAAACTGTTTTGGAAATATTTTAGATTTATTCTTGGAATCCTACTCCCTCAAAATAAGTACTTTGAAGCAGACCAAACCATACTATTTGCACCATTTCTGGAGTGAGGACTCTAAAATTCCCCATTTTGTAGCTAATTCTTATATACTGTATTTAGTTTTATGTGCTTTTGTGGAGTTTAGACTTGGTAGGTGATTTTTTCAAATGCGATAATTTCATTTGTAATCATTCATGACTTTTCTTCCTACTTTGTGTATATTCTTAACTAAAGAATATAAATTTAACATCTTTCCTAACTCCTAATTATTCACCATATCCAAACTACAGTAAGGTGAGTGAGGAACTCCCCTCGATAGCAATTGTAGGTGGGCATCAAAAATCTCAGAAATCAAGACAAATGTCTTAGTGTAATACTTTTATGTTACAATAAATGCAAAAATTCATAATAAACAAAATATCAAATGTTAAATAAGAGCTTTTCCTTTTGTTTCAAGCTCCATCTAATATGGTTCAGCACAGCCCTTTATTCCACTATTTGTTTCTAACCTTAAAAAAGCATCAAAGACCAAAATACCTTCATTCCATGTCCCATGGCTCCTACTTCAGGCCATATGTACAAATAGAAATGCAGACAATAAAGGCCAGGTTCAAGAGATTTCAGCGGAAACAATGACTCCATTGATAATTGCACTATAGTCCATTTGTGTTACACTTCCGCAGAAAATTTGCCTTCATTTTACCCATGTCCTGAGACTGTGGGAGATCGTCATTAAGGGCTGCGAACAAATTAATCTTGTAGAGAAAATTTCAAAGCAGCCCAGTGGTCTAGCAGTGGCATGGATGCTAACTGGCTGTTTTCAGCCAGACTAATAGTGAGAATCTGGACCAAAAAGTAGAAGTGAAAAGTTTGAAGTTTCATTAGAAAATAAATGCCTACAAACTTGGGACCACAGGGAACATGGTTGTTGAAAAGGTTAGTATTAAAAATAAGCCAGGTACTTTGCATTAGAGCAATAGGAAAGATGGCTTGAGGGCATCTCAGGAATCAGCAAGACCCCACTGTTCAAACACTCAGGGTACAAAATTGTAAAGATTTCATTAGAGAGAAGATTCCTTGGGCTCCCTGTTCCATAAAGTTTACCTAGGGAATTGGTTCTCTGGGATTCATTTCACAATGCTCAGCCATCCAGGCACTCAGAAGCCTCTAAGCCATGATTCAAGGGGGCCTGGCTACTCTTGAATTGCAGCAGTCAGTGCTATCTCTACATCATCTACATGGTGCAGTTTTATAGACATTTATAATGTAAGATTTATGGATCATGGAGGCTTCCACCCAGTTTTCAAAAGAAGCCCTGAGAGTGCAGAGTGTGCCCCAGGGAGGGCAGAGTATGAAGCTGTGAGAGTGAATCCAAAGATGTAGTTGAGATCCCAGAAAGTTAAAGGTGCTGGGAATGTGGAACCTCTGTTGAAGAAAGCCAAATGCAGTGAATGGAGCCAGCCCAAGAGAAAAGCCATGTGGGTAGCAACCAGCAAGGTCATAGAAGTGGGACAGCCAATTTCTTTGCAGTTCACAGAGTGAAAAGGCTTAATGTTTACTGGTTTTAAACCTTGCTTTGGTCTGATTTCTTTCTATATGCCTATTTTTCCTTCTTGGAGTGGGCATGTTTATCTTGTGCCATTGGAAATATTTAACTTTTTAAAAATTTTCACAGGGCTTTACAGCTAAGAGTTTGCCTCAGAATTTCAGAGGTCACTTGCGACTTGAACTTTTCAGCATTCCTGGAACTGTTATGACTTTGGTGACTCTCCAAGCTGGACATGAGCCTTTTGTTGCCAGAGGCAGAATATTATGGTTTAGATTTTAAATGGCCCCCCAAAGTCTCATGTGTTCAGAACATAAATGGATCATCTAGGCACTATACTCATGAGTGAGTTCAGTAGCTAAATGTGCTGTTAGAGGTAAGGCCTAGTTGGGGTGAATTGGGGAGTGACCTGGCAGTGTATATTCTTGTCCCCTATTCTACCTCTCTCTCTCTACTTCCTAGATGCCATGATATGAGCAGCTTTTTGTCTCCCAGGACCTTTCACCATGCCATTCCTTCTTGGTACTGGCCAAATATGGAATGAATCTACTGAAACTTTGAAATAATCCTCTCCTCTTTTAAATTTCAGGTGCCAGGTATTTTGTCTCAGTGATGGGAAAGCTGACTACTACACACATCAAAGTTTAAAAATCCCACATTGTATGTTCCATACTCCCTACTTCAGTCCATACTTACAAACTAAAAGATGCCAGCATATTTTCTTGGTAAACATACAGAAGTCCCCTTTTCCCTTTTTGCTTCCATCTTTATTCATTTGTTCTTACTTCCTTGACTCTACATTCCTTGCCATATGTCTGACTGTAATGCAACTTTCGATTTTGGCTGTTCATTCTCATTTGGTTTCAGAAATTTTTTCAAACTTCTTCTGATTTATTGGACCTTAAAACTGCTTCTCAGACTTTTTTTTCCATGATAGATGGTTGTAATCCCAATCCTGTCTAAATTAGACTTTTTGGTGAAGGAGAGGGTAGGAGAATTCAAACATCACTTACTCAATGTATATTTAAAATTCTTGAGCTCATCAACTCAACACTGGTTAAATTTACATGTAAATACCATAAGCTGTGGTGTGTAGCTGGCTTCATTACAGAAGGTTAAGTCTTATCTTTGATGGTTTATCTTATCTTTGCGTTTTTCCCATTTAGCTATTAAAGTAATTCCCAGTGGGTTTTAGTTCTTCTGTCAAACATTGTTTTCTTTTTCTACAGAGTGGCAGAAACTGAGAAGTACTATGTCCTTTTGTTCATAAATATATATAATATTATATTAATATTTATAATATAATATTATATATAATATATAATATATAATTATATATATATATATGAGAGGAGTGAACCTTGTATTTGCCTCTCCCTCCTCAACTAGAAAACACTCTCCCCACCTAAACAGAACTCGGAATCAGTGTGTATATACACATACATTTACACACACACACACACATACACACACACACACACATATATATACACACGTTTTTTAAAACAAACTTTGCTTTTTAAGGTAGATTTATGTTCTCAGCAAAACTGGGCATAAGATAGAGATTTCTCTTCTTTCTTCTTTTTATACAAATGGATATCTATACAATGCCTTACCCTGTCTGTTATTTACTTATCTCCCAAAGAACAAAGGATGAAATAATATTTCTAGAAGCAACAACTAAATCAAAAAGATACTATGCTATGAATGCATGTACATTTATTTATGTAGGCACAAATATATATATAAAATAACCGATAGAATAGTATAGAGAAAAAGAAAAATAAGGACTTTGAATTGGAAATTTGTAGACATTCATCATGCAGAATGTTAAAAAGTCTTATTAAAGTTTTAAGCTTTAATGATTCTCAAAGTTTAGATACTATAAAAGTATAAAAATACAATTTGACAGTATAATTATTATTTTGTGTTTGGGTATTTTATTGTGTTGCTGGGGATGAAACCCAGGGCCGTGAGCATGCTAAGCAGGCAGCCTATCACTGAGATACACTCCCAATCTAACTGTGCAATTATTTCTCTTTTACCAATTTACTTTTGTGGACTGTGAAAAATAAGTTTTAAATTTTAATTTACTTAGGTGCTGTGGATTCTGAATGACATTCTCTGGAGGGTAGCCTGGTGGAGAAAGACCTATGCTGGGCCATCTATGTCACCCAGTCTGTCTCCTTCAAACTTTTCCTCGTGGGGTCATGCCCAAACTCTGTTGTGTTTTCATCCAAACCTCATTCTAGAAGGTCGTGAGGTCAGGAATAGGATTCTGTTCTTTATACCGCTGTCCAATAATTAAGGAAAGTTTTCATGAAGTTTGAAAATTGATTAGGGTAGCATCTAGCAAAGATGGTGCTAATGACAAATTTTAATGAGAAATATATCAATATTTTAAGTTCTAGTTAAATTTCCAAATGTTGTTAACATAAGTTAGTAGCACTTAAACTTTTAAATGATTAAAACTTAAAAACTACATTTATACTCTTGGGACTCCAAATAATCTGGATACTAAATCTTGACTTTAAACTGTGAAAAAATATCTGTGAGTCTGTGCTTTACCTTTTAACTTCATTTGCTGTATTTTAGGGAGATATTTCTAATTCTGATATAACCAAAGTGCACACTACACACAGACAAACACACACACACACAGGGGAAGGTGTAGATTGTTGTGCACCTTAGAAAATTTTTCAATACTTTGAAATAAAAAAGTTATTTCTTATTTTCTTCTAAGTGATAAAACATTTTGTGCTGCATATTTAGGTGTTTAGTCCATCTGTAATGTACTATGCGGTGGTGTGATAGTATATTTATTGATTATATAGTCATCCTGTTTTTCTACTTCATCTTCCCTTTCTTTTTGAATGCCATTTTTGTCATTGTCAGATTTGTGCATATGTGTGAAATTATTCTGGGCTCACTGTTTTATTCAATTTACATAATTTTTTCAGTATTATCCTATTCAACTTGGCATCACTGTACAATTTTGTCCCTTCCTCCTTCCTGCTCTCTTTTCCTTTCTTCTTGTTTCCTTTTTTCCATGAACTTTATTGAGGTATGATTTACACATAATAAAACAATAAATTCATTTATTATATATAAGTTTAGTGTTCAATGGATTGTGCCAAATATATACACCTGTATTAACACGACCCCAGTCAAGATGCAAATGAGATTTTTAGTAATCTCCAAAGTCCCTTTATGCTTTTTATCAATCAGAGCCCTCCTTCTAGTATTTCTATCACTAGAGATTATTTATGCTTTTTAATGAAATTTATTTGAGTGGGACCATGTATTATGTACTTCATTTTGATATCTTGTTTCAGATTATATTTCTGAGATTAATCCAGATGGTTTCTCTTTTTTTAAATTGAGTAGTATTAAAGTGTATGGAAATACTACAATTTATTTATCCACTTACCCATTTTCCTTTGCAGATATTTGCCTTTTTCCCAGTGAAGAGGTTTTATTTTTTTCTCCTCCCTTTCCCCCTCTATCATTGTTGTTGTTGTTGTCATAGCTCTTCCTCCTCTTGCTTCTCCTCCTCCTCTTCCCCTTCTTCCCCTACCTCTTCTTCTCCTTCTCTTTAGACTTTTAGGGATTTTAAAGTGTATAATTCAGTGGCATTAAGTAAAATCAATGATTGTAACCCTCACCACCATCCATCTCCAGAATATTTTCATCATCCTAAAGAGAAATCTTGAATCTATTACACAGTAAATCCCCAATTATGCCTTCCACAGTATCTGTTGCCCTTTATTATTCTTTCTGCCTCTGTGAATTTGCCTACTCTGGGGATTTCATATAAGTGGACTCATTCAGTATTTGTCCTTTTGTATCTGGCTTATTTCTCTTATTGTGATGTTTTCATGATTCATTTCTGATGTAGCATGTCTCAGAATTTCATCCCTCTTTAAAGATGAGTAACATTCTATTGTATATATGTACCACATTTTGTTTATCCATAGGGTGGGTTTAATTATTGGTAATTATGAAGAATCCTGTTAATGAACCCTTGCTTTCAATTCTGTTGAGCATATATCTAGAAGTGAAATTGTTGGATCATATGTAAATTTTGTTTACATTTTAAAGGTCTAAGGTTTCAATTTCTAAGTTTTTTGTTATTGTTTATAATAGCTATCCTTGTCGGTGTAAAGTAGTGTCTCATAGTGGTTTTGATTTGCATTTCCTCAGTAACTGGTGGTATTAAACATATTTTCATGTGTTTTTGGCCATTCATGCATCTTCTTTGGAAACATGCCTCTTCATGTCATTTTTTAAAAAGTTTGGGTATTCTTTATATATTCTGGATATTATTCCCTTAGATATATGATTTGTAAATACTTTTATCATTCTGTAGATTGTCATCTCACTCTTTTCGTGGAGCCCTTTGATACACAAAAGTTATTTGGGTGAAGTCAAATTTAACTTCTTGTTGCTCTGTTTTTAGAGTCATGTTCAAGAAATCACAGATAAATCCAATGTCATGATGATTTTCTGCTCATGTGATCTATAGTTTTAACTCTTTATTTAGTCTTTGCTCCCTTTTGAGTTACTTTTCTATGTAAGGTAAAGAGGGGTCCAACTGCATTCTTCTGTATGTGGGTAAGCATTTTTTTCAACACTGATTTATTGGAAAGAATGTTCTTTCTCTATTAAATGATTTTATCATCCTTATCAAAAAGCAGTAGGTCATAAATGGGAAAGTTTATTTATGATCTCAGTTCTCTTTTGTTGATGTATGACTCTGTTTTCATGACCACACCACAGGATCTGAATGACTAGAGCTCACGGTGGTTTAAATAAAGTTGCATAAACATTTTTTATATCTTTTTGTGAGCATGCATCTCTATTCCTTTTGAATAACTAGCAGTGGAATTGCTAGATGTGTGTATGTTTAATGGCATTTAAAACCTCCAAATTATTTCCAAAGTGGTAATAGTGTTTCATACTCCCAACAGCAAGAGATACAGTCCCACTTGCTCTACATTTAAGGTAGCATTTGGTGTTACCAGTCTGTTTTAGATTTTAGCAATGACAGCATGATTGTGTCATAGAATTGATTTTTATTTGCACATCCCTAAGTAATTTCAAGCATGTTTCCACAGGTTTCTTGGGCATTCATCTATCCTCTTTTATGGAGTGTTTGTCCAAATCTTTTACCCAATTTGATTGGCGGGGTGTCTTACAATTGAGTTATAAGAATTTTTCATATATTCTCAATACAAGCCTTTGTCAGATTTATGTTTTGCAAGTATCTTCTCCAAGTCTAGTAGCTTACTGCTTTTTTTTTTTTTTTTTTGTACTTGGAATTAAATCTAGGGCCTTCAAACTGAGCCAAAGAGCCAGCCCTTTTATTTTTATTTTTTACTTTGAAGCTGAGTCATTGATTTGCTTGGGCTAGGTTCAAACTTGGGACCCTCTTGCCTCAGATTCCCAGAGTGCTGTGCCTAGGTCCTTTTTGATTTCTTAACAGAGTCTTTGAAAAAGTAAATATTTTTCTCATTCCAGAAATTTCTCTTTTTTGAAAATGTTTTCAGTTTGGAAGAATTTTAGGCTTATAAAGAAGTTGTAAGAAAATAGTGCAAAGAGTTTCTGCATACCTTTCATCCAGGTTCCTCAAATGTTTGCTTGTAAATAATCACAGTTCAGTGTTCAAAACCAAACAATTAATATTGGATCACACTCAGTCTGTAGACTACACTCAAATTTCATTGGTTCTCCTGTGAATGTCTTCTTGCTGATCCAGGAATTTATTCTAAGTTCATTAATTTTTTACTATCTTTTCTGAGAATTTTCACGTATTTTCTTACTTCATTAATTTCTTATTTCCTTCCTTTACCTACTTTGAATTACTTTTTTTTTCTTAGCTCAGTAATTGGAGTCCTAGCTATCCACCTTCTAGGTATCTTCTCAAAAGAGTTAAAGTCATCGTATAACAATGATACATGAATATCCATGTTTGTACCCACACAATTTCTAATGGCTAGATCTTGGAAATATCGTGTATGTCCATCAACAGATGAATGGATAAAGAAAATACGGTATTTACACACAATGGAGTACTATTCTGCCATAAAGAAAGATGAACTTGAGGGGTTTGAAGGCAAATGGATGCAACTTCAGAACATAATATTAAATGAAATAAGTCAGACATATTAGCTTAAATATCTTATGGTTTCTCTCTCTCTCTCTCCACTCTGTCTCTCTTGTTCTCTCTTTCAGAGACAGCAAGAGAAAGAGAGATCAAAATAGGGAAACAAGAAGTAGAGAGAAGTTCACATAACTTTCCAAATTATATAATTGATTTTTGTAC
This sequence comes from Heterocephalus glaber, assembly GCF_053883595.1. NCBI lineage: Eukaryota > Metazoa > Chordata > Mammalia > Rodentia > Bathyergidae > Heterocephalus > Heterocephalus glaber. The sequence continues at coordinate 12,044,114 of NW_028258320.1, read as the reverse complement.
TATCTTCTAATATAAGCATTAAAACCAATCAATTTCTTTCTAAATATTGCTTTAGCTGTATCCTATACATCTTATGTACTTCAATTAAAATATTTAATAATATTACTTATGTCTAATTCGACAAGGAATTAGAAATGGTTTTAAAAATTTACAAATATTTTTAAAATGCCAAAATATCAGGTACTTATTTCTTATTAAATTAGTGTACATATGCTGAGGGAACAAAGTCTATATGATTTTGATCTTCCTAAATGTTTGAGCTTAAATTACAAATTAGTAAATGCTTTATGTGCTGTTAAAAATGTGTATACTGCTATTTGGGGTATATTATCCTAATAATGTTAACTAATACATGTTGGTTTTGTTTTTATTCAAGTCTTTTATTCTTACTGGCTGTATGTATACATTTTAATTAATCACTAAGAGAGGAATGTTCAAATCTCCAAGCATAATCTGAATTGTTCTATTTTTTCACTGACTCGAAGCTTTTTTATGTAATTTAAAGTGCTGTTGTTAGATGCTGCTCACACATTTACAATTATTATATAGTCTTCATGCATTTTTCATTTTTAAATGTAAGATGTCCTTCCATATTTCAATTATTCCTCATCCTAAAATCTCCTAATACACTATTTCACTGGTTGTATGACTTACATTTTTCCATCTTTTAAATTTTTAATCTGTGCCTTCATGTTTAAAATTATTTTCCAATTTATAGAATATATTTGCTTCTTGCTTTTAAGAATTTAGCTCACCAATCATTTGCCTTCAAATACAGTGTTTAAAATGCTTGTATGTAATAAAATTCTTAACATTTGGTTTTAATTCTATCTTCTAGCCATTTGCTTTTCAATGGTCCAATGTGTCCCCACTCTTGCCTTTTTTTCTTGACTTTTTACAAATTAATTTAGGACTTTAATATTCTAGCTTACCATTTTTGTATGTGTGGGTGCTTTAGGGCTTGTAACACCTATCTTCAACTTATTACAGTGTTCCTTTAGCAATGTCTCACTTCCCATGCAGGTTGGTGCCATAAGACAGAATACTTCCATTTCTCATTGCTGTCCTTTTTGTTATCATTACTGTATTTTATTTTCATGTGCTTATGGAATTCCTAATACATTCTTATTATTGTTGTTAAAACAACTAATTATCCTTTAAAGAAACTTTTAAAATAAACCAAAAGGCTTACACATAATTTTCTAATTTTGATACTCACCAGTTCCTGTGTTGTTCATTTCTTTACATAAATATGAGTTTCCATTTGCAAATATTACTCTTTAGCATGACAAATTTTGAAATATTTCTTTCAGTGTGCTTTCACTTGCAACCTTTCTCAGTTTTGCTCCTATTACACCTTCATGTGTGAGGATAATTTCACTGGGTATATATAGTGTTTTATGTTGACACTTTTTCCTTTGAGTACATTAAATATGTCATTTCACTAGGCTCTGTCTTGCCTCATTTCTGATCTGCGGCCATTCTAATCTCATTCTTCTGAATAGAATCTGGCTTTTTATTTTCTAACAACACTTATGATTTTCTCTTTATCACTGGTTTTCAGTCATTTGATTATGATGTTTCATGACATAGTTCCTTTTTGTTATTCTATCTGGATTTTGATGAGTTTCCCCAATATGTGGATTTATACTTTCCATCAAATTTGAAAAATCGTACCTATGTTTTTCATCTTTTTCTCCCATGCCATTCTTGAAAGTTTCATTTAATTTGGTATATTACCTGTTGTGGGGTGTAATTTTTCTATTCGTTGCACCTATTGAGTCTCAGTGTGTTCTCTTTCTGCTGTTTCATGAGATTTGTTTTCCAAGATAGCAGTTGATCCCTTCTGCCGTGAGAGGATTACTCTTGGGCATTTTGAAATCTGCCTTTGATAAGACCCCATATTGCCAATTTTAGGCCAGATGTTATATTTATATTTTGCTTTTACTTCCTTCCTTAGAAGGGAACGGAGATGTGAACTATATATCCCCTACTCACTACAAAAGTTTGGTTTCCAGGTTCTTGTGGTTGATCACATTGATCACACAGGTTCATCACATTGCTCAGAGTAATTAGTTGGATTCCAAGCCATGTCCTTCCAGGCCTGGATTATTCCTCAGGGACTCAATGTGAGTTTGTCTTGCTTAAGGATGAGAGCTTAAACATCCTCTCCTAGGCAATTAGCTTTATATTTAAACCTAAGGGCACGGTGCACCATTTGCCTTTTATTTTTGTACTCTGCTATGCTTTAAGATTCTTTTAATTTTTGGATACTGCACATTTTCCTTTATTACTTTCAAGCTCGTGTGTGTGTGTACTGATGTGTGCATTCCAGTACCTTACAGTTATGGAAGTTTCTTTCATGACCTATGTTGACTGAATTTCTTACATGACCTCATTCCCAAATATGAATTGAAACCAAAAATCACTAAATACCTAAATAATACAGTGTAGCATAAGATTCATTTGCAAGTCAATACATAAGGAAAAAAAGATGCCAAGGAAAACAGATATTCAATAAGGGTGGGATACCTTTATTAATATCCTATGAAATGATAATATATCTATAACATTATAGGTTGCTATGAAAAAAAGAACAAGCTATTGAACAAACAATTGTTTTTGCTTTTCTTTTTTAAAATTAACTTTATTGGTACACTTTTGATATAAATAATGATCACATTCATTATAAAGAATTTGTACCTGGACATCATGTATCTTGATTCTTCTTTTTCCCCATTTCCCTCCCCTCCCTTCAACCCTTCTTCCCCTCTTTATTTACAAAAGCTTTGTTTCCATCTTTTTCTTCCATTCTCTCTTTTTTTCCTTTTCTCTTCCTTCCCTTCTCCCTCCCTCCTCCCTTATTCTCCTTCCCATTTGAACATTTTCTTCCTACTTCCCAATATCTATCATTTTTTTGGTCCTGATTTACTCTTTTGGTTTTTCACAAAAGAGAAATAATGCAGTATTCAAGTATATGTGTCTGGTATTTCACTTAAAAGTATGGTCTCAAGGTGTATCCATTTACCTAAAAATGTCTCAAGTTTCTCCTTTATGGCAGAGTAGTACTTCATCATATATAAAAATCATTTTCTTCATCTATTGATGGGCATCTACGCTGTTTCCAAGATTTGGGTATCACAAATTATGCTGCTATAAACATGAGTATACAAATATCACTGTGGTATGATGCTTTTTTAATGCTTTTGGAAAAACACCGAGAAGGGATATAGCTGGGTCCAGTGGAAATTCTAGTTCTAGATTTTTTAAGGAATCTCTGTACTGATTTCCAAAGTGATTGTATGACAGGTTCCTTTCTTCCCACAGCCTTGGCAGCATTTGTTATTGGTTGATTTCTTGATGATAGCCATTCTTTCTGGAGTGAGATACAATCTCAGTTTTGTGGGTTTTTTTTTTGGTACCGGGGATCAAACTCGGGTCCTTGTGCTTGCAAGGCAGGCAACAGAACCACTGGGCTAAATCCCCAGCCCAATCTCAGTCTTTTTAAATTTGCATTGCTCAAATGACCAGTGATGTTGAACATTTTTTTTCATATATTTATTTGCTGTTTGTACTTCTTCATCTGAGAAGTGTCTATTCATTTCAGAGACCATTTTTTGATTGGGTCTTCAAATTTGAGGCATTTGATTTTTTTTTTTAGTTCTTTATATATTCTAGATATTAGTCCTTTGTCTGAGGAATAGCTGATAAACTATTTCCCATTCTGTGAGTTGTCTCTTCACTCTATTGGTAGTTTCTCTTGCTGTGCAAAAGCTTTTTAATATGATGTGATCCCAGTTGTTGATTCTTTGTAACATTTTCTGTGTGATTGGGATTTTGTTCATAAAGTCTTTGCCTACATGTCTTCAAGAATTCTACCTGTTCTATCTTCCAGAAAATTTAATGTTTCTGTTTTACTATTTAGATCTTTGATCTATTTCAATTTTAGTTTAGTGCATGGCAAGAGATATGGTTTTAGGTCAAACTGTTATTGCCAAAAGAAAATATCTAGTAGAAGAATTGGATCGATGGATTGAAATAAAAAATTAAGGATACTTTCCTTTATGAAGGAACATAGAAAAGAAAGAAAAATAAAAATGCGATAGAAAAGATAAGTGACAGAAGACCAGTAAAGTAGTAGAAATTACAAAAAGAAAAGATATGGTAGAGGAATCAAAGAAATATTCAAATAAATAATGTAATAGAATTTTGAAAAACTTGAGGGCATTAAATATCCAACATGATAAATGAAAAAGAAAGAAAAATTATTGTGAATTCAGAAAATGAAACTAAAGAATCTTGCAGAGCCTAAAAGACAAAGCAGATAAATATGATACCTCTATAAGACTGACTAGTTACTGTAAGAGTGAATGCTAGGTGATGGTAGAGACATGCTTTCAAGGTTCTGATGAAAATGATTTTCAACTCTGAATTCTGTACTTTGCCAAAATATTAAATAAATGTAACATAAAAATAAAAAATAAAATTTTAGTCATGGAAATATGTTCCCCACAATGATTGATCCTTTTTCTTTCTCAGCAACACAAAGCTATTTTTATTTAGACACATCCCAACTGGCTAAAAATACATTTCTCTGCATCCCTTGCAGCTATGAGTGGTTATGTTATCATGTTGCAGCCAATGATTTGTAATGACTATGTTGTTAGACGGTGGTTTCATGGAGATATCTTTAAAGGGAGAAGGGTATACTGCCCTATTATTTTTCTTTCTGATTCTGAAATGTAGACATGGTAACTGGGTTCTAATATTTATTTTGGTCCATGATTTCCTTGAGAATGAAAACTATATGCAGAGAATTATAAAAAAATTGAGATGGGAAATTATGTCTCTGATGACAGTATGAGGCCACCAGATCAGGTCTGTACTCTCTACTTCCAAATATCTCTTGTGATGGAGAAATAAAATTTTGTTTCAGTTCCATTTACTTTTAATTATTCTCATACACAGCAAACCTAATCTAAATGGACACAGAAAGCTACTAGAAGATATATGGTAGTTAATGAGGAATTAAAAGTTGTGCATTTCTGCGCAAGCGCAAGGACCAGAGTTCGATCCCCGTACCAAAAAAAAAAAAAAAGTTGTGCATTCACCTGGCCATGCAATCATGACCAGGACAATGATCTGTGATACGGACATTGAGAGGGCTTCAAAAAAATAGTGTATTTAATTTCAGAGAGAGAAAGAGAGAGTTATCAAAGAAAAGCATGGGACAATATATGTGCAAAATCCTAAAGAAAGTAAAGAAAACTTACTTCAAGAGTAAAACAAAAGCAACTAGAAACTACAAGATAAACCCAAAACATTTTAAAAGGTATTGCTCTGTAATGTACAATAGTTACATAGTCAAGATCATTTAAGCAATAATAAAAATCTTTAGGAGGGAAATAATTTCTTCTAGAAATATTTACTATTTGCTTCTGCTAGAAATTTTTATTCAAACTAAGACAATTACTAAATAAAATAAGTTTCTTCAGGACTTCTTTAAATATTGATCTCTTCTCCTTAAGTTATATGATACAAGGTGACTTCTTTGTATTCAGCATGGGAAAGTTTTTAATTATACATGTGATTGCCATTTACATTCCTCTGATTCTTGTAATACCTTTAGAATTGCCAATTATAACATCTTGCAAATACTTCAGTAACAGTACTAATCACTTTATTTTACCTGTTTGCCTAGTTTTTGTCTTTCTTATTAGATCCTGGCTCCCTAATTGTAAAAACTAGTATTTTTCATTTCTGTATTCCCAGAACTTAGCCCAGCATCAGAAACAGCATAGGTGCTCATATATATCAAATGAATCCATGCAAGGAAATGTCATCTGATAATTAGGAGAACCTATTTTCTTTTTTGCTGTTTCCTTAAGAAGGGAGAGAAAAAGAAACAGTTAAAGAAGATGTGATTGAAGAGGAAAGGAGAATACTAAGTACATTTAATACATGGCCCTTCTCCAAAGCACTTAAACAGCAGCAAGCACACCCTCAGAGCATGTCTGATGATATTTGGGGGCCTCTTTTCACAGATCACCTTGCAATCTCAGGTCACAAGGTGGGAGCTGCCAGCAGTCTTGGTATTAAACCACTGCACCAGCCTCTAGTCCTCCCTTAAGTGAGATGGCTTGTGATGGACTAGCTTAGGGTAACTGTGCGAATGTACAGCTGCCCTGTCCCTGTCTTCCTGCCAAACAGGCTCAGACTTCGAGTGAGTAGTTTCACAAGCCTGGGAGGAATGGATATTTATAAAGACAAGTTATGTTGTGGTCATGTTCATATAGCATCACCATCGGCTCAGCATCCAGGCAAATTTGAGCCAGGACTCTTGCAAACAGTCAGCTCTGCTGAAGCAGAATTCTAAAAAGAGGGACATAGGGGAAATAGGGTATAGATGTGCCTGACAAGCTACATCATATGGAAGCCACAGCCTTTCTTCTTTTTCATATAAACCCTTGGTCAGAAGCATTTGACATGCAGTGGGAAGATCATGCAACTTAGAATTAATGGACCTTGTCCTTGGCCCAGGTTCTGCTACTAATTACCTTTGAGTTCTTAAATGTGTCCTTTCTTGTGTCTGGCCCTTGGTTTCTTCATTAGGAAAATGTCAAGTTCATATACTTATTTTAGGGATTATAAAGAGATAACAGATATGAGTGTCCTTTGTACAATTTAAAATATACTGCTCTTTTTATTCAAACTGAAAGATGTCTCAGTATTACTCAGTATATTATACTCAACCCATATAAAGAATTGTTAAAAAGAATGCCTACCAAATCAAGAATAATTGCTTATGTTAATAAGCAGTAATTTTAAAATAATTTCTAATACTTACCATTCTTCTGTATTAATCTACTATATCAAAATATTCAAATGTCTATTCAGTAAACATTTGTCAAGTGTTTAAGTGAAAGGCAGTAGGTTATTCACCAAAAATTGGTTAATAAGTAACGAGAGGAGAAAATTGAGATGGTGGCTAAGGCACTCCAGTAATCATCTCCACATAGACACATTAATTTAGGCAACTCTTCATGCACCAGTCTACATTCACAAGGGTTAAGGAAGTCAGGTAAGAGTCCACATGGTTCTAACATGATAATAAAAAAAAACTAAAAAAGGCAAGTAGGGATGCCCTGGTCATCCTCCCCCAAGCAACAAGCAGCACAGGCATGGAGAGAGACACTTCCCACTTAGGGTAGAGAGAAGGAATTAAGTCCATACTTTAGACTTGAAACTTAGTCCCAGGCCTGCCATAGCAAAACCCAATGCAATGCAGAACCCGCAGGCTGAACCTCTGGAATCAGGTTAGCCCAGTGGCTGATGGACTGGATCTACCACTCTTTCCCTAACTTTAGGCTGCAGTGTGAGGAGCAAAGCTTCAGGCTCTAAGAAGTAGAGCGAGGAAAGTGAATACAGGATTTTGTCTTGGAGCTCAGTGTTCTTACTGCCTGTCACACTGAGATTCACCATGAGGTAGAGCCCAAAGATTCCCATGTTCATGGAATGGAAGATCCAATAGTATTAAAATGTCCATACTACCTACAGGGGTCTACAGATTCAGTGCAATCCCTATCAAAACACCAATGACAGTCTTCTCAAAACTAAAAAAAAATCCTGAAATTCATACAGGACAGCAAAAAGTCCCAAATATCTATAATCTGTGGCAAAAAGAACAAAGCAGGATGAGTACTACCTGACTTAAAAATATACTACAAAACTATAGCAATTTAAACAGTGTGGTACCTACATAAAAAGAGACACATACATTAATGCAATAGATTATATAAAAACAAAAACCTCCTGCACAGCAAAGCGAAGGAACAATCTATAGAATAGATTAAAATATTTGTAAACTACACAACTAGCAAGAAGTTAAGAACCAGGATACATAAGAAAATATAAGGTGCTCAAACAACACATGATCAAAAAACATAAATGGTCTAATTTCAAAAATATGAAGTAGATTTAAATAAATATTTTTAAAAGGAAGATGTGCAAATGGCCAACAGGTATGTGAAAAAGTACTCAACATCACTAGGCAGGGAAATGCAAATCAAAGCCACAATGGCATAGTATCATATTTCAGTTTCATAGCAAAAGATAACAAATAGTGGCAAGGCTATGGATAAAAGAAAATCTCTACATTGTTGGTGGAAATATAAATTAGCATAACCACTGTGAAAACATTACAGCAGTTCCTCAAAAACAACAACAAAAATGAACTAGCCCATAATCCTGCAATTCTACTACTGGGAAATATCCAAAGGAAATGGAATCAGTCTGTTGAAAAGACATCTGCACTACTATGTCTATTGCAGCACTATTCACAATAGTGAAGAAATCTAAAGAAACTAATGCCAGCTGATGAATGAATAAAGATGGTACAGATACATACCGGAATGCTTTTCAGATGAAATCATGCGCATTCAGGGTGGTATGGCTGTAGACTGGAATGCTTTTCAACTATAAGAAGGATGAAATTCCATCCTTCCTGACAACATAGATAGAACTAGAGGTTATTATGTTAAGCAAAATAAGCACAAATATGGCATGGGGTCATATGTTAAATCTAAAAAGTTAGATCTCACAAAAAATAGTAGTTACAAGAATTTAGAGAGAGTAGGGAGAGAAGAAGGATAGGAAAAGTTTATTAATGGGTACTAAGTTATAGTTCAATAGGAGAAAGAAGTTTTGGTGTTCTGTTACACATCAGGGTGACTGTAGACAAGAAAACAATTTTCTTTAAAACATTAGAAAAAAGAAATTTGAATATTTTCACTATAGGCAAATGTTAATTGAGGAGACAGCTGTGTTTACTGATTTCAACATTACAGAGCAACACATACTACCCCATAAATATGACAATTTTTATATATTAGTTAATTTTTTTTTTGGTACCAGGGATTGAACTCGGGTCCTTGCACTTGCGAGGCAGGTGCCAGAACCACTGAGCTAAATCCCTGGCCCCATTAGTTAATTTTTTTAAAGAATAAAGAAAAAAGGAGAAAGAATTTAACATTCATAATTACAGTGTTATAACAATTCTATGCTGTGCTGGACAAAATTCATGTAATTTCTAGAATCACAGAATATCATATAGATACCTATATTATACTTCATATCATTGAAGTCTTACCTTTGCTACTGCATGAATTCTGCCTATACTCCATGCTGATAACTATGAACTCATTAGTACATGGTGTTTCAATTAGATCAAATTGTTAGAAAATGCTTCTCTATATTGCTTACTTAGTCCTCTTCCAGCCACACAGACCAAACCAAGCCTTCTTCCACATGAGCGCCACCTGGATACTTAAAGATGTCTGCCATGCCTCCTCCTCTCAGACTCCTGCCTCCAGGAGCTACTGCTGTATGGCATGGACTCCATGGTCCCAGCCCTCAGTGTTCTACTCTATCTCTTTGGGCCTGTGTTAGTTTCTCTTGTTTCCTAATGTGCCATGTTCACCCTCCTCCCTTTAGCTCCAGGGGTGGTTCCACAGGGAAGAACAGGATGTGACTCTAGTTGCTCATGTCTAAAGCAGCTCTCATCAACATTCACATTTAATCCTAGAAATTACTGTCAAACCCTTATTTTCTTTACATGAGATATATCTCTACTTGCAGCTATGTCCCCTCACTGCACATTTGTAAAGCTTGCCCTTTAGAACTAAGTTCATAACGTCAGAATTTTATTTGTTAGATTTTACTTTTAGAAGTTAGCTGAAGCTCCTACCTCGAACGCAAAAAGTCATTTCCAATAGAGTGCAGTTCCTACTAGGATGATGGGCAGGTGATTCAAGAGTCAATGCATGGTTTATAATGAAAGAATTGCTTCCTAGAGCTTACCTGGGATTCTCTTTTAATCACTTCCCACAGTTCTGTTTATGATGTCCGTGTTCTCCAACCTAAGGATTTACCAGCAAGAGTCTCCTATTAAGATTTTAAGTGATTTTTCCTGACAGGAGTCAAAAAACAATTTAAAATAGATGTAGAAGTCAGATACAATTGGAAATATCTGCTTTATAGTTGATAAAATTAAATTGACACACGGGGTATGGCCCCAGTTGAGACTCAGCAGCCTGTTTGCCAGGTGCACAGCAGAGGTGCAGAATAAAATGTAAAAAAAATCCCCTCTAGGAAGGCTGGTAGGAAGCACAGAAAGAAGATCCTGGAGGATCAGATCAGCATGCTCTGTGGCCAGAGCTTTAATGTCCCACATCAGCTGATCAGATCCACTCCCCTCTTAAGATGGGAGAGGTGCTACTCAGTTGACTGACCATCTCCATTTCCTGAACCAACAATGAATACTGAGCAAGGGAGAGACTGCTTTCTCTCACTTCTTACACACACAAGGAAGCACTGAGTCCCCTTCACAGCTGCAGGAGGAGGCCGGCTAGTGTGTGTGCAGTCATATCTTCCAATGGGACCTGCCTGTCTACAAAAGGGCCCTTCTGAGTTTTTGTCAGAGAGTCTGCTGAGAAAGATGTCAGACTGGAAGCTGCTCCCATTTTTCCCTGGTACATTATTCCTGTCCTTGGAATGTTACTATGCTGCTTGCTTGGTGTCAGACACTTGGACCTGGAGGGAGCTGTCTGCCCTATAGACTTGATTTCCCTCTGTGAAGCCCAGTGTTCAGGGCTGTGCTGCCCTGAGGTGTGAGCCAAGAGGGGTGAACTAGGCAGAGAAGAGGGACATTGCTGTTCATGTGGCACTTGCTCAAGGTACTTATGGAGCCTTCTGGAGATAGATGTTTCTATTCCTTTCCTCTCTGGATTTCCTTTTTATCTTTACAAGGCCTGGAAGGCCTCTTCCACTTTTATTATTACCCATGAAGATTATCTTTGTTTTTCTGGGTACAAACAGCTCTCTTGTCTTGTATAAGTTACTTAGAAGCTTTACCAATCTACATTTCTTACAATCTCCCCTGCTAGCTATGTGTCTCCACTCTCCCTCACTGGGTAGACATTAGTCAGCCCCCGTAGGGACAAATGGGGCTCCTGCCTATGTTTGCTTCTTCTGTGTAGCTGTGGAGGAGAATCCAGGTCTCTCAACCCATGTTCAGCCTGGTCATCTCTCTGTCTCCACAGGGAATTGGTTCTAGGGTCCCAAAGATACCAAAATCTGAGGATGTTCCAGTTTCTTACATAAAACTGTAGTTTCACATTTTCTTCCACATACTTTACATCATCTCTAGATTCTTATACCTAACACCGTGTAATGCTAGCCAAATCATCGCGCCACTGTGTTATTTAGGGAAGAATGATAAGAAGGGAAAGGTCTGTACACATCCAGTGCAGAGCCAGTCACTTTCTCCACATATTCAACCTGAAGTTGGCTGAATCCATGGAGACAGAACCCTTGGACACAGACAGCTGACTGTATTTAGAAGATAAACTTGTACTACTTATCTAAGTTATCTCTCTTTTTCTATTAATAACATGCCTATTCTTTTCAAAGTAATTTTATAACTATTATCTCACTGGGGCCTAAAATTATCCCATGAGTGAAGTCAGTTATAGTTCTAGTCTTCCATTTTAACCCAGGGAGAGCGGCACAACACGGAAGTCATCTGCTCAAGGTTGGGAAAAGAGGTGAGGCAGGACCGGGCTCCACAGCTCAGTGACTCCACAGCCTGCACATTGTCCTTTGTATTTGGCTGCACAAATCTCTCAGGAAGTTCCGCAGCCAACAGGACTCTGGTGCCAGTGACAAGATGCTGTCCCACAAGAGACCAGACAGAATAGCCAAGCTGAAGGCCCTACTTGGGGGCAGCTTCTTGAGCAGGAATATGCCCTGAGTAAATGGAAAGAACTTAGAGCCAGAGCTTGAGCCCACTGGAAACTGATGGGAGATGAAAGGGTTGAGTAAAACAGTTCCAGTCTGTGAAATTGTTCTGGAAAACTATAATAGACAGACTGAAGAAAAATCGAAATACTCACTTTGTCCTAGTAAAAGGCTGATGAAGGAACACTATCAATATCCAAAAAGGCCACTAGGAAAAGTTTGTGTGGATCAGAAACAGCACTTCTTCATCCACATATTTGCTGAAATTATGTTAATGGGAAGAGTGAATTACAGACCTTCATCCATACAAAGCTTCCAACACTGTGAAGGTTTAGCTTTAATTAAGGCCCATAGTTTTACCCCTAATCATTTATAAAATGAAAGCTTGATTACAAAGAAGAAAAGAAAAACCTCCCACCAAGAAAAACTGCTGTTTTGGTTAATTCATATGCCAAATTATTCCACTTTGATGGAAAGAGCAAGGAAATGCAAAGCAATTCATGTGTGTAGATAGCTTGAGAGCATCCACTCATCTCCCAAAGCAGCACATTTCCAAAGGGCAGAGATAGCCTCGTACAATGACTCTTGTGTTTAATTTCCTCCTGATGCATCTTTCCCTAAGGAGACTGCCCAAATTCTCTGTCTCCCATGTTGTTTTCAAACCTGGTTACCACTGCATGCACTTCTAAATGACAAGGTGACTGCATTTAAATCTTGATATGTTGAGAGAAAACCCAAATTGACAGCTGGAGAAGGCAGAAAGAGGAAGGCGCTGTCCATATCTCCCTCATCCCAAATGTCATTCCCTTCCTTGCCCACTGTGCAGGCAACCCTGATGAAGAAACAAGCAGACACTTGAAAGTTTCTGACAGGTGTCATGGGTGCAGACACTGAGTAGCCACAAGGGATGGAGACTGACATGACAGTGGCAGAGCCATTGAGGCTGGCTGCGGGATACGCAGAGTTCGGTGTCTGTCAGTTCCAATCCTTGTCACATCCCAACTCCAGAATGGTATCTACAAATGGACAGTGCCAGCAGGGAGTGTTGAGAATACTTTAAAACATCCATTCCCGACCAAGTAATGTTGCCAAGTTGCAACAGCATAGGACTGACCACTAAAGGTGTGCTCCATCCATCCGGGGCCAAAGAACTCAGGCTGGTCACTCTGGTTCATTGTGTTTATTTGATCTCTTTGTTCTCAGAATTGCCCTCTCAATCCAGATTTCAATCTCTGAGTTCTTTTCCACAGTTTTTTTAGTATTTCTATTTGTTTTTATGTTTTTGTTGTTGTTGTAAGCATTTTGCACACCAATAACTTCTGATGATTTTTTTTTATTATTATTCTTTTACCCTAATAATCCTGCTGCAGATACTTCAGGATCTAAATATTTGGCAAACTTGCTCTTCTGACCCAGCTGGAAAATGATTTATAATGGGCAAGAAAAGCTAGTTTCTCAGTAACACTGTGTAAATAGTTTCATAAATATTGCTCTCTTGCATTATTTTGAAATATGACTTCTTTTAATGATCTGCCAAAGTCAAATATTTTTGCTAAATAAAAATCCATAGCAGGCCTCTTACCCAGCCAAAGTAACAGGTGGTAACCAAGTTCACCTGGTGAGAGAGCCTGGCTCGATTAGCTGCAGCCTGAAGTGATGGTTAACTGGCATTAAGGAATGATGGATGGCAGCAGATGTGTGTATAATCTTTAATCCGGCCTTCCAGCCTAACAGGGGATATATTTATTTAATAGTTCTTAACTCAATATATTGGCTTGTAGTTAAGTATTTTCAAATAGCATGCAGACTTGATAAGTACATTCGATTAGAAAAAACCTAACAAAAATGATTTGATAAAAAAGGTCAGTGTCATATACAGACATCAAGTCTGGTTTCTACTGAAAATTCCTTGGGGCCCTGGGCATGGTGATAAATCAATGACAGTGTTGATCTCACCTTCTCAATGCTATGAGTCAACGCGTCAGTGGACAGAGAATTCTGATGTCCCAGTAAGGCTCAAAATTCGAAAATGTCTAGGGTCCAGAGTAGATTTTTTATTGTCACCTTAACTGTGGAATACTGAGATAGGTTTACTGTTGTGTAATAACACATTTACTGCCATATCTTAGCTTCCTTCATTTTCTGCCCTGGTTGTGTGCTGATGACCAGAAATGAATATCTCTTTCATCAGAATACCTCTTTCCAGGGTGCAGGCCTGAATGGAATGGTGGTGGAAGCTTGTGTCAGAACCCACTGCCCCTCCCATGCATATACCACTCAGGTGATCTCGTCCTTTCCCAGGCCCCTAGTTCACATTTCTACAGCCCCAAATCCTAACTGTACCTTTCTGTCCAGTTCTGTCTTCCAAGCTGTAACCCTGCATCTCAGTACTGATAATGACCACTGAAATCCCCATATCCTGGCCAGAGCACATCTGCTCACTCCCACCTATCCTGCTCTCTGCTCTTTCCAATTCTGCTCCTGATTCTGCTATTCTCCCTGTGATCCAGCATGAATTCTCTTTGTCCTCTGTTCCGCATTACTAAGTAGACATAAGATTCATTCTTACCCAATGTCTACTACATGGGTCCCCTATTTTGACTTTTGAAATAATGTTTTATAGTTTATTTTTTTATAATGCATATTCTCCAAATAGCATCATATTGGCATAAAAAGAGACAATGGGACAGAATAGAGAACCTTGACATTAATCCAAGTAAACACAGCCAACTGATTTTTGACAAAAGCGCCAAGAACATACATTGGAGAAAAGAGAGTCACTCCAACAAAAGCTGCTAGGGAAACTGGATATCCACAGCAGAAGAAACTAGATTTCTATCTTTCACCATATTCAACTATCAACTGATAAAGTGTCTTAAATATAAGACCCAAATTATAAAACTAGTAGGAGAATATCTAGGGGGAAAACTTTAAAATACTGACGCGAATAAGCCTTTGGTCATGACCCCAAAAGCCTGGCAACAAAAGCAAATTTGGCAAGTGAGATTTTTATCAAACTAAAAAGCTTTTGCACAGAAATGAATGAATGAATAACAAAATAAGTAGATAAATAACCTATAGGATTGAACAAATTATTCATCTCAAAGGAGAATATCCAGAACATATAAGAAACTCAACTCAACAGCAAAAACAAACAAACAAACAAACAAAACAACAACCCAAACAAACCAATTTTACAATGGGCAAATGGCCTGAGTAGACACTTTTCAAAATCAAGTATACAAATGGTCAACAGTATATGGAAAATAATGTTCAACATCACTAACCATTAGGGAAATGAAAATCAAAATCACAATGAAATATCATCTCAGCATAGTTGTGAAAGATAAAAACTAACAAATGCTGATAAGGATATAGAGAAAAATGAACTCCCATACACTGCTGATGGGAAGATAAATACAGGCACTTCAGAAAGAAGAATAGAAATTCCTTTTATAAATTAAAAATAGAACTATCATATGATCCAGCAATCCTATTACTGGGTATACACACAAAAGATATGAAGTTAGCATATCAACAAGAAACCTGTACTCCTATGTTTATTGCCACACTACTCATGGTAGCAAAGATATGGACTCAACCAAAGTGCCCACCAACAAATGAAAGATAATGAAAATGTGGTAGATACACAAAATAGAATATTATTCAGCCATAAAAAGAGTGAAATTCTGAATGAATTGGAAAACAGTTAAATGAAATAAACCAGGCACAGAAAGACAAAAAACTCACCTTCTCAAAACTCTGTGGAAACTAGAAAATCAATTTTGTAGAAGAAAAAAATAAAAAATGGTCAGTAAAGAATGGCAATAGTGTGAGGATAAATAACAGTACTAAAATACAGTTAGATAGGAGCAATTAGTTCTGATGTTCTATATCAGGGTAACTATACTCTACAATAATCTATAATATATTTCAGAATAACTAATATTTCCAACAATTAGAAATGCTTAATGTTTGAGGAGATAAAATATTAATTACTCTGATTTGATTAGTCCACATCACATACATGTATTGAATTATCATACTGCATTGCATAGGTAAAAATATTATGTCACTAAAATTATTTTAAGAAAATGAGAGTATTAATGAGACCCTGATAAACACATAGGCATCAAACTTGGTCTGAATTGCTTATTCTTAAAACCAATTCAAATGGGAGAAATAAACTTTTGTTTTGAAAAAGTAAACATAAAATTATACATGTTTATTGTGAACTTTTCAAGCAGTCTGACAGCATAAAGTAAAAGAAAAAAGAACACAGCCAAAATAACAAAAAAGCCCTTAAAATAATATTCAAAATAATACTGCTCTTCTCATTACATAAAGTCATTCATTTTCATTTGGCTTGATTTCATAACTAGGTAGTTTTATTTTCAACCCACTGATCCCCCCCCAAAATATTAAGCGGGATATATCCTTCAATTCTGTCACA
Source organism: Heterocephalus glaber (assembly GCF_053883595.1). Taxonomy (NCBI): domain Eukaryota; kingdom Metazoa; phylum Chordata; class Mammalia; order Rodentia; family Bathyergidae; genus Heterocephalus; species Heterocephalus glaber. Next base: position 12,027,865 of record NW_028258320.1, on the reverse strand, counting down.
TTTGAAAACATCTTCACATTGATCTTCTACTTTAGTAACACCTTGACTCATTGCTGTAGTCTTAAGTCTTATGTAAAGTTTTTTTCCATAGTGTTTATAGATATAGCTCCCTGGACAATTGTAGAAATCAGAAATTCCTTTCTCTCTTTTTCCACCTCAATCAAAATTTATTTGTTGTATCACAAAATGTATTTCAAGAACAGAGAAAAATAATAAACATGATGTACTCAACACCCAACTTCAGCAAATTTAAGCACTTTGATGTGTCTACTTCAAATGTCTTTGTTCCATAAAACATTCCAACTCATTTACACCATCTTAAAAAACTGCCCTTTATTTTATTACCCAGAATTCCTCCATATAATAATCCATGGTCCTTAATTTGATGTTTACAATTCCTATATGTGATTTTATGATATTCTTATATATGTATCTATACAATTAATATATAGTTTAATATTCTCAGAATGTTTTAGATCCATTTAAATGCCACCATACTGAACTTACATTTATATATTGAAGCCCTGCCAGTGTGATAGTATTTGGAAGTGGGACCATTGTGAATTATTAAGTTTAGGGGAGATCATAATATGGACCCCACATGATAATATTAGTTTTATAAGGAGAGGAAGAGAGTCTCTCTCTCTCTCTCTCCCCCTCCCTCCCTCCCTCTCTCTCTTCTCTCTCTCTCTCTTTCCCTTTTTCCCTTCCTCCTTTTCTCCATTTCTCTCTTTCTCTCTCTCCCTGTCCATCTCTCCCTCTCTCTTCACCATGTGAGGATACACAAAGAAGGCAGCCACCTATAAGACAGAAAGAGCATAACATCTCGCACCAAAGTTGCAAATTTGTAAGGCAAACTGGTGAGATGAGGACTGTCTGCAGTTGAATGCTTAGTTAAAATCTTAAAGGTGGAGGAAGATAAGCAGAATAAAGGAGAAAGAAGCGGGGGACCTCAATACCCCACTGTCACAAATAGACAGGTCATCTAGATAAAGGAGAAAGAAGAAAACTCCATGTCCAGATGAGTTCAATAGTGATTTCTGCCAACATTCACACAAGAAATAATTCCAATCCTACACCATATATACAGAGAGCACAAACATCAAAATCTCTTTTATATACCTTTGGTTAGGGTGTAATTAGTACAATCACTTGGTAACATCAATTGAAGATCTACTGAGGTTATTATGTATATTCTAATCCACTCACTCTGGATATATACCCAACAAAATTACATAAATATATGTGCACCATAAGCCATGTACAAGAGTGCATATTAAAGTATAATTTCCAATAACCAAATCTGAAAACACCCCAAATGCCTATCAATTGAATGAATAAATTGTGACATAGTCAATGAATTACAAAGTAATGAGACTGAACAAGCTATGATAGACAAGGTAGATTCTCACAAGTCTAATAGTAAGCAAAAGAAACTCGACATCTTAAAGAAGTACTTTATGAATTCATTTGTATGAATTTCAAAACTGGCAGAAACTAATCAATGTGATTGGTGTCAAAATCGTAGTTACTTCCAGAGAAGTAGTGGCCCCCAGGACCACGCAAGACCTTCTCTGATAAAGATTTGTGTTCTATTTCTGGATGTGGGCAGTGTCTGTATGGCTGTGTCCATTTTGTGAAAAATTACTGACTTCTACTCTGTTATGTTTCATGTAACATTCTGCATGTATATGACATCCCAATACAAATTTTATTTAACACTTCTGATAAAGAAATAACATGCCTGTTGTCACTTTGCCTACCTTATATAGTCCCTTTGGAACTATTAGTATACACATTTGGAGCCAATTTTAGCTTCTTATCATGTAGTCCAAACAAACATATGTAAATAATGAAGATTAGAGAGACAGGTGGGGGGATGACAAATACAGACAGATAGATAATAACTATAGGTAGATGATAAGTAAATGCTCAGTAAGAGATGGGAGTGGTTTAGACCAGCACAGGGTTAGTGTTATGGCTTGTATGGCCTCATATGCTCATAGGTGGGGTTTTGGGGAGAGGCTGGATCAAGGATAAGTGATATTGGATCATGAATATGCGACAGTGGATTAGTCCACTGACAGATTTAGCATAGTTCTGGGTGTGGGTGACGATTTACTGAAGACGGAATATCAGAAAAGTTGATAAAAGATAGGTAAATACTCAGGGTTCCTTGGTGAGGACTCATCTCATTATTTGTTTGGATCAGGAGAGAATACCTGTTGTCACAAAGCAAGAATATCTCTGGCAGTTCCTGAGAGTAGTGTTAAAAATGGTAAAAGGGATCAACTGAAGATGTTGCCAGTTATTCTATAGTAACAGTCAATGGATTTATAAAATAAAAAAGCTATTATCTCAATTATTAGAATTTGATAATCCATTAGACTAAGTGTTTGTGTCTCTTTCAAATTCATATTAGTCCTAGAACAGTCAGTGTGAAGTTAGAAGGTAGGGTCTTTGGGAGATCATTAGGTCATGTGAGTGAAGCACACATGATTGTGATTAGTGCCCTTATAAAAGGGACTCCAGAGAGCTCTCCTAGTTTTTTTCCTTACTACATGAGGATCCAGGATGTTGGGTGTCTGCAGGCTGGAAGGAGACCCACCCCCAGAACCTAGCCATGCTAACACTATGACCCTAAGGCATCCAGCCTCCAGATTATAGGAAATGTGTCATTTAAACCAGCCAATCTATGCTGACCTACTTTAGCAGCCCCATCCAATTCAGACACCTATGAAAGATGGCAAATTTTTCCTGATTCTCGTAAGAGTCAGGTAAAATATACTAAGGAAAAATTCCACAAAATGGGCAAATTATTCAATTGATAAAATAATTGATTCACTTCCTGATACCGTATTTTCTGGTGTGTAGGTCAAGTGATAATTTTCATCTACCCATGATAAAAATTATCTCTAAAAAACTAAATCTGCTGTAATGATACAGTGAGAATATTTAACCTTAGATTAGATGCTACATTTCAACAGTGGACTTCATGCATGACCGAGGTGTGGACCTGCTGGAGTTTAGCATGAGTGGACAATAAACAGTAATTTATCTAGTCATGCCACCAAGAGTAATGTGGTAGGATCTAAAGCATTCATCAGTTGTGCCTTATAAGCAAGCAGGACCACAGTCAGAGACTTCACAAGAGACAGGTGAGTTAGAGGAGAGGAAAAAGCAGAAAGATGTTTTGACAAACACTGAAAGGCAGAGACAGGCCTCTAACAGCTGAATCCTCATGGGAGGGGGTGACCCATAGCAACTGTTTGGGAATACAAGAGGCTGCTGTATCTGGGAGTAAGTTTTTATCTCATGCCTGGTCAGAATCTAAAGAAATGTCACACTGTCTAACCACGTCCATTGTGTCCTTCATTCAGTATTATCCCACTCACTGGACAACTGTGCACACGAAACTTCTCAGGGTCTTTTTACCATAATGATGATATTACTCTTTAAGTCTAAGAAAGTTTATCGAATGATTCTGTTTTGGAATGATGTGTTTTCATATTTATCTTTTTCAAGGACCACTCTGATTATAGTACAGAATGCAGGAGCTGATGAGAAACGCAAGATTCTTCAGGAAGCTCTTGCAGTAGCTCAGTAAGAGATGGGAGTGGTTTAGACCAGCACAGGGTTAGTGTTATGGCTTGTATGGCCTCCTGTGCTCATAGGTGGAGTTTAGGGGAGAGGCTGGATCAAGGATAAGTGATATTGGATCATGAATATTCGACAATAGATTAGTCTACTGACAGATTTAGCATAGTTCTGGGTGTGGGTGACGATTTACTGAAGACAGAATATCTGCGTGTTGAGTGGCACTAACCAATAAGCTTGTAGCCTGGATGGAATAAAAAGGCAAAGGAGTAGGAAGTTTGCTTCTTCCTGCTGCCATGCCATGAACTTCTCCTCTGCCATGCTCTGCTGCCAAGCCATCCTGGCTTGGACCAAGCCAACAACGAACTGAAACCTCTACAACTGTAAACCAAAATAAACCATTCCTCTTTAACTCATGAGTGTTGGGAATTTTGTCTCAGCAGTGAGAAAGTAACTAAGACAGTTAGCAAACCCTTTCTGTAAAGGACCAAGTAGTCAGCATTTTACCCTTTGTCAGGAAAGATCTCTGGCAAAACTGCTCAACTCTGCTGTGCTATAAAACTAACTTCAGACATTTTTTTTGCAAAAATAAGATTCGGTCTGCAGACTGGTTTGCTGACCATTGCACTAGGGTAATAGTAAGAGAAACAGAAAATTTGAAGAGATCATTAAACAATAAATCCGAAGGCTTTTCTCAGGGACTGGATGTGAGGAGTGAGAAAGAGCATTTAGCAATGACCCAGAGCTGTTAGCTTCCTAGGCTGGTATGAGAGGTCCTTAAATCTCTATCTCCACCTCCTTTTTCATGTCTAGCGGATGTCAGTCACTATGTTTGTCTGTTCTCCACCTCTGAACACCTCACCTAAGCTTTTCATTTTTCCACCTGTGAATTTGTAAAAGCCACTCTAGAGTAGAAGCCCAACATTTGGCTTACCCGTTTCTCTGCAGCCCAGTCACGTGACATAGGCGCCATTATTAGATGGCCCAGTGTGAGATTGACAGAAGCTAGTGACTCAGTGAGGTGGATGACACGCAGACTCCACTTGTGGGGGTGTGGAGAGCTCTCCAGGGTCACAGTGACTGGGACTCAAGTGACCAACTCAGCATCAGGGCTGGGAGTGAGCTTCAAAGTCTGAGCCAAGCAGTAACGATGGGCCCATTACACAGCCATGCTGGAGGCTGCTCTTCCCAGAATAGCCACCAGTCCTGCTTTGCTTGCTCTCCCAGACACTCTGTGAACAACATAATACCTCTTAAATTCATCTCCTCCTAAACTAACCAGAGTGGGTCCTGCTGTCCATAACTAGAACCATCACCGGTGCTCTGCTTCACTATTCCTCAGCCCTATATCCAAACACGGAGAAGTCTATAAGTGTCTTTTACTTTGGTCAGAGTTGCAAGAGCTATACAACCACAACATATTCTGTGCGTATATATTTTAAAAATTCCAAATAGTGAATGACACAGAGTGATCAATAATTAAACACCAAGTTGTAGAAGAATAATCAACTTGGAATTGGGGCAAATCTTTTGAATATATATAATATATAATTCTCAAAAGAAGAAATACAAATGGATAATAAGTATATGAAAACATGGTCAATATCTTCAGCCATCAGAGAAATGCACATCTAAAGTACAGGAAGATGTCCTCTCATCTCAAGCAGAATGGCTACTATTTAAAAGAAAACAAAAAATAACAAATGATGGCGAGGATGTGGAGAAAAAATTGTCATTTGGTGGAAATATAAATTAGTTTAATGACTCTGGAGAACAGTATGCAGATTCTGCAAGAAACTAAAAATATATCTACCATATGATCCAGCTTTCCCACTTTTGGGCATATATCCAAAGGAAATGAAATTGCATATTAAAGTGATATCTGCACTCCCGTGTTTGTTGCAGCACTATTCATAATAGCTAAGATGTGAAATTTAATCAAGGAGTCTATCAATGAATAATGAAAATGTGGTATATGTACATAATAGAATACTATTCTGCCATAAAGAAGAACAAATACTGTTGTTTGAAACAAAATTAATGAAATTGGAGGACATTCCATTAAACGAAATATACCAGGCACAGAAAGACAAATACCTCATATTCTCTTGCATAAATAACTTCTAAAAAGTCATCCTGAATGTGGAAAAAGTGAGTACTAGAGGTTTGGAAGGGGAGGAAATGGATAATGGGAGACTGCGTTTGACCAGTTCATACTGCATGCATGGATTGAAATATCACACTGAGCCCCATTAATGCACACAATTAATAAATATTGATCAAAAAATTTGGAAATAAAACTGAGGGTAGCAATTGATAAGGGAAGACAAAGGCACTAGAGGCAGGAAGAATTCCACAGTTAGAGTCTTAGGGAGGGCAGATCCTTGCCTGTAGCTTGTGTAGTTCATGAGGGGAAGAAGATTAGGTGGCATGGGGATCCGAAAAGACAGCTCATGCTGGGAGGACCTGGGACATCAGTGTGAGAGGGATCCTCACAGCAGAACCCTTCCAGCCCACATTTGCCTCCCAGAATTTCCTCTCCTAGGCTTTTGCAGAGATTGTTCTCTCCTTGGGGAGCTGTCTCCCCATTCTTCCTACTGCTGGCTTCAGTACAGTGCCATTTCTTGGTATGCTTTGAATTTTAGATCAGGTAAGTGGGGGAATCTCTGAGATTTCTCTGGTAGTTTACTAGAAAGTACTCTCTGGAACAAGTTCTCTAAGGGAAAGAGGGAAACAGGATTAGGCCAAAGGAGACATTAAACTCTGATGCAACTACAACAGAGGCCTTGGTTAACCGCATAGGGGAGTGGCGGTGAACCTATGGCCCATGTGCTGCCACAGAGGGGACTCAGAGCCAAATCTCCCAGCAGCCCAGTATGGAATATTCAGGTTTAATTGCAGTGTTGGGACTTTGGGATAAATAAGTGGGGTTTAGATTGCAGTGTGGGCACTTGGTCTCTAAAAGTTTTGCCAACACTGCCACAGGGGGTCTGTTAGTAGGACAGTTTTCAGAGTTGTCCTCTGCTGAATTCAGGAGGTCAGGTCTTTGAATTTGCATGTGGACCAGTCATACTTGAGCACCCCAGGAAGTGTGTGTTTTCTTGGGGGTGGCACTCTCTTGAGCTGTGGGAAATTCCCTGAGAATGGAGAAGGGAAGAAAATGCTGCTTGATCAAGGTCTCACATTGTTTTTATTTTTAAATCACATAGTATGCTTTCCTTTGGGGGCCTCATGATGATTTATAAGTATATTTTTATGTTTATGCTCTTGATTACTATTTATCCCTCCCATTGAGCTCTAAAGCTCATAAATACAAGGGCCATATAAATCATAATCATCATTTTATCCCTAACATCTAGCAAGGTACCTGGCACAGGGTAGATACTTAACCATTATTTGTTAAATGCCTGAATGAATAAATAGAAAGAATCAATGCCAAAGAAAGCAGACGTGGTTGACATTGGTAGTTGGGGAAGAGCAGCAGATGTGGATGTGACCTGCACCACAGAAGGAGGGGCTGGTACTGTGGTCATCTGAGGTCCCTGGGGAACTGCAAAGGAAGAGACCACACTGTGGGTGGAGTACTGAAAAATGAATGACAAAGACAGTCCTGCCTAGCCTACATCTTATGAAAGACCAGTACTGGCTTTGACTTTGACTAATACTGAGAGACTCGAACCAACAGTGTTTGAAATGTGAATTTGGATTGGAAGAAGGCTCAGGAGTGCCCAATATTATTGCTGCATCCAGAGTAAGTCTGCAGAATAATTGAAAGCACTTCCTGTCAAAAGATGGCTTGCCTCTGGTACCATGGTGCAGACAAGTGGTAAAATTAAAATGTCAGCCAAACAACTTCCTAGGCAGGTGAGTGGCTTTCCAATCCATAATGTATGTCCACACAGTAATATATTTAGGATGAAATTTGACATCAAGGCTAAGGCATCAGGTAACCAATCAAATCCCTGATTCATTTCCACAAACCCATGGCCATTGCATTGGGCTGCACATTGTGATTGATACAGGACTTTCTATTCTAATAGAACAGACTTATTGCTTAAGACAATATGAAGTTAACGTGTAAAAGCAAAGTCACTAAGGGAAATGCCATGAAGTCTCTTCCTCAGTTTAGTAAGGGGGTCTTCTCCAAATGCCAGGTCACTGAGAATTCATCATGTCTTTGAGTCTTGCTCCCAGAATACTTGTAAGTCTCATGAATGTTTGGAATGATGAGAATTAGGACACCCTAGTAAAGAGTAATAATGTTGCATGACTTCATTGACACAACAAGGCCACGAGCAGAGTCCATGGCAGAATCATTTGTCATTTTATACACTTTCCTGATTTCCCATTGTCTTGGCACCTAGTCAATTGCTGAGATATAGAGCTCAACATGTACTCAAGTGTTCTAGGTCCAGAACAGGAGAAGGTTGTAGGTTACCACAAGGTGAAAGTCCTGCCCCTACAATGGAGCTTTGACTTGGTGGATTCTACCTCAAAGAGTGTTCACAGTACAGGAGCAGGTGTTATATAAATCCTACAAGGAATGCCCCAGAATTCTGTTCTCCTCTTAGCTAGACCTCAGAGATCTTCCATACGTTACTTCCAGAGAATATCACCCTGCTTTCTTCCCATACTTTTAACCTCAGTTGGAGAGCAGGGCCTCAGAACAGACAGAACCCCAAGCATTTCAGCCAAGACTTTCAAGTGAGAGAAGGAGCTCTTTTCACAACTGCATTTCTTATGCATCTTGCTTCACCTATTTATACAATGATCCTTATGCTACCTGTGTTTTCACAGCCTGGGTTTCTGGTATCCACAATGATGAGTGAGTGGTTTCATGCCAATGAAAATATGGAAGATGAACCAGCATCCCAGCTTTGGGAGCCAGAGCAGGGAATGTAGTAGACATCCCATTACTTGTTCCAGGGGCAGAATTTGCCCCCTCTCTACACCCTCAACATAGTCACATTGTTCACATATTATAAAATGATAGAGTACAACATGGTTAAATACATCACTGATTTGCCAATAGTAAGTATTGGTGTATAAGTGTAACTGGCAGTACAGATGCCTGAGGTATTGATTTTACTGTCTAATGGTTGAGAGAGATGTTATCTTGATTAATTAGAAGTCAAAAACAGATGCATCTTTTATAAGATCTCTTGTGGCATTCACCTGAAAAGAAATATTACATGTATCTTGAAAATGTTGGAAAATGACATGGACAGGGTGAGGAGGGAGCAAACCAGCCTTCCACCACCTGACCACAGTGATGATAATGTCTACGAATACTGGACTAGCAGATGGGAGCTTATTGACAGAAAAGGGGGCTTCCCCTTTTTCTCCCTTTCAGCTGCTGCTCTAAGTTCAGAAATTAGAAAGAGAGAGTAGTGCTGAATGCACAGTTTTGCCTGGAGTGCAATAGTGCAGTCTTTCTGTGTTGGGTTGGGTGTAAAGACCCACTGTAACATCTCAAAGACTGGTAAGAAGTGGAGCATGGGATTTCCTCTGCAAGAGGTAGTACAGAAGCACTCAGAATATGGGCAGAGTACTAAATAACATCATTTTTAAAGGTGGATGACATCGTCAACGTGATTGATAAAGTTTGATCAGAGATATTTTTACCAAAAGCTCCAAAGGTTTTAGGAAAGAAAAATATTACTTCAGCATTTTAATGAAGTTTTACAAATAATTCTTTATGGATCTTAAAAATACCAACTTATACAGCATGATAAAGCATAACATAACACAAAGCTATAATGAGACCTGACTTCTTTTGGATTTGTGAGTTAATTTCTATAAAATGAATATTAGGTGGTTGTTTTTCATAATTCTTCTTTATGATCTAAAACCTTTTCTAGTTCAACTTCAGCACTACCTAGACCAAGAAAACGGAAGATGAAGCCTCCTGCTTCATCTTTTGTGGGCATGAACACACCTGGAAAACATCCTATGCCGATAAATAGCTGCTGTTTACGAATGATTTGACCCTGGGAAAATAGCATGGCATTGTTTAGCCTCAGCATCCTATTAGCTGGCAAAAAAAAAATTAACTTCCTACCCATAGTGAAGGACAAATTGTAGGTGCATCATTTAAAGTGGGATAATGTATGGAAAAGGGCTTTGAAATCTATGATATGTTTTGTAACTAAGGTATTTTGGGTATTTTTATTGTAATTGCTAGATGATTTCTGTCCTCATTAGGGCTAAGCCATCCTATGTCTTATAAAATGCTTATTGAAAACACTAAGCTGCAGATTCAAAAGACTGTTCGCCAAGTTCACTTTCCTTTTTCTTTTAATGGATATTTTCCAGATAAGAGAGAAGATTTTTACCTGCAGATTTCAGAAAAGAGAACAGTCACCTGGGTCAAAGTCAACTTGCTGAGGTCTTTAGGAGGCAGCCCTCTTCCAGGCCTTGATCCATAGTCTGTTTTTATTGCCAAGAGTCTGGATAGTACTCTTGCCCTGTGTTAGGCTTTCTCATTGGTAGGCCATAAAGTACAACACCTGCAACTTGAAGGAGGAGAGGTTTATTTTAGCTCATATTTTTTGCCCAAGGTCGGCTGCTCCAAAGCAGGAAGGCATGGTGGAAGGGTCAAGAGGTGTGTGTGGGGGGGTGTTCATGCCATGGAGGCCAGGAATCAGAGCATGAAAGGAGGAGTAGGGAGCAAGATATGCCCTTCCGAGTCACATCCCAGTATTGCCTTCCAATCAGCATGATTCAGTCACCCTTCAAAAGCCCCTCATCTGGGAATATGAGGCTTTGGGGGGGCATCGGATATAAACCATAATGTGTCCTATATGCATCCCAGTCTTCTTCTCATTCCTCAATTTCTACATTAGTCCAGACCAAAGCCAATCAGTTGCTGCCTTGAAATTAATTAATTCATTCACTGGACATTGTGAGTTTCCATCGGGGGCCAGACTGTGCTCTGAGTCGAAGCCATAACAAATGACTTCTCCTCCCTTCCTAAGGGGCTCGTGGTTTCTCTCAAGGTCCTCAGGAAGTCTAAGTGCCTCCATTTGGCAATTTTGCTAGAGAAGCACAAGAATAGACCCTGGCTGCCTGGGGATGCAGTAGAAACTTGCATGATATTGTCTTCCTGATTCACCTGTCTCAGTGGCTCTCCACACTTAGCAAAAAGAATGGCCTGAGAAAGCTACACTCAGCACCACACAATTTATAGGCAGACAGCAGCTTAAAGAAGCCAATTTTTAAAGCTTCATGTTAAATTTATGTGGGTTTTTCCAAGGAGTTTACCAGGAGAAAAAATATATATAGTGTAAAATGTCCACAGTTTAGCTCTTCAATTATCCTCTTCCTCCTAAACATCATAAAGTGGAAACTCCTTTCTCTGACCCACTGAAATCATTTACTGCAAATAAGAAGCACAAATTTCTACCAAAGAGGCCAACCCATGCACCAGATGTGCTCCTAGGGAGGCTTAATTGGCACCCCCAGCACCTATCCAAGTCTTCATGACATCTTAGCCCATCCAATAAATGGGCAGTGACTATAGCAACTACAGTAACCTCATATTTTCCTCGTTTATGCAGGACACTCTGTATTTATGGCAAGAGGCCATTGATTCTTATTCATTCATCTTTTCAGGCATATTCAATCACATCAATATAATGCCTCTGTTGAGATCATTCATTATTTCACAGAAGAAAAACCTGAGGCCTAGCAATGAAAGGAATTTTCCCAGTATAGATCCATTCTCCCTAATCCCAAAATCTTATTTCACAGAAGAAAAACCTGAGGCCTAGCAATGAAAGGAATTTTCCCAGTATAGATCCATTCTCCCTAATCCCAAAATCCAAAATGGAAATGGTATAGGATTTTTGACTTGTGAGGTCATATAAACACTCAGCAAATTTCATAGTTTGGAGCATTTTAGATTTGGGGGTTGGGGAGGACGCATCTGACCTGGGAAAACATTACCTTCAGGCAATGTGTAGAAAGTATATAAGAAATACAAATGAATTTTCCATTTAGACTTGGAGCCCATCCCCAACGTATCTCATTATATATTGAACCAGTATCCACTTGGTTCACCAAATTAAACCACATGATCTCCCTCATACGTGGAATCTTAAAGAGCTGATGTCATGAAAGTTGAGAGCAGAACGGTGGTTATAGTTCCCAGAGGTTGGAGAAGGCCATGTGGAAGGGAGGAATGAAGAAAGGGTGACTGATTGATGGGAAATAAGTCACAGGCAGAAGTAAGATGTTCTGGTGTGCTATTGAACAATCAGGTGATTATTGATAATGATAATAATAATATATTGTGTATTTCAAAAAGCTGGAAGAAAATACTGTGAATGTTTTTACCATAAATGATATATGTTTGAGAATACAGCTATGTTTAAACATTACACAATATGCACATGGATTGAAACATCATACAGTACTCCACTAATATGTAATATATACAATTTTGTGTTTATATATCAGTTAAAAATAAAAATTTAATGTAAATACAGTGGTACTTAGATTGGTGCCTACCACAGAGCCGGAGTTCCTGTTACATAAAAGAATACAAGAGCCTCTTGCCCACCACATTGTATCTCCCCATTGCCTCTGGTAGCGCAGGTTTATAGCATCACTTAACACATACTCTGTCACATATGGATCTTTTATTCTATTTTTATATATACGTATATTACCATTTCTGATAATATTATTTACTGTTAGTTTAGATCTAAAATGTCCCCCAAAAGCCTCATGTTTCAGTGGATGGGCTTTTGTTTTTGTTTTTATCGTACTGGGGATAGAAATAGGGGCAATCTACCATGAAGCCACATCCCTAGCCCTTTTTATTTTCTTTTATTTTGAGACAGGTTCGGACTGAGGTGCCCAAGTTGCCCTGAAACATTCAATTGTTCAGCTTCAGCCTGCTGCGTAGCTGAAATTACAGACATGTTACCCCATACCCACCTGTCAGAGGATAGACTTTTGGAAGGTGTATGGACCATAAGGACTCAACTTAATCATCAAATTAACCTATTGTTGTGGTCATAATTTGATGGCATTATTGGAACAGTAGGTGGAGCTCATTGAACGGAATAGATTATGGGAACAAGACTTGGGGGACTATATTTGGGCCCTTGTCCCTTCACCTCTCACACATGCACTATCTCTGCTTCTAGGCTACCATGAGGTAAACAGCTTTCCTCCACTACACCCTTCCACCATGACATTCCATATCATTTCAGACCCACCACAGTGAAACCAGACAGCCATGGACTGACACCTCTGAAACCATGAGCCAAAAATAAATCTTTCCTCCTTTCAGATGGTTTATATTAGGTATTTTGTCACAGAAATGAAACGCTAACACATTTACTAATTATTAATAATCATATATTTATTGTTGATTATTTGTCAACTACGGTCAATGTCTTACATATATTTAAACAATTTATCTTCAGAAAAATGGCTTTAAAGGTGAAGAAATAGATTCAGAAAGTAGTTTTGGGTTTGCTAAGTCTTTTACAACAAGAAACTTGCCTTTCATGTAGCGTAACCAACCATCCCAATGTGCCAAAGACTGAATTGGTGTTAGCACCAAAGGGCTCATGGCTGAGCCTTGAGAAATCCTAGACAGCTGCCCACTCTATTTATACTTCTTTGTAGAACAAGTCATACTGTGCTGCACTGAACTAGTGTCTTCCAATTGTAGAGTATCAACCATCTACATGAAAAACAAAATTTTCATGGAAACAGAGCTCCTTTCTAGCTTCAAGTGTTGCTGTTATGGAGAAATATCAGGTAATTAGGGTTATGGATCTCAAATTTCACACAATTTTTTCTCATTTTCTTTGCCTTACACAACATGAAATCAGATTTTGTGAGGCATATGATATCCATGTCTTTTTTAGCACAGTGCTTGACTCCAACATACTGAGGTGAAGATTACTGGAATCTTCCTCCTCTAGGATTCTTATACCAGCTGGACATCGTATTTTCTTAGGGATCTGATTCAGTCAGTGTTCCATCAACGAAGCAGAATTACTAGGAGACTGTATAAACATAGGATCTCAGAATGCTTTATAAATATAAACAAAATCATCTCTCAATATTCATGAATGTTGGCTTCAGGACCCACTGCAGATTTGGTGGGCCCTCAAGTCCCTTCTGTAAAATGTCACATTATTTGAGTACAACCCACAAACATCCTCTATATTTTAAATCAACTCTAGATTACTTACTATGCCTTAGCTTAGCTCGGTGCTTAGCTTAGCACCATGTAAGTGCTGTGCAGATAATTGTTATATTGCATTGTTCAGGGAACAGTGACAGAAGACAAATTCTGGACATGTTCAATGTAATTTTTCCCTGGATATTTTTAATCTGGGGTTGGTTGAATCCGAGGATGTGGGATCTGAAGATGCAAAGGGCTGACTGTATGTCCTGTGCTAAAATCTGAAGCCCATAGCAAATAGCAATGAAAGAAAGATACGAAGTAGGGAAAGTAGGACAAGTGGAACCTACAGGCTGGGCTACAGTTTAGGACAGTCTGGAACCCACGTTAGTCTCTTCCTATAGGCCTCCTGCCAACTTGGGAAAAGCTGGCCTCATTTGTCCTTCTGGCACCTGGTCCAGGCATTGTAAACACTGTAATCAGAAGATCCAACAGAAGCTCTAGGATCCCCACACCAATCTAAGGAGCAGTGAATAAGCCTTCAGATCAACTATAAAATGTCTCCTATAAAAGGGAATTCTGGGAAATGTAGTTCTACTTAAACTAAGCTGATTCAAT